>NC_141613.1:25625447-25964447 GCF_047967505.1 Dipteris shenzhenensis
AAAGAACATGAGCATGCTATCTGGACTTCTGTCACGTGGGACTATAGCTCAAACATACTCTAGGCCAGACAAGTGTTTGGCTATCAAAGCTCTTGTTCAATGGGCATCTGCATTATGCAGGCTAAAAGAATTCTCCACAGCTATAAAGGCATGTGATATTGTTCTGAGAGAAGAGTCTGAGCACAGGGAGGCCTTGAAAACACGAAGCCTTGCAATCAAGGGTGAGGCAAATCATGGGCTAGAGGTTAAGCTGTATGAGGTGGGAGCTAAAGGGCAATGGTACAAGTGCCCAAATGGTCATTACTATGTGGTGAGAGAATCCGAAGGATCTACGCAACTTTCTAACTGCTCTGACTGCAAAGCTCTGACTAAAACTTTCCCAGGAAGCGTTCAATGCCCCTTAAAATTTTCAACAGACCAGCAGCTGGACAGACACACCATTGAAGCCAACGTAACCTGATAATTACAAAAGACGTTAGCAACTGCAACATGAGTATAGTTATACTTGCACCAGCACAAAGCCAATTGCTGATGTGCCTGTTCCTTGCAGATTGAGTTGGGCAACCCTGTGATCAGCTTTCTGCTGGAATCTACAAAGCTGATGATAATTCTGCTAGAAAAAGGCCAAGTTTAGAAACGAATGGGTTTGGACTGGTGCAAGTAATTCAAAATATAGTAGGATCTTGAGTACTGATATAAAAAGCAGGTTTCTCAGGTTGCATCTCAAGACACTATCTTGTTGGAATTTCTTGGAAATGTAAGAATTTGCAAGTCACTCGTTGAGTGAGCTTATTGGATCACCTCATCTTTTTACTTTAAACAAGGTGATAATCCCACTAAGGCCCTGCTTTTTGGAATGTTATCGTAGTTAGTGTGCATTATGTTTAAATGTATGCAATGCAATGGTTTGTCCAATATGCTAATGAGTAAGGGTCTTTGAATTCTAAGTTGAATCAAAAGTAGCCCACCATAGTTTATAGATTTGTTACTAAGGCCTTGCTTTTAACAAGGTGGCACTTTCCCATTTAGAGAGAATGTAAAGTAGTTACAATAAAATTTTTCAATAACTCGAAAAAGGGAAACACCTTTGAAAAAGGGAAACAAAAGGTGTAAGTTTATAGATTTGTTACTAGGGTCTTGCTTTTAACAAGGTGGCACTTCCCCATTTAGAGAGAATGTAAAGTAGTTACAAAAAATTTTTCAATAACTTGTAAAAGGAAACAAAAGGTGTAAGAAAGGAAAAGAGAAATGCAAGTAAAGGTAAATGGATATGGGGAAAGGTAGATGAGTAAAAAAAAAGAGAGGAGAGAAAAGAATGTGTCCGTTAAATGAGTGGAGATAGGATTATTATCTCAATGCTTTTTAAGGGGCCTCCTTGTGCGAGCCTGTGGCTCTAGGGGAGCCCCATTGGCAGGATATATTTGCAGCCCCATGGAGTTGGAGAGCTGGCTTAGTAGGGCTCCCTTGCAGTCCGATGCCAGTCGAGAGCTTGAAAACTCAGATTCCAGCCTAGCATTGGACTGTTGGGAGGAAAGATCCACTCCCATTGGTGGAGAGGGGGACACTGCAAGCTGTGAAGCCATTGGAGTATGCGGATAATTTTTAAATCAAGCTTTGTTCTACATGCGGGGATGCGAAATTGATTGCAGAGTCCCTTGCGATCTTAATAGCCTCCCTAGCGTTTGGAGCTATGTGGGGAGTTGCTCTAATAAAGGTGGTGTCCTAGAAGCTAAATGATAAAATATTTCACCTCTCATGTAGGCCAAAAACTTAATCCACACAATGACAAAATTATTTAGGACCCGCATGAAAAGACAAGCCTAAACCTAAAATTCATTACAATGGCTTAGACTATGATTAATCTTAATACTAAATACCCATTAAGATGGTGAATTTATAAATGAATTAACTTCTAAACTAAACAATGATCTTGATTAGCAAAAAAGACTCCATCTCTTTAGAGTCCATAGACCCTTAGCAAGCCAAAAAGAGCCACTAGAACAACTTGATGTCTGTAATGACCAAAGGGTAAAAGTTCCACGTGGAATAAATAGTTATTTGGCTTGAAGATGTCTCACATTTAGTGCTGCTTACAATATCCCTATGTCTCCCATATAGCAAGGCTATAGTGGTCCCTTTGTCTTGTTATGATGAAAATCAATTTCCCACATCATCTTGTGATATGCCCAGCAATCGCCCTCTATGCATATTATTGCATAATTTTTGTTTTGTCTATGACTTTCTAAGGTTGTCTTGTTGATACTTGCACTAACTTCAATAGTCAATTCCAATCTCATCCCACTTCATTATAAACACTTTTTGCTCTTTCAGATTTGTAGCCTTTTGCCTTCCATTGACCTTCCCTAAGCTCTATGCATTTCATTAGTAACTATACATAGTAAGGTTGTATTGGTTCCATCACCACAGTCTTTTTGGGCCATTTTCCCTCTGCAAAAACCACTCACCTTCCTTAAGCTCTATGCATTTCATTAGTAGCTATACATAATAAGGTTGTACTGGTTCCATCACCACAGTCTTTTTTGGCCCATTTGCCCTTTTCTTTTGCATACTTTATTCTTTTTACTTAGAGGCATTTAGTTGTTTTGAAATTCCACTAATTTGCTCTTATATGGGGAGGGGGATGGCTCTGATTGCTTAGAAGAGGGAGCTTGCTTACATTGAATCTCCTCTTCTCAGGTCCACCATTTTGGACACCTCCTCGTAAGGGTCTTGTGTGTTTTGAGGATGACATAAGAGATTGTCATGGGTCATAGAGGATCTCGTGTCATGTCGCGGATGCGGTAGATGAGCCTTGTCTTTGACAAGAACTTATTTAAAGATTGGAGATATCAAGCTATTGATAAGATGTACTATATCATAGATGTGCTCTATAGAGAATTTCCTATGGTAGAGTAGGCTACAGAGGTGCATGCTAGACTACATGTGGTTCACCGCAAAGATCAAGGTTTTGAGATGTAGTGAAAAATAGACTACCACTCCCTCATGTATTTTGTAAGGATTGGCACTTGACAAAGGAAGAGAAGAAGAGAACCTTGAGAATTGGATCTAGTTGCAAAAGGTGACACATGCCTGACAACAAAATGTCAAAAATTTCCACTTGGGGAGTGGCTGCACGGGTCCGTTCACATGGTATTTTGTAAGTATCTTTATTACCCACTATCTTGTCAGATAATGTATTTTGTTTTACATGTATTCTTTTTCATACCTATTCTTGCCCTTCTCTTTTCTTATGAACAACTGTTGTTGCAAACTTGTGTGGCTGATCGTATGCTAACCAAGGATGTGTATAATTATGATTATGCACATAATACTTAGGGTCTCTTTGACAAGCTTGAGAGCAAGGGAGTTCATCTTGATTGTGGATATTACCACATTCAAGGTAAGTCGTTGGTCACTCTTACTTTCATAATATAGCTATCTTCTATTAAGTTATGCAATTTTTGATGTACTTGATAAACTTTTCATTCATGTTGCATGTAGCCTACCCTAGACAAGGGATGTAGAGAGGATGAGAGGGGGCGAGGGATCTAGCAAGCGAGGGGCCTAGAGTCAATGGAGGTGGATGCAAGTATGAGTCTATATACCCACCCTTTTTAGAATTTCGTATGACTGCTCTTGCTGCCTTATACATTCATGCCCCCTTGAGGGAATTTTTGTACTCACACGTTGAAGAATGATATGTTCTTCCCCCTTCTAGTGATTTTTTGTAATACATTTTGCTAGACATGTTCATGCCGCTTTGAGGATTTTTGTTATAGAGATCCCATCTCTTTTATGTTAACTTATGGTGGGCTACAATGGGGTGAAAAAATCCCCATTTTGCCCCACCAAAATTGTTTTGTCATTTATTTCATTTCTTGCTAGTATCCATCTAAAAAGTGGCTAAATTAGTTGAATGCTTTATGAGAACTTTTCTCTAGGTGGGGAAAGGAAAATAGAAAACTCAAGTGGGACATTTGCACTGTCTAAGCAATATTTGTGGACAAATGGTTGACTAGTGCCTTATTATATATGCCTTATTATACAAGGGAGATGCTAGCTAGTCCTTTCTTCTTAAGAAAAAATTTGTCTTGTATCAAAACACTGAGATACAAACACTAGAGGTACTTCTAGAAGTGGAATCCATTTTAGTAAGGAACCATGTACTAAGGGGCCACGTATATCTTTCTCAAAATTGGAAGGGTTTCACTACTAGAAAGATAGGTAATTTAATGCCATGTGACTCAATATGGTTTTCAATTACTAGGGACTCAAGCCCCTAAAGGTCATGACATTAAAGATGCACTTAGACACAACAAGGGTGAGGACTTAGGGGGACTTCATGGGACCAACAAGGATGATAATGGAGAATAGATGCAACCCTTAGGGGATTTTTCAAGCTGAATAGATTTAGTTTATTTACTAATCCAGGAGAGAATTAGATTGTGGGAAGGAGTGTAGTTGCCATTTTTGGGCATCAACTAAAAACATATCATGAAGAGTTCTACTAATCCTCTTAATATCATCTTCAACCACTTCTTCCCATGCCTAAGGACAACATGTACTTGAAAGTTGATAGACAAATTGAATAGAAGGTGAATTAAAAAGGATATCCTAGTCTCTTTAACCACATGATTTGCCTTAACCGGACTAGTTTTTATGCACTAAAAGAGAAATATATCTCATTGTTTTGATGCACACTTGCCATTTCTTGGCATCATTGCATCGGTCTATTCATGTGCCACTTTCAATGCACACTTCAAATTTAGACAAAGTGGAATTATTTTACCAGAGCCATATAAACCTCATCATTAGGTTCAAAAACATAAAAGGCAAAATAATAAGAACACTTTTCAAAAATCTTTGAAAATTATAACAAGGTGCTTCACTTTTATGTGCAAGGGTTTGTTCTTAATGCAATTGACATCAGAGTGAAATGCCATTATAAAACAATATCGATCAACAATGCTATATTGGCATCCAACTTTAAAAAGAAACAAAGACTTCATATGCAACAAAAAATATCAAATTCAAGAGCTCCAACCACTAGTAATTTCAAGATGTAATGCTTCCAGTTCTAGAAGAGACGATCAACCCAAATCCATTGTTAATCAACATAAGCTTCCCTATAACATCCAAATTTCACCGGTTCTTTATCTTTTACCTTGGATATATATAAAAATAAATAAATATATGTATATATACATACATACATACATACATACATATATGTATGTACACACACACACACACACACACACACACATGTATATATATATGTATGCATATATACATGTATATATACATACATATATATATATATGTATATATATATACATGTATATACATATATATATACATACATATATATATATGTATATATATATACATGTATATACATATATATATATATATATATATATGTATATACATGTATATATACATACATATATATATACATACATATATATATACATACATATATATATACATATGTGTTTGTGTGTGTGTGTGTGTGTGTGTGTGTGTACATACATATATGTATGTATGTATGTATGTATATATACATATATATATATTTATTTTTATATATATCCAAGGTAAAAGATAAAGAACATATGTATATACATGTATATATATGTATATATATGTATATATATATACCAACAGGCTAGTTAGGCTAGTTGAGCCAACCTACTCTAGTTATCATATGTGATCACTACAATGTCTAGCTACTTTGACTATAGGTACCTTAACTAAAAGTGTATATACTAGCTATCATGCTTGGTCTTTTAAACCATATGATTATTATGCTTGTAGGTGCCTTAGCCAGAGTAGTTACCCTATTTTTAGCCAGAATAGTTACATGCTAGAAATTACCTTAAGTGCCTTAGTAAGAGTAGTTATCCTATTTTTAGCTAGAGTAGTGACATTTTATTATGCTTGTAGGTGCCTTAGCTAGAGTAGTTACATGCTAGAAATTACCCAAATTTTCAAAGATCATTCCTTGGTCAGCAGTTTATTGAGCCACATTTGGCCTAGTTCATGCACTAAAAGGGGAATATAATTCCATCACTTTCATGCACAATTTTCATCATTAAATTACTCAATTCATGTGCCACATTCAAGAACTATGTAATACATTTTGAGCTTATTTGAGCTCAAATGTTCATGAAAATTCAATGCATTCTTCATCACCAAGTTCAACAACATTAAAGGATGTATTTATAAGTTCATTTTGGGAAAATGTTTGAAAGGTATAACAATTTTTCTAAGTACATTTTGGGAACATATTTGAAAGGTAAAACAATTTTGGGAAAATCTTTGAAACGTATAACATGTGCATCAATTTTACACCCAAGGGTCTGTTTTTAATTAAATTGGCATCAAAGAGTAATGATATTATGAAGCAAGCATATACAATGCTCTATGGACATGCAAATTTAAAATGCAACAAGGCTTCATATGCAAGAAAAATATCAAATTCAAGAGCTTGCAAGCATCAAATGAATGAAGTGGATATCAAATTCAAGAACTTGCAAGCACCAAATGGATGAAATGTAAACACATATGTAAATGAAATATTGGTAATAGCAAGCAAGCATCGGGTACCTACATTAGACATAATCTTAGCAAGACATCAATCAATAGTCTGTAAGACAATATTAAAAAGAAGTGACCAAAGTCTCTATAGTCAACAAAATTGTCTAGAGGATACAAGATATTTGATGAGGAGGATATTAAAGACAAAAAGTGTGGTAAATAGATATGCATTAAAGTAGAGAAATTCTAGAAATAATATAAAGTGTTAACATCAATGATAACAAAAAAAAGTAATCAGAGGTAGAAGGTTTGAAGAATTGACGACTGACATCAAATTTTTAGCTTCATCAAGTTTAGAATATTAAAGTGGAAATAAGATTTCAATCAAAGAATCAAACACAGATTAGTCTCAAACGATGATCATCATCACGCAGATTTACCAAATGGGCAAAAAATCATTGAAAAAACAGGTGATAGAAAAATGGGAAGAAATCAAAGAATGAGCACCATAAGTAATAGTTTTGATGAGACTTCTTTACTCTTCAAGATGCTCGAAGAAAATGGGGAATTCATCCCCTTTATTGATGTAAGATCTCCAAATTGCAATTTCTTTTCTGTAATGCTCAAATTCAACCATTAGAGGATGTAGTATCCTCTAAGATGTGTGCTTGTTAAATAGCCCGTGAGATGGAGATGCAGTCTTGTGAGAGGCCCAGCATGCTAAAGAAGCAAGAGCAAGTGGAGGAGCAAAAGACGATGATGTGGAAGGAGGTGTCAACGATGAAGATGATGAGACTGAGGATGAGGATAAGGATGAGGATGAGGCAGAGGTAAGAAGTAGTGATAACTAGGTCCTTCTTTAAGAAAAGAAGTAGGCCATTGTGTAGGACATGTAGTGATGATTTGGGCTATTGTACAGGATGACAATTTGGATGACAAGTGATGACTAGGTTGTTGTATAAGCTAGAAAGTATTAATGATTGGGTTAGTGTATATGTCCACAATTTCGAAGACAAGTAATGATTAGATTGTTGTGTCGGTGTGACTTTGGCCCCTGGATGGATGCCAATGGTGACCGTCACTTTGGAGGTCTTCGATGAGGATGGGCTCCTCTTGAACCCGTTTGTCTCTATTTTGAGAATCTGCCTGCTAGAGTCGTAGTTATTGACACATGAATTCTTGCATCTGGTGGTCCCCATACTATGCGAGTAGTAGCTGACTTGGGTCTCGGTTGCACATGACCGGTCGGATTGGCACTAGGTGTTGTCCTCGCTTGCTTGGGCTTGGCTTCTGTCTCTTCAGTCTCTATTTGCACTGGCCCGATGGTGGATTTTTTGGCTAGCTCGAAGCCTACTAGTGGATGTAGATGCAACAAGTAGTAGAGAACCGGCATGTACAGCATGGGATTGCTGATTACTTCCCCATGTGTGTTGAGGTTATCCCTCATTTGGGTGCAGAAGTAGTCTGCCCAATTTGTATCCTGGGGCTCCACAAAGCATAGCAGAATATTTAGCACAACGGGACTGATGGTGGTCTATGTGCTTGACTTGTGTGAGCAATTGCAAGGCTCTTGCTGGCCTCTCCACCTCGAGCTGGTGAATGGCTATGAACTAGAGTCGGCCCTTGCTCTTTTGGTGATCATAGTGATAGACCGTGCTATGGGCGTCAAGCTTCTTCTTCTTGGAGTACTTCTCACTGACGATGACCAACAGGTTGAAGGGTGCTCGTACCACGTCCTGATTGATTTGGTAGTGGTGGGGATTCTTGCTGCGCCTCACAAGATGCTAGCATTGGTGTTGCTGTTGTACGTTTGGAGGAATTATGGCAACGGTCAGTGTGATTTGATGTGGCAATGGCTAGGGGAATTTTCCTTTGGCGGCGATTGGTGCGATCTAGCAATGGCGATAGTCGGTGTGGTACTTTGGCAACGATGGGCGGGACATTTTTATGATGGCAGACGATGAGATACGAGATGGCGACGATCGGTGTGATCTGGCGATGGCAATGGTCGGGGGGATTTTTGAAGGGCGACGGTCAGTGGGATACTTCTATGGCGACGACTGGTGGGATACTGACTATGTAAAGAAGTAAAAGGAAAAGAGGGGGGGTGTGAAGGTGAGTGGGAGAGTGAGTGAGTAGAGTGCCCTTATACAATGCAGGACAGAGTGTGAGGTCAGCATGCAAGATGGCGAACAAATGCAAAAATGGACGTACTGATTCTAATCACCTAGTGGTGACCATGGGGGTGTGTGTGTGTTCGGCAGGGACTGGTGGGCTATGGGTGCAGCGGATGAGATGCCTACCATACTGACTCACCTAGACCTGGACCCGATGATTATGATGAATGCGGTGTGGGCGAACATTGTACTACTGCTGCATAGCATGTAAAAATTCACAAAGTAAGTGTCAAACTTGTTTTTTACCTTGGACGCCAGAGGCACATTGGCGTCGGGCTTAGTTGTTGTGGTGTGGCTCGTCTTCTTGGGGAAAGAGGGTTCTTGTGTGATTGCCCTTGGTGTAGACCCTTGCTTTCTTGAGTGGGTTGGTATCGTCAAAGGTGGTACTTTGGAGGGTTTGCCTTCAGAATCAGAGGGAGGTCCTTGTGTGCCACCTCGCATGGGAGGGGTCGGTCCTTGCCTTGCTTCTTGGCTTCCCTTAGCAAGATTTATGTTGAGTCAGACCTTTCATGGTGCTAGTCTGTACTTGGTACCTTGGGGCTGGCATGCTTCGTTCAGTTTGTCGGCAGATTCTTGTGGTGGTGTATCTCAAGGAGGTTCTTGTGTTGCTACCTTTAGGACCTTCACGGCTTGCACCCTCAATTTCGAGACCCAAGTGACCTTCTTGCCTTGGCCACCCAAGTGGTTGGTGTTGACTGAGCTGTTGGAGGTGTGGCGGTGGATGAGGTGGTAGTGTGGGCTAGTGGTGTGGTCTTCTTGTAACGAATGGTTTCAGAAGAGACGTCCCTGAGGCGACCGGGGCCATCTATGTTGCTTGGACTTCCTCTAGGTCTCTAGTCCGATTGAAGTGATGTTGGGCACAAAGGATAGCCTCTTGTACTTTTGCTGTTCATGAATTTCTTCAGCAGAGGATGGTGGTGGCGGTGGAGCAGGCGATGGCACTGGTTTACCACCATTGTGGTTGGCTCTCTTTTGTTTTCAGGGTTGGCTTTAGTTGGTGTGTTGTAGATGGTTGGGGATTGTGGTCTGCTGTTGTGTGTAGCTTTGCTGTCATGGATCGACGAGGGCAGAACTGAAGAAGTAGGACTTGGTCCACACAGTGGGATTACTGCTGTTCTGCCATCATTGGTGAGTGAAGCAGTCCGGGCGCACTAGTCTATTTGACAGTTCATGGTGTAGCACCAGGTTCTTCCCAATATAATCTGTTCATTTAGTTGCTTCTATGGGGAGAACATAAAAGCATATATCCACTAGCTGGCGAACAACCATTAGAATTAAATTCATAAAACCCAAGGTTTGTAGGAGTTGGCTATTTATAGATCTTACTAAAGCGACAATGAGGGTTAGAGGTACTTGTAGCTTTTCCCATACCTCACGAGAAATGAAGTTGTGGCTCTCTCTTGGATCCATGAGTGCTTTGATGCTCATGCGCAGGACCTACAGTTGAACAAGCAGCTTAGCTAGCTCCATTGTTAGCTCATCCACTAGTTGCATCTGTTTAGTCGTTGCCTGAAGCACTGTCATTTGCTTACATTGTTGGAGCTTAGCATTGTGGATTCTGGCTTCCTCAATGGATTGGCATTTCATCCTGGCCACCTCGGCCTTGAGTTCTTTTTCTCCATGCATGGCTTGAAGGGTGGAGAGAGTGAGTGGTTCATAGTATCTTTCTAATTTGCTCCCGTTAAGGTAGCCATCCATTTCTGTCCCATCAAGGGTGGCTATTTGGCATGACCCTTGGGGAGTGATCTCAACCATGCAGTAGGGACCCATACCTTGGTTCTTTAGCTTGCGTTTAGTATTACTTACCCTATATAGGAGTGCCAAATCTCTTTCTGCTACGTCCTTGTTCTTGAGGTTGTGGTCAAATCACCTTTTACGTCGGGCCTTTTCTATCTAGAGAGAGTAGGCTGCATGCAACCTTTCGAGGTCATTTAGTCATTCTACGAACATATTCTCCGTCAATCTTTCCTTAATGGTAAGACAAAGGCTAGGCACTACATACTGCATGGGCATCATTGCCTCCACCCCGAAGGCTAGGCTGAAGGGGATACAGTGAGTGCCCACTTTGTAGGAGGTCCTATAGGCCCATAATGCTGCCATGAGCTTATGCTTCCAGTTGGTACGACTAGCTTCTACTATACAGGTGATGATCTTATAGCATGTTTTATTGGAGCTCTCGGCCAAGCCATTTTCCCTAAGGTAGGATGGCATTTACTTCCTATGTATGATGATACACTCACTAGTCAGGATTGCTATCGTTTCGTTGAGGAAGTGAGTTCCTCGATCGCTGGCTAACTCCGATGGACATCCAAACCGCGTGATGACTTGCTCATATAAGAATTTGGTAGTGGATCTTGCATCGACCTTCACCATGGCTCTCCCTTCTGTCCACTTAGTGAAGTAATTGGTGGCTAGGATGATGTATCTAGCCCCAGTTCCTTTAGCTAATGGGCTTATGGGTCCAATGAAATCGATGCCCCATTTTTTGAAGGGTTGATCGGTCAAGATTCTGGTTAAGGGCATTATGTCTACCTTGTGTGGGATTTGGATACGATGGCGAGGGTCACATCATTTGATGAATTCGACTGCGTCTCTGAAGAGTGTTTGCCACGAAAGGCCGGCTTGCAGCACTTTACGTGCTGTAACATCAGTGGCAAAATGACCTGCTATGATTCCTGAGTGGGCTTCTTCAAGCACATTGATGTATTCGTGTTCACACACAAATCTTCACAGGATGCCATCCTTGGCCTTGCGGTATAGTTGGCTTGCTATCAGTTGATATGGCGCTGCATCCTTAATTAGTTTGCGAGCTCTATCCTTCTTAAGGGCCTGGCCCAAGGGTAATTTGTTTGCCAAGTAGTGGCTGATTTTGGCTGCCCATTCAAGAATGATGTCGAGGAAGAGGGAAGAAGCATCGGGAAGATCAACATTAACTCCAGTTGGGGCTTCACCGTTTGGGATTCTCGACAGGTGGTCGGCCAGAACATGGGTTTTCTCTTTACGTACAACGACTGTGAAGTCAACTCTAAAAGGATCAAATCCACTTGGTGATTTGTCCAATCATGCAGGGTTTGTTGACTAAGTATAGCAATTCTTCGTGGTCCACAAAGAAGACAAACTTGTTAGCCAACAAGTAGTGCCTGAATTTCTTGACTACATAGACCATGGCAAGACATTCCCTCTCGATTGTGGTCTAGTTAACCTTGACCTCGTTTAGTTGGTGGCTCACAAAGTATACCGGGTAATCCAAGTTGGTGGGCTAACACACACTCGAATAGCACTCATGGAATCACTATGCAATGTCGGTACACTTGTATGAATCCCCAAATCTCTCACTAGTTGATCAAGCCATATAGCCTCCTTGCAACCCTCTGTGGCTGCAACATACTTGGCCTCTATGGTAGACAAAGCAATGCACTTCTATGCATGAGACATCCACGACACTGCACCACTTGCAAAGATGAACACATAAGTAGAAGTGGATCTCCTACTTTCCACATGCCCTGCATAGTCAGAATCTGTGTACCCAAATACACGCATCTCTCCTCTGCCAAAGCAAATACACACCTCCTTGGTACCCTTCATGTACCTCATGATGCACTTAACTACCTCCCAATGCCTCTTTCTTGGATTAGCCATATACCGGCTAACAACTCCCACTGCAAATGCAATGTCTGGTCTAGTAGCTATCATAGCATACATAAGACTCAACCGTTGATGCATAACGAACCTTGGTCATCATGGCCATCTTCTCATCTGATTTGGGACTATCTACCAGACTAAGTTTCACATATGGAGGCAATGGAGTACTTCTTGCCTTCCCCCCCTCCATATTGAAATGCTACAACACTTTTATAACATACTCCTTCTGTGAAAGCCAAAGGAGTTTCCTAGTCCGGTCACGCATGATGCGCATACCAAGAATATGACCTGCAAGTCCCAAATCCTTCATGTCAAAGGCCTCATGCAACTTGGCCTTCAATGCATCAAACTCATAAGTGTTCTTGCTAGCCAATAACATATCATCCACATAAAGGGCCAGGAGTATCATGCTATTATCCTTAGCGCTTTTAATGTAGAGGCACTGGTCAATCTCACTTCTTTTGAAACCCTGGGACCGAATGAAAGCATCAAACTTGTGATACCATTCTCTAGGCGCTTGCTTAAGGCCATAGAGACTCTTTTTCAGCTTGTAAACCAAATGTTCTTTGCCCTTTTCTTCAAAGCCTTTCGGTTGTATCATGTAAATTTCCTCATGCAAATCCCCATGCAAGAAAGCTATCTTGACATCCATCTGCATAAGCTCCATATCCTCTATTGCCACAAGTCCAAGTACACATCTAAGTGTGGTCATCTTCACAACCGGAGATAATATCTCATCAAAGTCCACACCCTTCTCTTTCTTGAACCCTTTAGCAACCAAATGGGCCTTGTACTTAGGCACATCATCACCTGTGACCTTCATCTTGTAGACCCATTTACATGGCAATGCTTTCTTTCCATGTGGCAAAGAAACCAAGTCCCAAGTCTTCTTCTTTATGAGTGAACTCATCTCTGATTGCATAGCATACTCCCACTTGCACTGATCCTCGTGCATCATAGCCTCTCTGTAGCAAGAAGGCTCCTCGCAATCAGTAAGCATCACATAGTCTACCCTTGGAACAAATCTCTCAGGCGGTCTAGACAATCTAGATGTTCTTCTCAAGGGCATTTTAGCTTGCTATCCCGCCTGCATATCAGCCAAATTTGGCTCATCATTGCCACCAATAGATGATCCATCCTCTGCCCTTGATTGTGTACCTGTGGAAGTACCTGGTGGCACCATTTCTTGCACATTCGGATGCATGGACAGCTTGTTGTCTATCAACATTTGCGGGTGGATTCACATCCTGGAAAGTGATTCTCCTCATTTCCACATCGCTCATGGGTGTCTTATGCAGCTTCTTCGTATGATTTTCTTTGCTTCTGGATCCCAGAGACGATAGCCCATCTCTCCACTTTCACCATAACCCAGAAAGATGCATTTCCTAGACTTAGGATCTAGCTTTTTTTAAAGCTCTTTTGGCACATGTGCATATGCCTCACACCCAAATATACGCAAATGAGAGTAATAGGGCTTCTTGCCACTCCATGCCTCTTCAGGAATACCACCATCCAAACTCTTGCTAGGTGATCTATTGATCACATGCTCTACAGTCTTCATTGCCTTAGCCCAAAAACCATAAGAAAGACTTGCATTGGAAAGAATACATTGCAACCTTTCTTGAATGGTGCAATTCATCTATTCTGCAACTAGATTTTGCTCTGGAGTACGAGCGGACGTGAGCTTAATCCCACGTGTATCATATAAATGCTGAAAGTCATGAGAGATAAACTCTCCACCATTATTAGTTCGCATTTAAGTGTTCTACCTGACTGATTTTCAGCCAAAGCCAACCATTTTTGAAATACCTGGAACACATTGCTCTTTTGAGCTATAGTATAAGCCCACACTTCCCTAGTAGCATCATCAATGAATGTCACTTAGTATTCAGCCCCACCTAATAATCGTGTAGGCATGGGACCACATATGTCTGAATGCACCAAATCAAGCCTTTCAAGCTCTTTCTTTCCCCTTCTTTTATGGGATGATTTAGTCTGCTTGCTCACAAAATTCAAAGTCACAAAAAATAAAATGCAGTACATAACCCAAATGGCATAAGAGTTTCATTCCATTTTGGCTCATGTGCCCCAACGTGCAATGCCACAAAGAAGTACTTGGCTGCTCGGTTATTGCAACAACATGATCAGACACACTTGATACATGTAAGGGATACAAAGTCCCACACTTGGCACCCCTGGCCAAAACCATAGTGCCCTTCTGAATTTTCCAACTCTGAAAGCCAAAAGTGGTCTGAAAACAAGCATCATCTAGTTGACCCACTGAAATAAGACTCGATCAACTCAAGCACATGTCTCACATTTTTCAAAACAAATGCAAACCCATTTGCAAAAGAAAACTTTATGTAACCTTCTCCTACTATGTCACATGCATAATTATTTCCAAGATGCACACAACCTGTCTTTCCATTGTCATAAGTGGAGAACCATTCCCTATGGGGAGTAACATGGAATGAAGCACCAGAATCCAAAATCCAATCCTAGGAATATGCATAATCTGAAGTGGTAAGCAAGTCTGCATGTAGACTAGACATGAAGAGAATGTCTCCATCTCTCTCTCGATCTCTCTCTCTCTCCCTCAAACCCTCTCTCTCTCTCTCTCTCTCTCTCTCTCTCTCTCTCCCCTCTTGCTATTTCTCTCTCTCCCTCTCTTTCTCTTTCTCCCTATTTCTCTCTCTCTCTCTCTCTCTCTCTCTCTCTCTCTCTCTCTCTTTCCTCTCACTATTTCTCTCTCTCTCTCACACTCCCTCTACCTCTCTCCCTAACTCTCTCTCTTCTTCTCTCCCTCTCTCCCTAACTCTCTCTCTCCTTCTCTCCCTATCTCTCTTGCTCCCTCTCTCCCTAACTCTCTCTCTCTCTCTCTCTCTCTCTCTCTCTCCTTCTCTCCCTCTCCCTCTCCCTCTCTCTCCCTCTCCTCCTGCTAATTCTCTATCCTCTCCCTCGGGTTAAGCCCATAGATGATATCATTGACCAAGCTGCTTGCATGTTGATTTGGGTAGCATGTTAGAGGGATGGCGAGGCGAATCAGTGGGGGGGCATGCGGGGAAGAAGAAGATGGCAAGGCAAATCAGTGAGGGAGTGCGTAGTGGGAGTGCGCGCAGGGAAGAAGAAGATGGCGAGGCGAATCAGCGGGGGAGTGTGTGGGGAAGAAGAAGAAGCCCGTCAATGATATCATTGACTGGCCAAGATCCTGTCAATGATATCATCGATTAAGAAAAAAGTCAGCTCCCTTCATTCCAAAAAAACTTAAACAAATGCATGAGGAGATGGAGAGATTACCTGGCAAAGCTGGAGAGCTGAGAGGGGTAGATGGTAGAGGGAGAGATGGAGAGGTTAGAGGATTAAACAAGAAGGGATTGAATGCTTAGAGGGTATAATATAGAGTAATTTATTTTTAGAAGTGTTTCTTGGCATTTTTAGTAAATAGGATAGACTAGTAATCAAAGCAATGTGTTTTCAAAAAAGCAAACATAAAGTACTTTAAATCATATTCAAGCACACCACCCCCATTTTCAAAATACAGTAAATTATATTAAAGCACACCGTAAAATTTGATTTCATGACTGAATTAAACATAAAAAACACTTAACCATAAGAAAATTGCAGATACCTGGTGATTCTTTGAACTCTTGGGCATATTCTAGAAATAATGAGACACAAATGTGGGAATCTCATGTTTATAGATAAAATTTTCTATTTTTAGATATGTCTCTATGCTCAAAACCCTAAACCTAACCTTGACTTTTATGGTCAAGCATATAATTTCCACCTTTCATTGTTGCATGGCACTTTTCAAGCATCCCCTTTGAAGCTTGCCAAAGTTTTGCATGCGAGGTTCGTTTGACACTACATCTATCTCAATTTCTTCTTCTCATAGTTCCAAGGGTGCTTCCTTTGCTACATTGGATGTATCTTGTACTAGTGGTGGAACCTCTTTTGCCACCTTGGATGTGTCTCCTACTCCTTCACCTAAGCATGATGGTGGACATAGAAGCCCAAGTACTCAAATCCATGGACCTGATATTCCCATTGAAGAGAATGAAATAATAAACGTCACCCGCAAGCACGAGAGGTCAACAAGTGTTATTAGGTATGTGGTCCATGTCTAAGTTCATTCAATGGCTCTCTTTGTTTTGTTTTTGAAGCTAGAAATTATTTCTTACAAGGGACATCTAATCTAGATGGATCTCACCGACTATCTCAGTTATCACAAAAGGGGAAGTGGAATTCAATCTCGTATATTGAGGAGAGGCTAAAGGGAAGACCAATGAATGTGGACCTCAAAAAGTGTAGCTACACAAGAGGGAGAGCTCACATAATGCTAGACACCGCACATCTGAAAGAGACCTGCAATACTCTTTGTTGTAGTAGAATGTGCTTGGTCACTTTTGGGGTTGCAAAATTAAGGGTGTTACGGCAAAATTATGTTGAAATGAATAAAGATGATTAAAATTTTTATTTAGCATGGTTTGTAAGACCTAGGGAAAACAATGTGAACAAAATTGTATTTGAGTACTCATTCGGTTCAAGGATTGTTTGTCGCAAAGCATATAGGCTGGTACGTTGTCTTGGCAATGAAAGGCTAAAAAGATTACAGGCCTGCCTCTATAAAGACCCTCGCATTTGTACAGCATGACAAATGAGAGTGCCTAGACCACATGGCAATATGGTATGCTCGTGGTTACAAGACTTTGTGCAAAAACATGCCAAGGCTCTTCCAAATAACTTGACCAGTTGTAGTTACTGGATAATTTCTCCAAGCATGAGATCCATTCCATGTATAAGGATGCCATGGTTACTGCAGGTGATGAGGATTTTCAAGAGGAGAACTTCATCACATATCATGTGGTTGTCTACCATGGCGAATTAATCCCCAAGGTTTATTTGATGACACCAAATGTAAGAAATGATTCTAATCTCACAATTTCCATTCTTAATGATGCATTGAGGAATCTTACACAACCTCTTACAAAAGTGTTGTATGTCCAACTTGATAACACATCAAGAGAGAACAAGAATCAAGTTGTGTTGGCATACCTTTGCATGCTTGTGGAGAAAGGCATATTTTTGAAAGTGAAATTAGGATTCCTTATGGTGGGTCACATACACGACCATACTGATAAGATGTTTAGCTGGTTCTCAGTAAAGCTAAGAAGGAAAGAAGCATGAGATGGGGGTGCAATGATCCACATTTTACAGGATGCATATATGCCAAAACTGATAATTGCAAACATGGAAAAAACAATAGATTTCAGACGCTTTGTGTTTGGTGACAATGAGCAGATTGATCGATGTATTGAGGAGCTCAACAAGTTAAGATTTCAACACCAATGTCGAATGAAGAAAGATCAAGAAGGCACAACATTGTTGTGGGCAAAGTTCTATTCCACATCACCGACCTGAGTTCGAGTCAAGGGATTGAAGTTCTTGAAGTGTGTTCCAGAGTGTGAGTTGTATACCCTTGCAACCTTTACAATCAGTGAGGGAGGTGTAACAAGCCATGAAGGAGGGGAGAGATGTAAACCCTATAAGCTCAGTCAATGAGATTAGAGAAACAATCTAGCATGCTGCAATGTATTTTGAAGATGTGGTGTGGACATGGTGGAATCCATTCTTTACATCCCAAATACTTATCAATCACCAACTAAATGACCCCCAAGATGTGTTAGATTTTAGTTTGCCACAATGCATTGAACAAGATTTTGTAAATGCGCATACGAATGCTTCTTCAAGTGCACATTTACATGCACCTTCAAAGAAGAACTATCTTGGGGAGGAGAGAGAAATGTACCTTGGAGCAAAAAAGTCCAAAAAACCGAGGAAAAAAGTTCAACAAATGTGTAGTGGTAGCATCGAGGACTTGGTAGTGGGTATGATGGTTGCTGTGTTAGCAACAAATGATCCTAGTGTATTTCCTTTTTGGATTGCTAAAGTTGTGAAAGTTGAAAAGGAAGGTTCAAACACCAAGTCAATAGAGGTGCATTCATTTTTCACCAAGTCCATGGATGCTTTAACAAGTCGATATAACCCAGAGATGGTGGTAACAAGGAATCATGGCAAAAAAGGGAAGAGGGTGACAAAGAATTGTCCTAGAATTGATACTCTATAATTGGATGAGGTAGATATTTTGGTATATGCAATTCAATTAACACAAGCTGGGCATTTGCCAAAGGAGACGCAATACATAGTATCCCAAAAAATTCCAAAGATCTTAATCGCATGCAGTGAACAAATGGAAGCCAAGACACGCCATGAAAAAAAGAGGGTGGCACAAGTAAACTTGCCCAGGTTGACTCGGAGAGGTTGACTCGGAGAATGTTCTAGTGGACAACCTAGAGGAGGAGGGATATTCAACTTCTACGGCACAAAGCTTATGCTCTAGTGCATTTGAAGGAGTATTGTTCTTTGTAGGATCAGTGGCATGTGTGTTTGTGCAACAATGTGATTTGTACCTTTTTAGGATTTTGAAATGTGTTATGCCATGGTCCTTTTATCTACATTGGATGCACAGGCCCTTATTGTATTGGTTAAAAAAAATTTCTTTCAATCTCTTTTCCCCTCTTTCAAACATATGCTTTCTCTCTTTTTCTCTTATGCATATGTTTTTTCTTCTCTTATGCTTATGCTTATGCATGAACATATGTCTCCTTCTCCTTCTCCTTCTCTTCTTTTTCCCTCTCTTTTTCTCTTCTTTTCATAAGCATATGCCTATGCCTATGCTTATGCTTATGCATGAGCATATGCTCATATGCTTATGCATAAGCATAAGCATATGCTTTCTCTCTTTTTCTCTTATGCATATGCTTTCTCTCTTTTTTCTCTTATGCATATTTGGTTCTTTTCCCCTCTTTCAATCTCTTTTCCCCTCTTCTTTGTCTTCTTTTTCCCTCTCCTTCTCTTATGCTTCTCCTCTTTTGCTTCTCTTATGCTTCTCTTATGCTTCTCCTTCTCTTATGCATATGCTTTGACTCATATGCTTTGCACTTCTTACCCGCTCTTGTTTTTTGTTTTTTGTTTTCATGTTTGTGTCTACGTTTGTCCAATCCCCCCAAATTAGACATGGGATCACGTCACACGTCCAACGAGTATGAAAACCCTTGTAGGAGGAGACATCATGATCTCTATTCCCTAGAGGACTTTTATTCCACTCAGGTGACACCTCAGGGGCCTACCCCTGCGACTACCCCTGGCCCGACTCCTCTCGGATGTAGCACTGTGATTACCCCTCGGGGAACTCCTTTGCTAATAGGCCATGGCTTTGTCGGGAGTCCCGGCGAGTTTGTCACATAGATAACCGATGCGGAGGTAGTGAGATTCTTCTCTCTGCTATCCTAGAGGACCTCAGTAAATCCCTCTCCTACACCTGGGCATGCCCATTGTAAGGGAAGGAAGAATAAGAGGGGTCGCTTATGTTGTGCTAACTTGGGAGATGTAGACGAGTCAGCACACTCACATCCCTATAGGTCTCCACTTGGTCCCAAGACCTAGTACCAGTCAGGTCCCTTGCCCTCTTGTACTCCCACTGCTACTCCTCGCTCTGGAAGCCCTTGTAGTAACACCACTCGCTCTGACTTTGCCACTACCATAAGGAGACTCTGCCACTACCATGAGTCCTCCTTACCTGGTCGAGGACTTGTCCTATGAAATCATGGTGGAGAGATAATAGAAAAGAAAAAGGCCTTAGCAATGATGGCCACCATGAGGTGGTTGATGAGCCACCACTTCAAGAGCGGCATAGCTACTAAGTGGTAGTACCAAGATGAGGGAAAGAAGTAGGTAGTCATCGATGAATTGAAAAAACAATATCCTTACCCTCCAAATTGGGAGTTTAATTTAGATTACATGAAAGAGCACATGGGGGTCCTCTTGAAGCATCGTAGGTCAACCTTGCGTACTTCCATCGCAAAGGGGAAGGGCAAACAAAGCTAATTGAAAATTTTTCAAGAAGTAGTACAGGGACCATCCCGAATTGTTCAAGGGTCAAAGGAGGGCTGTGAGGAGACGGCTGGACTCCGTAGGTACTTTGCACTTTGGTGCAAGCAGACGGGGTCGAGGCAATCGTGGTAAGTTTACTTCTTCTCATTTAATGTATTGTTCGAGTGCTTTCTCCCTTCCAGCCTTGGGAGGAGATACATGATGATCAGGATGCGGGATTCAGTTCCTCTAGAGATTATGACCAGCTTACAGATATTTTGCGTATTGGTGATATCTTCGCGGTTATTGCTTCGGAGGGCAATGAGGAGGGTGTGGATTATTACTTGTTGCGATGCTCTATGCTGAAGAGTGTGCTGAATGAGGATATAGTGGATGGGCATGGGATGCACTTCAATGCTCATAGCATGATCATAGGTGGCCACTATTTTCAGCAGATACAGAGGCGTGGTCGCTATATTGAGTTCCAGGAGTACATGGCGGATCAGGAGGCATACATGTATTCTCATCTTGTTGTTGGGATCAAGATTACTTTGAGTCGTGTTCGCACTCGCAAGGCGACGTCCACTCCACGATGGTGCCTTGCAGTGGCGGATCACGAGAGCATACTTGCAACTATTGGCATGAGAGCTGATCCTAAGGAGTAGCACATTACATATCAAATTTTTTGGGATCATCAGTTGATCAGATTGATTTTTATTGGGTATCACTAGTTGATTACACTTTTTTGTATTCGATATGTATAGGCTCACTGTGTGACCGTACCATTGTAATTTTCATGGACTCATATTTTGTATTTCACTATGATGGCTGTATACATGTTCATACACATCATTGTATTAGATTCTATTTTTTACATGATGTCCGATGTCTTCTCAATGGGATTTGTTGTGTTTGTAATACAAAAAATTGTTTATTAGTAGTAATGTTGTAGTTTGTTTTGCGCTTTAGGACATTTTAAAAACGTGACTAAGAAAATTCGCGCACGTACTTTTGCCATTTCAAACATAACTTTTATGTCACCTTTTGCCATTTCTTTCACAGTTGGTCTTAAATGTAGTGCCATTTCATGCATTAAAAATGGCAAAAATATATGGTACTTTTGGTTGCCATTTCAATTATGAAAATGGCAAAACTATATGGCACTTTTAGTTGCCATTTCATACATAAAAATGGCAGCATATATGGCACTTTTGGTTGCCATTTTAGACATCAAAATGGCAAAAATATATGGCACTTTTGGTTGCCATTTTGCATGTCGAAATGGCAATACTATATGGCGCTTTTGGTTGCCATTTCATACATAAAAATGGCAAAATATATGGAACTTTTAATTGCCTTTTAAGACATAAAATGGCAAAAATATATGGCACTTTTGGTTGCCATTTTGCATGTGGAAATGGCAAAACTATATGGCACTTTTAGTTGCCATTTAATAGGTAAAAATGGCAGAATATATGGCACTTTTGGTTGCCATTTTAGACACAAAAATGGCACAAATATATGGCACTCTTGGTTGCCATTTTGTATGTGGAAATGGCAAAACTATATGGCACTTTTAGTTGCCATTTCATACGTAAAAATGGCAAAATATATGGCACTTTTGGTTGCCATTATGGACATAAGAATTGGCAAAAATATGTGGCACTTTTGGTTGCCATTTCCAAAAAATGGCACATGTGGAAATGGCGGCAACAAAGTGCCATTTAATAATGTATTTTGGGCTGCCATTTCTACCTGATTTTGTAGTAGTGCATGTAATCTGCATTTATGCAAGGCTTCTAGCTGTGCCAAGCATTGAGAGAATAGGCATCCTCCTATCCTTTTCTTGCAACAGCAGTGTGAAGACTATGTATCTCCAATTCAATGGGCAAAATGCCTTCTATTCCATACACTAGTTGGAATAGTGTAAACCCAATAGCTAGCTTGTGTGTGGTTCTGTAAGCCCATAAAACTTTTGCCAAGTGCCTATCCCAATGCCTTTTCTTAGTGTCGACAAGCTTTCCATTGAATTGCACAATAATCCATTTGTTTTCTCAGCCAAGCCATTACATTGGGGATAGTATGGCATGGACATGCTATGATTTATCTTTAGCTTATGCACCACATCTTCAATTAGTTCATTTTTAAAAGAGGTTCCTCCATCAGTGAGAATTTCCAAAGGACAACCAAAGCGTGAACAAATTTGATCAAAGAGAAAATTTGCAACTGTGCTTGCCTTGCTATTGACTGTGGCCTTGGCCTCTGCCCACTGAGTCGCATAATCTGTGGCCACCAATAAATAATGCTTGCCTTGAGATGAGCGAGGGAGTGGTCCAACAAAGTCCAACCCCCACCTCTCAAATGGTCCATATGCTGGAATAGGCTTCAAGGGCCAAGAATCAACTGTCGCCTTCCAAAATTTTTGCATACTTTACAACTCGGACACCATTCATATACATCCTTATGGAGGCGTGGCCAAAAGTACCCTGCATTAAGAATTCTCCTAGCTGTGCTCACTAAAGCAAAATGACCTCATTCATGACACATTTCTAGGATTCTCCTAGTCTCCATGGGATGGACCACCCGACGGAGCACCTTGTCTTTTCCCAATTTATAAAGAATGTCATCAACAATAGTATAGGGACAAGCCTTCCTTACCAATCTTTGCTTCTATTGTGGAGTTAACCCTGGAGGAAACATGCCTTCTTCTACATATTGCTGAACATCTTGCAGTTTTGGCCATCTAGTGTCTACCAAAGAAACCACCCCTCGGTCTTGTACTACAATGCCTTGAGTAGCTAACTCATCTACCCTTTGATTTTCTTTTCTGTTTATATGAACAAACTTGCAAAAATCAAATTGACTACATAGTGTCATAGCCTTTTGATTAAGCTCCTTCAAATGAGGACTTCTTGTCTTGTAATGCCCTTGCATTTGCTTTATAATAAGCTGAGAATCTCCTCTTACTTCCAATTCTTTAACTTGACAACCAAGAATCAAAGCATTATACTCAGCTTCATTGTTAGTTGTGATACCTAGAAGCTCTTGTTCTCTTACCCACACCTCTTGACCTTCAGAATTCATCAAGACTATCCCTTGGCTCCTTGTTGGCATGAAGGACTAAAAGCCCCATAAAAATACAAGACAAAAGCTATTGGTGGTGTCTCCCTTTCATCATTAATGTTCTCCTTACATTTCTTTTCTTCTCCTAGATCCTCCTGTCCTGTGAGCAAATCTGCCATAGCGGACCTAGTGGTATTTTCAGTGACAAAAGAGAAAGAGAACTCTTGAAGCTTTGATAACCATTTTGCAAATCTCCCCCCAGAATTAGGCTTGCGAACTAGATATGCTAATACAGACTGAGAAGTAAGGAAGAAAAAAGGCCGAGGTAACAAATAGGAGCGAAACTTTCTGACTGAAAACACCAAAGAGAGGGCTTGCTACTCCATTTCTTCATACCTTGTTTCCACCTCTGTAAGCTGTCAGCTGGTATAATAGATGGGTTGCATTCTACCTGCCTCTCCTTTTTGTAGCAATACAGCACCAACTGAATGCAAAGATACACTTGGATCTACATAAAAGTCTTGAGACCCAATCAGGGGGCTTCAATATTGGGCCCTTACTCATGGCCTCCTCAAGTTGCTGAAAAGACTCTTGTTGCTCCACACCCCATTGGAAAGAAACTCCTTTTTTTGGCAATAAGTTCATGGGATGCACTATCTCTGTGAAATCATCACAAAAGCATTGATAATACTTGCTCTTTCCTAGAATTCTGTGAACACCAGTGACACTCTCAGGACTTCGCAATGCCATGATTGCTTGAACCTTGTCAGGATCCATTTGCAGGCCTTCTTCAGACACAATATGCCCCAACAAGACTACTTTTATTTGAGCCAAATGACACTTGCTAGGATTTAGACACCCTTTTGCTTCATCAATCATAGCTAAGGCCATCTTTAACTTCTCCATGTGATCTATGTGCCGAGAATAAATGCAAAAATTATCCAAAAACACCCTTATGAACTTTTCCAAGTAAGGCGCACTCAGTGATGTCCATCCATCCGTTTTAGAAGTGGGGACTAGATTTTGTCGGGCCCTTGCCCATGATTGCCCGCAAAAAGAAGTATCTTTTGGTACCCACTCAGTATGTCACTAAATGGGCTGAAGCTATCGCCCTCCCCGCAACAAATGGTAAGGCAGTTTCAAATTTCATATTTGAACATATCTGCACAAGGTTTGGGACACCCATGGAAATAGTATCTGACCATGGGAGTCCATTCTTAAATGAAGCAGTGGAGTTGCTCATGGATCGCATGGGTATTGATCATCGCACTTCTAGCATCTATTATCTAGCATCCACGGGACAAACAGAGTAGACCAATGGCCTCCTTTGTAAATCCATGGGAAAAATGGCCACAGGGTACAGGTGTTGGAATACTGAAAAGAAAGAGTAGAGTGGACACAAACTCAGAATACTTGCTTATAGAATGAAGAAGAAAGATGTCCTTAAGTAGGCACCTCATACAAGGTCACTGACATCACTGATGACCTCAAAGCTCCACAATCATCTCCTCAATCTGTCTTTCTTCTTCTTGGAGAGCTGAGATAATGCCTTCAAGGTTTGGATTGGGAAGATTCTTCAAAGTGCTTACAATGTGATCAAAGCTTTCAGGCATACTCTTAAGTAGTACTGCCATAGCATCATCAGGGGTGATAGGAGAGTTGATAGAAGCTAACTGAGTCATAAGACTCCGCATATAGTTGACATGAGCAGCTAAAGTAGTATCACTTGCCATCTTTAATTCAAAGAAAGAGATTTTAAGTGATAGTTTAGATATGTGAGAGCTTGCACCAAAAATCAAATCTAGCTTCTGCCATGCTTCCGATGGAGACTCCAAGTCAGATATATGATGTATGTAATCATCACCCAAAGCTAAAGCAATTATACCATATGCTTTTTCTTCTCTTGCTAGATCCCTTTCCGGTCGTGTCGGAGCTGAAGATTCTCCAGCATTTGAGGCTGTAGAAGAAGCGGTAGGAGTAGGTTTGACAAGTCCCCATAAGTTCTCCCACATCAATGCAAATTTTACCTTCATTTGCCATGTATGGAAGCCCTTTCCATTGAACTTCTCAAGATTATATAAAGTAGCCATGAGAGGGTCTAACCCAGATATTGGGCAGTGTCTATCTCTCTTACAAGGCAAAAAGAATACTTCCAAAGTATAGGCACTTGATGTAGCAAATAGTAGTGACTAGTTTTTCAAACAATGATGCTACTTTTTGCATGCTTCATAGAAGTGAATGAAATAAACACTTTCCAATCACAACCAGGTCTAGCAAGTCAAAACAAAACTGAAGCAACACTTGTAGTGAAGTTATTGAAAACTTCAAAAGACCAGAAATGCTAGAGTAGCATTTTATGTAGCATCATTTTCAAAAGTATGTCAAAACTGTCAAAACTAGAGAGCTGAACTTGGAGGGCTTGTAGCTCACTCTTCAAAGCAAAGAAAAGAGGGCTTTCTGAAGCAAAAGAAAGCTCATATACCAGAGAGGGTCCAGCACAGAGGTTGGACGAAATGGTGCGCACTTTTGCCCGGGAGAGTTGCTACAGGCTGAAACTGAGTTTTGACGATTTCTCCCTCGTTACTGAACCAAATGACTTGAAAAATGGCTCAAAATCTTCGTCTTGAGGTCGCCCATCTACTCCTAAGAGGGCTCAGGCAATGGCGGAGTATGCAGGGAGTATTGAGCAACAGAAGAAATTCGCTGTTTGGAGAATGGCAGCCACCACAGACGTTTTTTCTTCAACTGCTTGCAGGTGGAAGTTCGCCCATACTAGAGGAGTTTCCAGCTCAGAGGGTTTGGGCAATGGCTGTTTGTAGATGGAGAACCAAGCTCTCAAAGATTTTGGGAAGAAAGAGGAAAATGGAGAAGAAGAAGAAGAAGAAGAAGATGATGATGTGGCAGAAATGGGCTCAAGGGGGATCAAAGGGCTCTGATACCATGTTGGAACACTGAAAAGAAAGAGTAGAGTGGACACAAACTCAGAATACTTGCTTATAGAATGAAGAAGAAAGATGTCCTTAAGTAGGCACCTCATACAAGGTCACTGACATCACTGATGACCTCAAAGCTCCACAATCATCTCCTCAATCTGCTCCTAGATTCACTCAATCATCCTATGTGGCTTTTCCACCACCTAACTGTGCTTGTGGGCACCTAACTGTGCCTCTAGCACTCACACATAGAAACATAAGGTGTGCCTGAGGCATACACCTTGAGAACAGGAGCCAGTGGGATCAGAAAGTCACTGAAGCCGTGTGGGCTTACAACATCACCCATAAAACGTCTATAGGTCACACTCCTTTTGAGTTGGTGTACGGTATTGAGGCAGTTTTACCACTAGAGATAGAGATTTCAGCCTTGAGATTGGCCCAAGAATAGAGAATGACAGAAGATGAACATGTAGAGGCCAAGTTGGTTCAACTTGAGAAGTTAGATGAAACCCGATGCCTTGCCCTACATCAAACAAAGATCCAAAAGAACTGACAAAAGGCCCGCTTGGATGCTAAGATTCGCAAGGGATAGGAAAGACACTTTGCTGAAGGGGATGTTGTGCTATGCTTTGATAACATATTGGACCAGCAAATGGATAAAAAGTTTCTTCCACTGTGGACTGATCCATACAAAGTCATCAAGGAACGTAGAGCAATGGGTCTGTACAAGTACAGGAGCTATATGAGCCATATGGCAAGAAGGTGATCAACAAGCATTATCTCAAGCCCTTCTTTGTTCGTGATGGCCAAGCATGGAAATGCTGTGCATTCCCTACTTGGGGCGGGGGATTGTTATGGATAAATTTGACCAAGGAAAAAGGCATAAATATGCGTGTGTGCTTGTATGTGTGGCAATAGTGTAATAAAATATGGTGTGCATAGGGCCTAGGGTTGAGGTGGCAAGGCATGACCATGTGCCACTCTTCCACGTAAGAGGACCCATAAGGTGTGTTGTACATAATCCATGGTAGTAATATTATAAAATGTTAAGGTGGCATGGTTCCTTCATGTGCCATCCCTCCACCTAGGCGGGTCCGATGCCTACATTTAGTGAGACATGGCCCAAGGACCATGGGAGAAGTAATATAAAATAGGTGGAGATGGATATTATATTGAATTATTCCCAGGATAGGCCCATGTGGGGGGGGTGTAGATAGTCCAAGAATGCAAGTTAAATAATGGGAAAAGTAGGATGAGGTGGCAAGACTCCTTGTGCCAACCCTCCACCTTGTCCTCCTAGATGTTTGAACGTATTATAAAATTGGAGAGAGACCAAGGGAGTATCTTACACTTGGGATATGGGGTTTGATTTATGTGGAAAAATGAGGCAAAGGGTTGTCGCACACAATTGAAAGTGCGTACCCACCTAGCCCACATGGGAGATTCTTCCACACACACCGTGCATGTGAGAGGATGCATTTATTGGGAGAGACCCCCTCTCTTGGCTATAAAAGGAGGGGGCTATTCCTTGATGTAACACGCTCATTCTTGTAAAGCTACCTAGCTCTAGTACTTTGATTTCCCCCCCATCCTTCCTTTGAAATAAAGCATGACTCTTTTCCCTTGATGTCTCCATCTCTACATTCCACCTCCCATCATGTACATGCTCCTCTTCTCCCTCTTCTTTCCCCTTTGTGCCATAGTCCCCCTCTTCATTGCCACCCCTCTTTAAAATCTCTCTTCCGCACCTATGTTAATGCTTCTCCCCTCACGTTCCCTTTTTCTCCATGGCCCTCGAGCGACGCCATGCCTAGTGTCTAGCCTCATGCCTTGATTTCTTTTCTAGTTAATATTAGCTAATAGGAGTTTTTTAATTTTTCATTCTTTGTATAAAAATAAGTATGAATTACTTGTAAATTTTGTATAACATTTCATTGTAGAAGTTTTTGTTGTGGATTTTTTTAAGAATCATATCATATTTAAAATAAACTATAAGATTTCATAGACTATGTTTGTATTTGTCGACTGTGGAAAGAATTTAGAGAAAAAAAAACTTGCATTACAACTTTGGCTTGCTTAATAGGATTTTAGCATGGCGTGCAGGAATTCTGCACAAAATCATTGGTACTAATGAACCTTCAAAGTTGAAGTTGATTATAGTTAGAAAAAAGAAGCTAAAGCGTTAAAAAATAGGAGAGAAGATTGTAATGAAACCTTCATACTATGAAAATGCTAGAGCTTTAGGGTTTTCCAAGTTTATAAGCACACACATGCACTTATATAGTCAAGAGTAGTCTATACACATAGACAAGTCTCATTATTACAATATAGATGTTAAAAAGGCTATGATATGAATGTATCTTTGATAATTTATACAAACAAATGTTTTTATATTTTGTCAAATTTTATGTTGCATCTATGCTTTATGAATGAATATATAGTTTGGAAGTTATGTAACCAAATAAATGAATATTTTCCTACATTTATGGATACTAAATGGGATTTTAAAATATAAAGTTTCGATTAGATATTTTGAATTCATAATCTATAAAGTATTTAATATAGCAACTACATTAGGATCGACATGTGCAACTTTTGAATTAGCGCAAGATACTGAAATTACAATAAATGTGAATATTTCATATTCAAGTAGGTACTACACCAAGGATAATGCAATAGTCCCTGTTGAATCTGATGGAGAATCATCAAGTTTTGCTATTGTGACTATCGAGAAGAGCTCTATGAAAAGATTGTATGATGAGGTAGATTGTAGACAAACGAGTGAAGTTAGAATCTCCACAAGAAGATAGGCCTTACTACACTTTGACCATAGAGTGTTCGGATGAATTGAGCATTGAAAGCGAGTACTCGCCTAGTGAGGGGCCTTTGCTCATTCATGAAGTAGATTTGTCTGTTAAGAATGGGATATTCAAAGGCAGAGTATTGAATAAATATGGAACCTGAGCCTTACAAAACGTCAATTATCCCAAAGCTTTGAAATTAGATTTAACTAATAGGGAGGGGGCGGTTGTATAACTCTCGCAATAGGCAAGGTTTACTATGCTGACTTTGTCAAGACGTTGAATGTAGGAGATTGCATAAAGATTACAAACTTTTCAGTTTGAAATAGAAATACTTGAAACAATGGAGGAACATCCAATTACACTTTGGTATTTGATCCTTTGACTAGGGTCGAACATTCTGAAACGTTTATAATTGACCCAATATTTATTTTGACCACTAGTATCTGCAAGTACAAAGAAGATTGCAAAGAGATAAATAACACAGGACAAGCGATAGTACTTGCTGCCGCTAGCTACAGTCGCAGTGACGGTGATTAAGCTTGGGAGTTGTATGTGTCAGATGGATGAACTAATTGTCAGCGACGACAATGAAAATGCATACTACCGTATTATGGTAACTTGTCATTACAAATCATTAGATTATTAGTCACAGTGAGATTTTCACTTTCACCCTAATAAATATTGATGCAAGCCGCCATTGCAGTTGACTTTTTGGAACAACCAGTGTTCGAATTATATCAAGATCATGGATATGTTTAAGGCAATGGGCTTCTTCCATTTTGTTCTGAGAAACGTAGGAGGAAAGAAAAACAACAAACAAATCGCACTAAACATGCTTGATTTGACTATCATGGCACTTGGACGAATTCCATCGATCTCTGCAAAATTAGCTCAAGTGTTTCATCGACATATTCAGCAAATCGGCTACAGAAATCAAGTAAAATTTAATTCGTGTACATTAGTTTATAATATTGTAGAACAAATGATAACATATTGTTAGTTAACACTTGCTATGTTATATTAATAGATAAGTGGTGTTCTTAGTGTTATGGGCCTGACCTCAACATTATATAAGCCTATGTGCTCATTTTGTAAAGAGGGAAAGATTTTGAAGGAGAACACTATATCTTGATGCTTAACATGTGACCGGATCATGATTCTAGAAAAGATTCCTAAAGTGAAGGCACTTATTACAAGCTTAGATGGTGCAAGTGTGGAGGTTACATTGAAGAACACATGGGTGGATAAAGTTCTAGATTTGCCTCACCCATTCATAGAGTTACTGGAAGACAACACCCAGTTCCTAAAATCGGAATTGTTTGACCAGAGGATCAAAGGAAGATTCTTGGCCAATATGCATGGTCTAGTTGCGGGCTTCATTCCTTTGAGATGTAATGGTGCTTGAATACCTTATCAACCAGGCATACAACATGATATTATCCTCCCATTGTACAGCACAAGATCATCAACTCAATTTGTTTGCACAGTAGAGTAGTAGCCTAATGTTTTCCAACTTCAAATTGCTTCATTACATAGTTCAGGCTACCTACTGTAGAATGTAAGCGTGTAAGCTTGGTTATTTCATAACATAGTAGCACTCACTGCTACATCTTACTTTGTAAAAAATGCTTTTTTTATTTTATTAATAAAAAGTTGTACATAAAAAAAAGTTACATTTACTTTCGCATTTATTTTTTAATAAAGCAAAGTTTATTTAACAAATAATATATTCTCAGCATTAATAATATTTTTTTAGAAGTAGATGTACACTTCAAATGTTACTTTAGATATGTTGATAGGAGCTTCTTCCTTATGGATACAACTCTATTATATTAACAAAGTTAATATATTTGCGATATCAAACTCACCCTCACTTCAGTTTGTTTACAAGATATCACTACTACACACGGGCCCTATTCTGGTGCTTAAGCATCGACGTTTAGCATGCGCGAGGTGCTAATCGTCGGTAATCAAAGAAAGATTCATTAAGTGTCGCTATATAGTGACTTTAGACAAGTGTCTCTATATAGTGACTTTAGACAAGTGTCTCTATATAGTGACACTTAAAGAGCGTCGCTATATAGCGACACTTATTAGACTTGTGAATGGTCGTTATATAGCGACATTGAGACAGTTTCTTATAGCGACGTTTTATAGAGAGTGTTTTTTCCCATACCGACCTTAAAAGATAGTTTCTCCCAATGACAATTTTTTTTTCCTTTTCATACATGTTTGATCCTTTGAGAGGATAAAAGTACAAGAGCATGTACATCAAGTTTGAAGCTCATATATTCATGTCCAAGTTTGATATGAAAAAAATCAATGAAGAGCATTTACATCAACGGCTTTATGAGCCAAGTCTAATGTGGCAAACAAGTCTATCTCTAACTCTATACCGAGTTGATCTCCTATATCATCATCGTACTCTAGCATCGTAAGTTCACCTAAGACTCGATCATCTTCTTCAATAAAGTGTGGTGATTCTTGATGATCATCATCTTCTTCCTCAATATCGTGATCTCCATCTTCCTCCTGTATGATGTCATTATGCGCATCTTCCTCTTGGCTTATATTGTGATTTTCATCTTCTTTGCTAGATCCATCTAGATTAATTGGATCCGGCATTGGTAGTGGCATCTCCATATCCACATCTCTATCTTCAAAAATTTGCTTACTTCATGGTGCAACTTATATCACGTACCACCATTTTGGATCAGAATGATCCGGATGAAAAACCACCTATATTGAAGATGGGTTCCAAATGCCATCAATTATATATATGAAATTATGCTTAAGTACATGTATCAATGGATCTTTAAAAATGAAAGCTTCGATTAATTAAATCATTAGTATGCACTTGCTCACAATGCTCGAGAAGAAAAAAAGTATCACTTTCATCGGTCCAAAGTTGGGTGGAGTCTATTGCAAAGAAACCGCTACTGTCATTTCTCACTATCGCATGGGGACCGTTGTAAATATTTCTAAACCATTTTACATCAAGAATGAAAATACTAAATCTTCTGAAATCAATTTCACAGATTTCACGTATGGTTCCACAATAATCCAACTATAAGGACCGAAGATTGGTATTCGAAGCACTTGCTTAGCTATCTTGTGTGAAGTTAGCCATGATTCCACAATCATACGTGACTCTCTTTGAATCGATGCATTCCACACGAAAATGTTGTCCATATGACCATAATGCACTGTACTTTTTGTACTGCAAAAGAGCATCATTAAAACAATGAATATGCATCTATTTTATAGCATATATTGCCACAAATAATTACTTAATTACGTCAAGAGGTAAGAAACTTACATGCATCATACATCCAAATGATAACTCTTGCTCGCGCTCATTTATTGTCTCTCCATCACATTGGCTTTACGTAGAGCCAGTTGTAGCCAATCAAGTGACATGTGAGTGGGGAGAAGGGCGAGATCCCATGGATATGGTTGTGATCACTTGTAAATTACTCTGAATCTCTTCCTTGCAACTATTCTTTCTGCTTTGGCCGCTTCATATCTCTCAATCCACTTCTGCATCTCCTTGCTATTGAGGATACAAAACTTATTGAATTTCTCCATTTGCTCTGTGCTCATCTTTCTTTGAATCCCTTTTTCTTGGGGAACCTTGCCAATGATGTGTTCTTGTCAATCTTTTCAGTGACAATCTATGAAAGAGCATCAGACGCCATTATAGAACATTGCAAAAATATTGTGTCACTGCAAAAAACACAACTTCTGCCTCACAAGGGCAAATCTACAAGACTGACAGAAGTGGTATTTGACCACACAGTCACTTCCTAGTGATGATTTTGCATCAACAGGCAATAAGAATGATTCTATCACTCTGAATATCTCTGTGCACAGGCATACGATGCAATTTTTGTGGCAACTTTTCATCGACCTACAGAACAGTGGTCGCATAACAAAAATAGGACACTTTTTTGAGTGCCTACAGAAAACTTCCACCACAAAAACGGGCCTCGAAATGGCCTCGAATCAAAAAAATAATGTCACCAAGGGTGTCTCCCTTTCCTGCAGCATATACTACCCTCTCGCCATACCGCAAAGGGCATCCCAATCTGAGATAGTGCACTCTTGCACTTTCTGACTGTGCTATCTGCAGAGATTTGCTCCCAAACTCGAAAAAGGAAAGCAACACTGATCTTCTTACCAAGACACCACGAACTGGGTTTGCTTTCTTGAGATCCTTACCACAAACTGAGCTCTAATACCATGTGAAGAGAGTGGAAGAGAAGTAAGGAGTCTCACTTGCAGCTTTCTCACATACACAATGGGGGAATACACACAAAGGTGGAGGCTGAAAACAGTTTTCCTCTTCTTGGTTGTGAAAGCCAAAAGAACTCTCTCTAAGTACAAAAGGAATAGATGAATCCTATATGTGGGTATCAAACCAAACTCAGCTAACCTAGGTGGCATACTAATTGAGCCACTAACTAGAGTACATAAAGATAGCTGTCATCCGGCTATTATTCATGGGCAGTGTACCAACCGCATCTGTAGCTAACAAGTCGGTGACATAAATGGACAATGGTCACCTTGGCATATCATGACTGGAGCTCGATATCCCAACATGAACAACAAGGTGTATGTTGAATGTGACATGCCTTATTAGTGGTAACCTTATTTTTCATATAGCTCTTTTGCTAGGATGTTCATTCTGGCCCCACCATTCACTATTATAAGGTATTGGCCAAAGGATTTATGCTCTAGTAAGATGGGTACATTTTGTATGTCATCCCTATTACTCACTTTATGAAAATGACCTTATCTTCCTCTTCTAAGGGTGAGGAATTTTGTGAAGATTCAAAAATCCATCCCGCTTGAAACTTTCCCATATGGTGGGGCAATTGGGATTGTTACTGGGCAGCTAATGCTAGCTAATTTAGGGAAGAGGTGCCTATAGATCCAATGCTCTTTGGTTGGTGTAGGTTGAATTACCATTTTGATACTAGGTGGTGTCAGGACGCTAGCCTCTACCTACTACTATCATGTTAGCCTTGAACTGCTCCTATTCTTGTCTTACCCATTGCTTCAAGATATGATACCGAGACTTTTAATTTTTGGCATTAGGGTAAGCTTCTTTGGATTCTTGCATAGCACTGGGGGTTTAGGCCTACTATCTTGTTGGCCTTAAACTACTCCTATTCTTGTCTTAGCCATTTTTTCAAGGCACAATATTAGGATTCTTCAATTTTGGCATTAGGGTGGACTTCTTTGGATTCTTGAGTAGCACTAGGGCTTGAGGTGCTTGGCATTGCTGCACTTTGTTTTGAGATAGGAAAGGCTTGTTTAGCTCTTGGAATCAATGTCTTTTGAGAAAAAGATAGTCTATGTTGAGTTGCTTCTTTTTGCCTTCTTGTTATCACAAGTACCGATTAGATCATAACATTTCATGTTGCCACACTTTGAATTTCACCACTAGTGATTTCAAGGGGCACATTTAGTTTCATGCATGCATGCTCTAAGGGGAAAATCCATGCATGCATGCCTGCCTTCACAATCTATATACATAGAATGAAATGTATTTGAGGTAGCCCTACATGGGCACTCTGCTATCCGATGGTTTTCTCCATATTTGAAGCACTTCATGGGTGTTCAATATGTGCTAGGTCTCACGTGATTTGTGTATACAATGACTAGTCCTTATGCACCCTCCATGTAGGACATGGGGTATTCTAGTTTTTACTAGTATTGTGGCTCCAATTGCTCAAGATTTTGATTTGTTGAGCTAACACAACTACTAGAGCAAGATTGGAAGCTCACATGTACTATGTGTGACTGGGGTTTCTCAATAGTTGAAGCAAGTATTGATATCATTTCCTAAAACGTTACTAATCCAACACCATGACCTTGGCATTTGGTCACCTTTGTCTCTTTAGTCTCTATTTGCACTGGCCCCGGTGGTGGATTTTTTGGCTAGCTCGAAGCCTATTGGTGGATGCTGATGCAACAAGTAGTAGAGAACCGGCATGTATAGCATGGGATTGCTAATTACTTCCCCATGTGTGTTGAGGTTGTCCCTCATTTGGGTGCAGAAGTAGTCTGCCCAATTTGTATCCTGTGATGGTGGTCTATGTGCTTGACTTGTGTGAGCCATTGCAAGGCTCTTGCTAGCCTCTCCACCTTGAGCTTGTGAATGGCTATGAACTGGAGTCGGCCCTTGCTCTTTTGGTGATCATAGTGATAGACCATGCTATGGGCGTCCAGCTTCTTCTTCTTGGAGTACTTCTCACCGACGATGACCGACAGGTTGAAGGCTGTTCATACCACGTCCTGATTGATTTGGTAGTGGTGGGGATTGCTTGCTGCATCTCACAAGATGCTAGCATTAGTGTTGCTATTGTACGTTTGGAGGAATTATGGCAACGGTCAGTGTGATTTGATGATGGCGACGGCCAGGAGAATTTTCCTTTAGCGGTGATTGGTGCGATCTAGCAATGGCGACAGTCGGTGTGGTACTTCTTTGGCAACGATGGGCGGGATACTTTTATGGTGGCAGACGATGAGATAAGAGATGGCGATGATCGGTGTGATCTAACGATGGCAATGGTCGGGGGGATTTTTGAAGGGCAACGGTCAGCGGGATACTTCTATGGCGACGACCGGTGGGATACTGACTGTGTAAAGAAGTAAAAGGAAAAGAGGGGGGGTGTGAAGGTGAGTGGGAGAGTGAGTGAGTAAGAAGTAAAAGGAAAAGAGGGGGGGTGTGAAGGTGAGTGGGAGAGTGAGTGAGTAGAGTGCACTTGTACGATGCGGGACAGAGTGTGAGGTCAGCATGCAAGATGGTGAACAAATGCAAAAATGGACGTACTGATTCTAATCACCTAGTGGTGGCCATGGGGGGGTGTGTGTGTGTTCGGCAGGGACTGGTGGGCTATGGGTGCAGCATGTACTACTGCTGCATAGCATGTAAAAATTCACAGAGTAAGTGTCAAACTTGTTTTTTACATTGGACGCCAGAGGCACATTGGCATCGGGCTTAGTTGTTGTGGTGTGGCTCGTCTTCTTGGGGAAAGAGGGTTCTTGTGTGACTGCCCTTGGTGTAGACCCTTGCTTTCTTGAGTGGGTTGGTATCGTCAGAGGTGGTACTTTGGAGGGTTTGCCTTCAGAATCAGAGGGAGGTTCTTGTGTGACACCTCGCAGGGGAGGGGTCGGTCCTTGCGTTGCTTCTTGGCTTCCCTTAGCAAGATTTATGTTGAGTCAGACCTTTCATAGTGCTACTTTGTACTTGGTACCTTGGGGCTGGCATGCTTCGTTCAGTTTGTCAGCAGGTTCTTGTGGTGGTGTATCTCAAGGAGACACAAGTTCTTGTGTTGCTACCTTTGAGACCTTCACGGCTTGTGTTGAGATATCAAGCTCTACCCCCGATATATCTCCTGGATGACTATCATTTATGTCACCGCCTATGTTAGTTGTACTCGTGGTGTAGTTAGACTACCACGTATGTTTTTGGTTTGGGTTCACATATGAACCACGTATTCTAGGTTTTGACATATAGGGTATTTCCCTATTCTATTGTATTGTTGTTGTGTGCAAAAGTGAAGAAAGGCTTCACCCTCCAACCTTGTGTCCTCTCTCTTTTGTGTGTTGTGAAGAAAGCTGAACTTGAGTCTCCTATCTCTCTCCCTCTTTCTTTACATGGTATCAGAGCCTTGTTCGTGGTAAGGAGCTCAAGAAAGCTAGCCAAGTTTGTGGTGTCCTGGTAAGAGGACCAGTGTAGCTCTCCTATTTCGAGTTTGGGAGCAAATCTCTGCAGGTAGCACAGCCAGAAGTGCAGGAGTGCACTGCTTCAGATTGAGAGGCCCTTCGCGGTGCGGCGAGAGCGCAGTATATGTTGCGGGTAAGGGCAAGGCCCTTGGTGACTTTATTTTTCTGATTTGAGGCCGTTTCGGGGCCCGTTTTGAAGGCGGAAGTTCTTCGCAGGCACTCAGAAAAAGGCCCTGTTTTTGCTGTGCGACCACCGCGCGGCTGGTCGGTGGAAAGGTGCCATAGAAATTGCATCGTATGCCTATGTGCAGAGATATTGGGAGTTGCAGATTCATGCCTGTTGCCTGTTGATGCAAAATCGTCACGAGGAAGTGACTGTGTGGTGAAATACCACCTTCGTCAGTGTTGCAGATCTGCCCCTGTGAGGCTCTTTGCAGAAGTTTTGCTATTTGCCCTTCTGAGGCATTTGCTGTGTTTACAGGTTGCTGTTGCAATTCGTGATTTGTAAAATGTCTGAGAATCTGTCTACCATTGTCAGTGAGAAGCTTGACAAGAACAACTTCCAAGCATGGAAGTTCAGGATGACAAACTTCTTTATGGGAAAGGGAGTTTGGGATTACATCAGTGGTGAAACTGCAGAACCAGTTTTGGGTGCTGCTCCCACTCCTGCTGAATTGAAGGCCTTTAAAGAATGGCATGAAAAAGCCAGAAAATGCCTGTATTGGCTGTCCGTTAGCATTTCAGATTCTATGATTGTGCATATACAGGATCTAGAGACGCCTAAGGAGGCATGGGATACATTGGTGAAGCTGTATAGCACAAATACCAAAGCACGAAAGATGCAGCTAAAGCAGGAGTTGCACAATGTGCAAAGGAAAAATCTGAATATAAATGAGTATTCCTTGAAGGTGAAAGGCCTTGCAGATTCTCTTGCCTCCATTGGAGGATGAGGACTTAGTGTCCGTGACCTTGAATGGTCTTGGGAAAGATTATGCACAATTTCAGACATCCATTGGAGTCCGTGAAACATTTCCTGATTTTCAGGAACTTATTGCTCTCTTGCTGAGTGAAGAGCAAAGGAATGGTGGTTCAGCCACCTCAACTTCTCAAGAGACTGCTTTCTACTCGAATACAGGTAGAGGCAGGGGTAGAGGAAGAGGCCGTTCTGGTGGCCGTGCAGGAAATCAGAACCAACAGCAACAACAGGAAAACCAGTCCTATGGAGGAGGACGTGGTAGTTCTAGAGGCAGGGGGAGCCAAAGAGGCCGTGGTTCATGGCAAAGGAACCAGCAAGTAAATAGCAGCACAGAATGCTATTATTGTGGAAAGCCTGGACACAAGGAGAATACATGCTATAAAAAACAGAATGACATCAAAAGTGGGAAGTTGCAGCAAAGCAACTATGCATCATCAAGTGGGCATGGTGACGACAGAAATGAGCACCTTTTTGTGATGCAGCATATGGTTAACTCTATGTCAGGAGATGCTGCAGCTTGCAATGATGTTTGGTATGTTGATTCAGGTGCTTCTAACCACATGACCAGTCATGGTGAGTGGTTTCATGATGTTAGAAATTTGGATAAGCCAGGTTATGTTGAAACAGGTGATGATACTACGCACCCAATTACGCAGGTTGGTAAAGTGCCATTGGCTATGCAGGATGGCAAAACGAAGTACTTGGCAGATGTACTTCATGTTCCAAAAATCACTAAGAACCTAGTTTCAGTTGGCCAGATGGTTGAGCAAGGTTTGCAGGTTAGATTTAACCCTGATGGATGCTTCGTTGAGGACTTGAAAAATAAGTGCCGCTTGGTTGCAAAAGGCAACAAAAATGGAAGAATGTTCACCTTGGATGTTGATATGCCTGAGGTGAAAGCTGCTATGTTTGCGCATGGGAGAGTGTCATTGCAGATATTGAGATATGGCACAAGCGCATTGGGCACGTGAATATACAAAGGCTGAAATCTATGCAAACGAAAAACATTGTTGCAGGTTTGCCTAAATTCAGAGTTGAGGGAATGCAAAAGGTATGTGAAGCATGCCAAATGGGTAAGCAGGCCAGATATGCATTTCCCAAAAATGCTAAGGTGAGCAGAAGACCTTTGGAAGTGATCCATTCAGATGTTTGGACAACCAAAGCTGCTTCTATTGGTGGATGCCATTATTATGTGACGTTTATTGATGACTACACTAGGAAGGTGTGGATTTATTTTATGAAGCACAAAAGTGAAGTATTCAGCCATTTCAAGGCTTTTAAGGCCATGGTTGAAAAAGAGAAAGGTGTGCATATTAAAGTGCTAAGATCTGATGGAGGGGGAGAGTACTTTTCAGAAGAATTTTGTGAATATCTGAAAGAACAGGGAATTCAAAGGAAGTACTCATGCAGGTCTACCCCTCAGCAGAATGGGGTTGCAGAAAGGAAGAACAGGCATATTGCAGAAGTAGGACGGGCGATCCTAAATGAGAAAAACATGCCTGATTATTTTTGGGCTGAAGCAGTAGCAACTGCTGTTTATATTATGAACAGAACCCCCACTGCAGCTGTCCATGGCATGACGCCTGAAGAAATGTATACAGGCCAAAAACCAGATATTTCTCACTTGAAGGTATTTGGTTGCATAGCTTATGTTCATGTTCCTGATGAGAAGAGAACAAAGCTGGATCCAAAGGCAGAAAAATGCATCTTTATTGGATATGCTCAGCACCAGAAAGGGTATCGCTGTTATAACCCTTCCACCCGCAAAATGCAAGTGAGCAGAGATGTTGTTTTTGATGAAATGAGCAGTTGGTATGCACCAACTGTTATGGTAGGAGATGCAAATGCAGGAAATGGGAATGCTGCAATAAATGCAGAGCAGCAATCTCAAGCCTTGAGTGGACCCAGAGAGTCCTCTACTAGTGGATCTAATGCATGGACAGGGAGATTGAGATCTAGTGAATCGTCACATGGCAGTCCTGATAGTGTTGTGCAGGTATCACATAAGGGAAAAGAAAAAGTGGACCATACTCCAGTGTTTGATGTGTCTGCTGGTAGCTCTCATGTTGATGGAGAGTCAAGCGGCTCTGAAATGAGCCTTGATGAGGAACTTGGGATTCCTTCTGTTGTTACACTTGGTGCAAGGAAAAGCAGGCATGATTTAAAGACTCCTGCAACTGATCCAGTTGTACGGAGGTCCACTCGTATTAAGTATCCAGTTGACAGGCTGAGATATGATGGGTATACAGCACATCACTATGCTTATATGGTCAAGGTTCTAGAGGAGCCAGAGCCCACATGTTTTGAGGATGCAGCAGGGCATAAAAATTGGGAAGCAGCTATGGATGAAGAGATGGCTGCCTTGGATGCAAACCACACTTGGGATTTGATGCCTTTGCCTCATGATAAGAAGGCTATTGGCTGCAAGTGGGTTTACAAAGTAAAGCACAATGCTGATGGGTCTGTTAGCAGGTACAAGGCAAGATTGGTTGCCAAAGGTTTTGCACAGACATATGGAATTGACTATGAGGAAACTTTCAGCCCAGTTGCAAGGATGGCAACCGTGAGAGCAGTAATTGCTATGGCTGCTGCAAAGGGATGGTCTTTGCATCAGATGGATGTGAAAAATGCCTTCTTGCATGGTGACTTGCAGGAAGAGGTTTATATGATGCAGCCAGAAGGTTATGAGGATAAAGCACACCCCGATTTTGTATGCAGGTTGCGCAAAGCCTTGTATGGCTTAAAACAGGCGCCGAGGGCATGGTCAGACAAGATAGGGCAATATCTTGTCACTATTGGATTTCAGATTTCCAATTCAGATTTTTCACTTTATGTGAAAAGGACAAACAGAGGGATTGTGCTTATAGTCATCTATGTTGATGACTTGATTATTACAGGTGATAGTGATGCAGACATTAATGAAGTGAAGCTGCTGTTGAAGCAGAAATTTGAGATGAAGGATTTGGGAGAGCTGCGTTACTTCTTGGGCATTGAGGTTATTAGATCCCCGAGTGGGATATGGCTGTTGCAAAGGCAATACGGTTTGGACATGCTGTCCAAATATGGGATGACAGGCTGTAAGCCTATTTCTGTTCCATTGGAGCAGAATGTGAAGCTCAATGCAGAGTCAGGTGAGCTTCTTGAAGATATTACTATGTATAGGCGCATAGTAGGTAGCTTGATTTACATGACTATAACCCGACCAGATTTGAGCTATGCTGTGGGGCTGGTGAGTCAGTTTATGCAGGCACCGAGGAAGCCACATTTGGATGCGGCTAGGCGCATACTGCGGTATGTGAAGTCCACATTGCATTATGGACTATTTTATGAAGCTGGGTGTGCATTACAGGTACATGGATACACAGATGCTGACTGGGCTGGTAGTGTCTCAGACAGGAGATCTACTAGTGGTTTTATGTTTTCCCTTGGGAGTGGTGCCATCAGTTGGAGCAGCAAGAAGCAGCCAACAGTTGCCTTGTCGAGCACAGAGGCTGAGTACAGGGGTGCAGCAATGGCTGCATGTGAGGTAGCTTGGTTACGGAAGCTACTTGCAGATATGGGACAGTCAGTTCATGCAGCAGTTGTCATTCATTGTGACAACATTAGCAGTATCATGCTTGCTAATAACCCAGTTTATCATGCTAGAACGAAGCACATTGAGGTGCATTATCACTTTGTGAGAGAGAAGGTTCTAGCTGGTGAGATTGATCTTGTCTATGTCAGCACTGAGGAGCAGGTGGCTGATATTTTTATGAAGGCATTGGGTACCGAGAAGCTTCGCAGATTTAGGAGCTTGCTTGTTGTACGTGAGATGGATTTGAGCTTGAGGGGGAGTGTTGAGATATCAAGCTCTACCCCCGATATATCTCCTGGTGGATGACTATCATTTATGTCACCGCCTATGTTAGTTGTACTCGTGGTGTAGTTAGACTACCATGTATGTTTTTGGTTTGGGTTCACATATGAACCACGTATTCTAGGTTTTGACATATAGGGTATTTTCCTATTCTATTGTATTGTTGTTGTGTGCGAAAGTGAAGAAAGGCTTCACCCTCCAACCTTGTGTCCTCTCTCTTTTGTGTGTTGTGAAGAAAGCTGAACTTGAGTCTCCTATCTCTCTCCCTCTTTCTTTACAGCTTGCACCCTCAATTTCGGGACCCAGGTGACCTTCTTGCCTTGGCCACCCAAGTGGTTGGTGTTGACTAAGCTGTTGGAGGTGTGGCGGTGGATGAGGTGGTAGCACAAGCTAGTGGTGTGTTCTTCTTGTAACGGATGGTTTCAGAAGAGACGTCCCTGAGGTGACTGGGGCCATCTATGTTGCTTGGACTTCCTTTGGGTTTCTGGTCCGATTGAAGTGACGTTGGGCACCAAGGATAGCCTCTTGTACTTTTGATGTTCATGAATTTCTTGAGCAAAGGATGGTGGTGGCGGTGGAGTAGGCGATGGCACTAGTTTACCACCATTGTGGTTGGCTCTCTTTTGTTTTCAAGGTTGGCTTTAGTTGGTGTGTTGCAGATGGTTGGGGATTGTGGTCCGCTATTGTGTGTAGCTTTGTTGTCATGGATCAATGAGGGCGGAACTAAAGAAGCAAGACTTGGTCCACATAGTGGGATTACCGCTGTTCTGCCACCATTGGTGAGTGAAATAGTCCGGGCGCACTAGTCTATTTGACAGTTCATGGTGTAGCACCAGGTTCTTCCCAATATAATCTGTTCATTTAGTTGCTTCTATGGGGAGAACATAAAAGCATATATCCACTACCTAGCAAACAACCATTAGACTTAAATTCATAAAACCCAAGGTTTGTAGGAGTTGGCTATTTATAGCTCTTACTAAAGCGACGATGAGGGTTAGGGGTACCTGTAGCTTTTCCCATACCTCACGAGAAATGAAGTTGTGGCTCTCTCTTGGATCCATGAGTGCTTTGATGCTCATGCACAGGACCTACAGTTGAACAAGCAACCTAGATAGCTCCATTGTTAGCTCATCCGTTAGTTGCATCTATTCAGTCGTTGCATGAAGCACTATCATTTGCTTACACTATTGGAGCTTAGCATTGCGGATTCTGGCTTCCTCAATGGCTTGGCATTTCATCCTGGCCACCTCAGCCTTGAGTTCTTTTTCTCTATGCATGGCTTGAAGGGTGGAGTGTTAGAGTTAGCTCAAATGTCCACCTCTCATGTAACCCACCAATATTCTGTGTACCCAATGTTGTAAGGCCCCCATATGAGGAGAAGCCATGATGGGTATCAGATATTGGGAGGGATCCCCAGTTTAGACACTGGAAGGAGCCAAGAGTAGATACCCGTCTGCACAAAGGGGGGGTTCGGGGGGGCGATAGCCCCCCCGATAGCAGGGGGTCCGGGGGGCGCAGGCCCCCGGTGGGGGTCTGGGGGCAAAGCCCCCAGCGGTAGGGTCCGGGGGCTGCCGGTAGCCCCAGGCCCGACGGTATGACCTATGCGCGATCCTTCATCTGCCCGACGGCATGTTTTCTGAAGGGTCGGTGGTCTTCCAGGCCGACTGTCTATTAGGCCGACTGCCTATTACAGGGCCGACCGTCAACCACTTTCACTATATAAGTGGCCACCCCCTATCATTAGATCACCAGTTCTTCACGCTCATAGTCCTCCGTCCAGCATCTGTCTAGATCACCATCGAAGCTCTGTCTGTAGAGCGCACGGGTGGACAGCCAACCATCAGTTGTATCAGCAGTTTGGTATATCAGAATTTTTGTATTCTCTCCAGCTTTCCATCGTGTACTTGCGTTTTGTTGTTATCTTCCGCTGCGTACTATTTTCTTACATGGTATCAGAGCTCAGGCTATCTGAGTAACGACTTTATTGCAAGTTCAACGAGCTTTGTTAGCAAAGGCTACTAGGAGTGATGGCTGCACCAACCCCGTTGCGAATTCGTCCACCTGCCTTCAATGAAGGCAAGCTCGATGGGACGAATTATACTTTGTGGAAATTCAAGATCAGCGCGATCTTGGATTCATATGAGCTTCTGGATACTGTTCTGGGATTGGATCCAGAACCGGTTGGATCACCGAATCCAAACAACCCCAATGTCATAACGCCACCGAATGCAGATCTTCTTCGGGCATGGAAACGAAGGAACGCAGATGCACTCTGCGCTCTTGTTACCAGTTCAAGTGATTCTGTTTTGACTCTGATTCAGCATACAGACAAGGCAAGTGAGGCTTGGAACATACTGAAAGGTCAGTATGAAACGCGGAATCAGACCAGAATTCAAAATCTGGAGAATATGCTTGCTGCAGAGAGGTGCTCTGATGGAGAATCAGCTGAGACATTCATCACACGGATCAAGAATCTATGTGATCAGATGGCGGCGGTTGGGATTACAAAGACCAGCGAAGAGTTGGCCAGAAGGTGCATTCGGATCCTTCCACAAAAGTACGATGCGTTGGTCACGACACTCAACACGCAGGTAAGAAATCCACCCCTCACTTTTGAAGAGTTCAGCGCGATGCTTCTAGAGGAGGAGATGCGAATGAAGACCCGCGATGGCGGAAGTGATGCAGCATTCTCAACCACATCCAAAGGGAAGGGTGGAGAGAAGAAGAATGGTAAGAAGAAGAAGTTTTCAGGTAAGTGCCACTACTGCAACAAAAGCGGTCACATGATCAAGGATTGTAGAAAGAAGCAGCAGGACGAAAAGAATGGCACTACACAGTCTTCTTCGAAAGGCAAGGAATCTGCCAACACAGTTGAAACTGAGTTGGAGCTATGGGTTGCAATTGAAGAAATATGCTCCTCAACAGAAGTTTCAACAACGAATCATTCGTGGCTCCTTGATAGTGGAGCGTCCCGTCACATGACCAGAAAGAAGGATTGGTATAGCTCTTTCAAGCCTCTACAAGAGCCCATGAACGTGACGGTCGGTAATAATGCAAAATGCCCTGTGGAAGGTACAGGTACTATCTCTCTTTCCATTCAAGAGGGTGAAACTAAAGAGCTTTCTGATGTATTACTAGTTCCTCAGCTAAAGAAGAACTTGCTTTCGGTTGCTGCGATAACTGATCGCAACTTGGAGGTGCGTTTCAAGAGGACCGGAGCAGAAATCCTTAATGCAGCGGGCAAGGTGGTCGGCAAGGCAGTAAGGAAGAACAATCTGTACGAGCTGACGGCACTAACAGTCTCTTCAGGAGTGGGCATCAGTAAGGTATGGCATGAAAGATTTGGTCATCTTAGTTATCCTATTCTTTTGGAAATGCAGAAAACAGGGATGGTTGCACACTTGCCTGCACTCTCAAAGGTGTAGGAACCTTGTGAAGCTTGTATGATGGGCAAGCAACAAAGGAAGGCTTTTCCACATGAGAGCGGCTATCGGGCAAAGGCTCCTCTACAATTGGTTCATGCTGATCTCAGTGGGAAAGCTCCGACTCAAGCTTTGGGGGGATGTAACTACTATATCGTCGACGACTACAGTGGATACATGTGGGTGTATTTTCTACGAGATAAGGCTGAAGCTCTTGGAAAATTCAAACAGTGGCAAAAGATGGTGGAAAACGAAAGCGGGCTGAAGGTAAAGAAGCTTCACACGGATCGAGGAGGAGAGTTCCTCAATCGAAGCTTCACAAAGGCCTTGACGGGCAAAACACCTTTGGAGGCTTACTCAGGTAAAAAGCCTTCCGCTTCTCATTTCAGAACATTTGGATGTGAGTGCTTTGTTCATGTTCCAGATAGCACCAGAAAGAAATTAGATCCAAAGAGCAAAAAGTGTATCTTCATGGGCTATAGCCAGCAGTCAAAGGCGTACCGGCTATATGATCCAGAGGCAAAGAAGATCGTGGTCAGTCGTGATGTGGTGTTTTGGGAACAGCCACATACAGTGGAGGAGGAGGTATGCCCTTCCACTTTATCATCAGCCGTAAAAGTAACTCACCTTGTGCCCGTATCTAAAGCAGAGTTGCAGAATGAGGAGGAGTACTTCGAGGAACAGACTCCACCAACACCACAACATGCCTTGGCTCCACAAGGTAAGCCACTTCCAAAGTGGGCAAGGCAGCTCTTTGATGAGAAGAATCCGGTTCCAGACTTGGCGGAGTCATCTGCAGATGGACTCTGCAGATGGACTTCGACGATCAAAGAGGATAGAGGAGCAGAAAAGGGCTTCTGAACACATAGTCAATATGGCCTTGATGGCTGAGATTATGAAAGTTCAAGAGCCTATGAATTTGGATGAGGCAATGGCGGATCCAAATTGGAAAGCTGCCATGCAAGAGGAGTATGACAGCATCATGAAGAATCAGACTTGGGACTTGGTTGATCGTCCAGAAAAAAGGAAGATCATTGGTACCAAATGGGTATGGAAGGCCAAGTACAAATCTGATGGATCTTTGGAAAAGTACAAGGCTAGGCTTGTTGCACAAGGATACTCTCAAGTTGAAGGCTTTGATTTTGAGGATTCCTTTGCTCCTACAGCAAGGATGACAACTATTCGGGTGGTACTTGCCTTGGCTGCTCATAAGCAGTGGCCGGTGTTTCAAATGGACGTGAAATCTGCGTTCTTGAATGGACATCTCAAGGAGGAGGTATATGTGTTCCAGCCACCAGGATTTGAGGTGCCCAATTCAGAGAACAAGGTTTGCAAACTAAAGAAGGCATTGTACGGGCTGAAACAGGCCCCAAGGGCATGGTACCAATGGATTGATAGCTTTCTCATATCTATTGGTTTCTCAAAAAGTGCTTCTGATGCTAACCTGTATGTTTGTAAGCAGGATGGCAAGTATGTGGTAATAGTCCTTTACGTGGATGACTTGATCATCACAGGAGATCATGAGAAGATGCTGCAACAGTTGAGGGAGTCGTTGAGTTCCGAGTTTGAGATGACAGATTTGGGGCTCATGCACTTTTGCCTCGGCATTGAGGTTTGGCAAAAACCTGGCAGGATTTTCATCTCTCAGCAGAGATATGCTCGCGAGATCTTGAAGGCATTCGATATGACCGAGTGTAAGGACGTGGTCTCTCCCATGGAGGTGAATGGTAAGCTCTCAGTGGAGGATGCATCACCACTTGTCGACATCAAGGAGTATAGGAAACTTGTGGGGAGTCTCATTTTTCTGTGCAACACTAGACCTGATATCAGCTTTGCAGTTGGTGTACTTAGTAGGTTCTCAAATCAACCTCGAGAGAACCACTGGAAAGCAGGGATGCGTGTGCTAAAGTACGTGAAAGGTACACTAGAGTATGGCATTACCTACAGAGCAGGGAAGACCTTGGCGGGTTACTGTGACTCAGATTGGGCGGGAGATTGTGATTCTAGAAAGTCAGTTTCTGGATATTGTTTCTCACTTGGTTCAGGAGTGTTCTCTTGGATTAGCAAGAAGCAACCAACAGTGGCACTATCTTCGACGGAAGCTGAGTACAAGGCAGCATGCATTGCTGCTTGTGAAGCAGTTTGGCTAAGGAGGATCCTGCAAGACATAGGAGTTCCAATCGAAGATGCGACGGTACTAAAATGCGACAATCAGAGTTGCATGGCCATTGCAAAGAATCCTGTGTTCCATGCTCGTACAAAGCACATAGAGATCCAGTATCACTACGTACGAGAGCTCATCGAGGATGGAGTCATAGAGCTGGAGTATTGTCCCACAGAGGACAATTGCGCAGACATCTTCACGAAGGCTCTTGGGAGTGATTTATTATTGCGGCATCTACATCGACTCGGCATTGGTCCGAACACGTAGTTCATCTTCGGGTGAACATTGAGGGGGGGTGTTAGAGTTAGCTCAAATGTCCACCTCTCATGTAACCCACCAATATTCTGTGTACCCAATGTTGTAAGGCCCCCATATGAGGAGAAGCCATGATGGGTATCAGATATTGGGAGGGATCCCCAGTTTAGACACTGGAAGGAGCCAAGAGTAGATACCCGTCTGCACAAAGGGGGGGTTCGGGGGGGCGATAGCCCCCCCGATAGCAGGGGGTCCGGGGGGCGCAGGCCCCCGGTGGGGGTCTGGGGGCAAAGCCCCCCCAGCGGCAGGGTCCGGGGGCTGCCGGTAGCCCCAGGCCCGACGGTATGACCTATGCGCGATCCTTCATCTGCCCGACGGCATGTTTTCTGAAGGGTCGGTGGTCTTCCAGGCCGACTGTCTATTAGGCCGACTGCCTATTACAGGGCCGACCATCAACCACTTTCACTATATAAGTGGCCACCCCCTATCATCAGATCACCAGTTCTTCACGCTCATAGTCCTCCGTCCAGCATCTGTCTAGATCACCATCGAAGCTCTGTCTGTAGAGCGCACGGGTGGACAGCCAACCATCAGTTGTATCAGCAGTTTGGTATATCAGAATTTTTGTATTCTCTCCAGCTTTCCATCGTGTACTTGCGTTTTGTTGTTATCTTCCGCTGCGTACTATTTTCTTACATGGAGAGAGTGAGTGGTTCGTAGTATCTTTCTAATTTGCTCCCATTAAGGTAGCCATCCATTTCTTTCCCATCAAGGGTGGCTATTTGGCACGACCCTTGGGGAGTGATCTCAACCATGCAGTAGGGACCCATACCTTGGTTCTTTAGCTTGCGTTTAGTATTACTTACCCTATATAGGAGTGCCAAATCTCTTTTTGCTACGTCCTTGTTCTTGAGGTTGCGGTCGAACCACCTTTATCATCAGGCCTTTTCTACCTAGAGAGAGTAGGCTGCACGCAACCTTGTCTCTTCTAACCTTTCGAGGTCAATTAGCCGTTCTACGAACGTATTCTCTGTCAATCTTTCCTTAATGGTAAGACAAAGGCTAGGCACTACATACTCCATGGGCATCATTGCCTCCACCTCGAAGGCTAGGCTAAAGGGGATACAGTGAGTGCCCACTTTGTAGGAGGTCCTGTAGGCCCATAACGCTACTATAAGCTTATGCTTCCAGTTGGTACGACTGGCTTCTACTATACAGGTGATGATCTTATAGCACGTTTTATTGGAGCTCTCGGCCAAGCCATTTTCCCTAAGGTAGGATGGCATTGATTTCCTATGTATGATCATACACTCACTAGTTAGGATTGCTATCGTTTCGTTGAGGAAGTGAGTTCCTCGGTCACTGATTGACTAACTCCGATGGACATCAAAACCACGTGATGACTTGCTCATATAAGAATTTTGCGGTGGATCTTGCATTGACCTTCACCGTGGCTCTCCCTTCTGCCCACTTGGTAAAGTAATTGGTGGCCAGGATGATGTATCTGGCCCCAGTTCCTTTAGCTGCTGGGCTTATGGGTCCAATGAAATCGATACCCCATTTTTCAAAGGGTTGATCGTCGGTCAAGATTCCGGTCAAGGGCATTATGTCTGCCTTGTGTGGGATTTGGATACGATGGCAGGGGTCACATCGTTTGATGAATTCGACTACGTCTCTAAAGAGTGTTGGCCACCAAAGGTCGGTTTATAGCACTTTATGTACTATAACATCAGTGGCAAAATGACCTACTATTATTCCTGAGTGGGCTTCTTCAAGCACATTGATGTATTCGTGTTCACACACAAATCTTCACTGGATGCCATCCTTGGCCTTGCGGTATAGTTGGGCTTGCTATCAGCAGTTGATATGGCGCTGCATCCTTAATTAGTTTGCGAGCTCTATCCTTCTTAAGGGCCTGGCCCAAGGGTAATTTTTTTGCCAAGTAGTGGCTGATTTTGGCGGCCCATTCAAGAATGATGTCGAGGAAGAAGGAAGAAGCATCGGGAAGATCAACATCAACTCTCGTTAGGGCTTCACCATTTGGGATTCTCGACAGGTGGTCGGCCAGAACATGGGTTTTCTCTTTACGTACAATGACTGTGAAGTCAACTCTAGAAGGATCAACATCCACTTGGTGTTTTGTCCAATCATGCAGGGTTTGTTGACCAAGTATAGCAATGCTTCGTGGTCCACAAAGAAGACAAACTTGTTAGCCCAACAAGTAGTGCCTAAACTTCTTGACTACATAGACCATGGCAAGACATTCCCTCTCAATTGTGGTCTAGTTAACCTTGACCTCATTTAGTTGGTGGCTCACAAAGTATACCGGGTAATCCAGGTTGGTGGGCTAACACAAACCCGAAGAGCACTCATGGAATCACTATGCAATGTTGGTACACTTGTATGAATCCCCAAATCTCTCACTGGCTGATCAAGTCATATAGCCTCCTTGCATCCCTCTGTGGCTGCAACATACTCAGCCTCTATGGTAGACAAAGCAATGCACTTCTGTGCATGAGACATCCACGACACTGCACCACCTGCAAAGATGAACACATAAGTAGAAGTGGATCTCGTGCTATCCACATGCCCTGCATAGTCAGAATTTGTGTACCCAAATACACGCATCTCTCCTCTGCCAAAGCAAATACACACCTCCTTGGTACCCTTCATGTATCTCATGATGCACTTAACTGCCTCCCAATGCCTCTTTCTTGGATTAGCCATATACCGGCTAACAACTCCCACTGCAAATGCAATGTCTATTGGAGTAGCTATCATAGCATACATAAGACTCAACTGTTGATGCATAAGGAACCTTGGTCATCATGGCCATCTTCTCATCTGATTTGGGACTATCTACCTAACTAAGTTTCACATATGGAGGCAATGGAGTACTTATTGCCTTCCCCCTGTCCATATTGAATGCTACAACACTTTTGTAACATACTCCTTCTATGAAAGCCAAAGGAGTTTCCTACTCCAGTCACACGTGATGCGCATACCAAGAATATGACCTGCAGGTCCAAATCCTTCATGTCAAAGGCCTCATGCAACTTGGCCTTCAATGCATCAAGCTCATAAGTGTTCTTGCTAGCCAATAACATATCATCCACATAAAGGGCCAGGAGTATTATGCTATTATCCTTAGCCCTTTTAGTGTAGAGGCACTGGTCCAATCTCACTTCTTTTGAAACCCTGGGACTGAATGAAAGCATCAAACTTGTGATACCATTCTCTAGGCGCTTGCGTAAGGCCATAGAGAGTCTTTTTCAGCTTGCAAACCAAATGTTCTTTGCCCTTTTCTTCAAAGCTTTTCGGCTATATCATGTAAATTTCCTCATGCAAATCCCCATCATGCAAGAAAGCAATCTTGACATCCATCTGCATAAGTCCAAGTACACATCTAAGTGTGGTCATCTTCACAACCAGAGATAATATCTCATCAAAGTCCACACCCTTCTCTTTCTTGAACCCTTTAGCAACCAAATGGGCCTTGTACTTAGGCACATCATCACCTGTGACCTTCATCTTGTAGACCCATTTACATGGCAATGCTTTCTTTCCATGTGGCAAAGAAACCAAGTCCCAAGTCTTATTCTTTACGAGTGAACTCATCTCTGATTGCATAGCATACTCCCACTTGCACTGATCCTCGTGCATCATAGCCTCTCTGTAGCAAGAAGGCTCCTCGCAATCATTAAGCATCACACAGTCTACCCTTGGAACAAATCTCTCAGGCGGTCTAGACAATCTAGATGTTCTTCCCAAGGGCATTTTAGCTTGTTGTCCTGCCTGCATATCAGCCACATTTGGCTCATCATTGCCACCAATAGATGATCCATCATGTGCCCTTGATTGTGTACCTATGGAAGTACCTGGTGGCACCATTTCCTGCACATTCAGTGCATGGACAGCTTGTTGTCTATCAACATATGCGGGTGGATTCACATCTTGGAAAGTGATTCTCCTCATTTCCACATCCCTCATGGGTGTCTTATGTAGCTTCTTCATATGATTTTCTTTGCTTCTGGATCCCAGAGATGATAGCCCATCTCTCCATTTTCACCATAACCCAGAAAGATGCATTTCCTAGACTTAGGATCTAGCTTTTTTTAAAGCTCTTTTGGCACATGTGCATATGACTCACACCCAAATATACGCAAATGAGAGTAATAGGGCTTCTTGCCACTCCATGCCTCTTTAGGAATACCACCATCCAAACTCTTGCTAGGTGATTTATTGATCACATGCACTACAGTCTTCATTACCTCAGCCCAAAAACCACAAGAAAGACTTGCATTGGAAAGCATACATTGCAACCTTTCTTGAATGGTGCAGTTCATCTATTCTGGAACTAGATTTTGCTCTGGAGTACAAGTGGATGTGAGCTTAATCCCACATATATCATAGAAATGCTGAAAGTCATGAGAGATAAACTCTCCACCATTATCAGTCCGCATTTAAGTGTCCTACTTGACTGATTTTCAGCCAAAGCCAACCATTTTTGAAATACCTGGAACACATCGCTCTTTTGAGCTATAGTATAAGCCCACACTTTCCTAGTAGCATCATCAATGAATGTCACTTAGTATTCAGCCCCGCCTAATGATCGTGTAGGCATGGGACCACATACGTCTGAATGCACCTAATCAAGCCTTTCAAGCTCTTTCTTTCCCCTTCTTTTATGGGCTGATTTAGTCTGCTTGCTCACAAAATTCAAAGTCACAAAAAATAAAATGCAGTACATAACCCAAATGGCATAAGAGTTTCATTCCATTTTGACTCATGTGCCCCAACACAGCTACAATGCCACAAAGGAGTACTTAGCTGCTCGGTTATTGCAACAACATGATCAGACACACCTGATACATGTAAGGGATACAAAGTCCCACACTTGGCACCCCTGGCTAAAACCATAGCGCCCTTCTGAATTTTCCAACTCTGAAAGCCAAAAGTGGTCTGAAAACCAGCATCATCTAGCTAACCTGCTGAAATAAGACTCTTGGTCAACTCAGGCACATTTCTCACATTTTTCAAAACAAATGCAAACCCATTTGCAAAATAAAACTTTATGTCACCTTCTCCTACTATGTCACATGCATAATTATTTCCAAGATGCACACAACCTATCTTTCCACTGTCATAAGTGGAGAACCATTCCCTATGGGGAGTAACATGGAATGAAGCACCAGAATCCAAAATCCAATCCTAGGAATATGCATAATCTGAAGTGGTACGCAAGTCTGCATGTAGACTAGACATGAAGAGAATGTCATTGTCACTATCATCAATGACTGCATTAATCTCCTCGATCTTCATTTTTTCTTTGTCCTCCCTTGGACTCTCTTCCTTCTTATTTGCACCCCAATTTACATTCTTTTTCTTATCCTTTTGCTCTCTTTTTAGCTTGTAGCAATCCTTTTTCATATGGCCCTTCTTGCCACAGTTGGTAACACTGTTGTCTCTGTGCCAACATGGACTTAGGTAGAACAGAACGTGTGTGTAGAGTAGCGGCAAAGCTCCGCTTGTACTTGCATAAGGCTAGAAATAATCCCTCTTAGAAATCCAACTTGCAAGTTGTACATGCAAGTTCTACATACGACTTCTACAAACAACTCCTACATGCAAGTTCTATATGTGAGTTGTACATGCGAGTTGTACATGCAAGTTCTACATAGGACTTCTACATACAACTCCTACATGCAAGTTCTATATGCGAGTTGTACATGCGAGTTCTACATGCAAGTTCTACATATGACTTCTACATGGAACTCCTACATGCGAGTTGTACATGCAAGTTCTACATGTGAGTTGTACATGCGAGTTCTACATGCAAGTTCTACATACAACTTCTACATACAACTCCTACATGCAACTCCTACATACGAATTGTACATGCGAGTTCTACATGCAAGTTCTACATACGACTTCTACATACAACTACTACATGCAACTCCTACATGCGAGTTGTTCATGTGAGTTCTACGTGCAAGTTCTACATACGACTTCTACATGCAACTTCTATACGCAAGTTCTACATGTAGAGAGAGAATGTGTTACAATTCCTACATGCAGAGAGAGAAGCTCTCCAACTTGTATAAATACCCCATAATGGAATGAAGCCCACACTCTTTGGGGCATTGTGTTGAGTTCTAATTTGGTATTCCAAGCAATTATCCCAAGTGTCCATGCTTCCTTGCACTCCATGTCCAAAAGCATGTCCTAATCTTGCAACCCCTCCTCCACTCTCCTCCAACCTTGCAACCCAATCCTCTCCCTCTCCTCCTCCCTCTTTCTCCTCCTCCTCCCTCCTCCTCCTCCTCCTCCTCCCTCCTCCTCCTCCTCCCTCCTCTCTCCTCTTTCCCCCATGCTCTTATAGCTTCTTCCTCTTCCACTCCTATGCTCCTCCTAAACCCTTAGTTCCTCAACCCTTAACCTCCATGATCTACGAGGGAGACGAGTTCTCCACCATGTACTCTACCCTAAACCTTGGATTCTCCTTCTAACCCTGGAACCTCTTTCTAAACCTTGGAACTCCTTCTACCTCTGGAACCTCCTTCTAAACCTTGGAACTCCTTCTAACCTTGGAACTCCTTCTAAACCTTGGAACCTCCTTCTAACCCTTAAACTGCTCCTAAACCTTGGAACTCCTTCTAACCTTGGAACATCCTTCTAAACCTTGGAACTCCTTCTACCCCTGGAACCTCCTTCTAAACCTTGCAACCCCTAATGAAGGCAAAAAACTTCATTACCTCAACCATGATGATACACGTTTCTTTTACACATGCATGTACTATGTTTGCTTACCACACTTAAGCCTACATCTCTTAACAGGAACATGACTCGAGGTCCGAAGCTACACATATACTACAAACGACAACCCCAATATATCTGTAGGTGATAAAAAGCCTCGGAACCATGCATACTATGAATACTCTTCCTATGAAAGCTGTAGGAAAGAGCTAACATTTGGCACCGTTGCCGGGGAGACTAGCATCTCAAGTAACGAATAAACATATGCAGGTATGTGTAAAGAAAAAACAAACTACTTCGAACTTTCATGAACATAACACTCAAGGGCAAGGAGAGTAAATTTTTTTTCCATTTTGAGCCAAACTTATCAACCCCAAGCATCAACCTTGGGTTACTACCTTAAGAAATTTTCTTTATTTCTTAAAAAGAAGCCAATTGAGAAACAATCAGGCTAGGTAGTGGACATGAATGCATAGAGCTTGCAATTTTGATCATTTCACCTTTTTGAGAAGAGTAAACTGAGCTATCCATAAAAGGATACGGCTCGGGAGAGTTTAGGGTTAAAACCCTAAACCTAAACCCATTTCCTTTAAGAACCCACTCCACCCCCTCATTCTACATCTTTCACATTTTTCCTCCATCCTCTTCCCCATTCTAAGCCTTACGCAAGACACTCCTTCCTCTCCATCGACCACCACCTTACTCCTATCCTCACATGGTAAGTGACGTCGAGCCCATCTCGTAGCAATAACCTAGCCATCCATCCATTGTCCATTATTCTTCAACAATCCCGTTACACCGAGAAAGACTTGGAGAGCGTTCAGGTGACCACCTCTTCCTCCCTTTGGATTTCCATCCGTTAAGTTTTTTTCTTCTCTCTTTTTTCCCCCTCCCATTTCCACCACGTCCTCCCCCCCTCCCCCCTTTCCCCCCTCCATCTCCACCACCCCTTCCCCCTCCCCCCTCCCCCCCTCCATCTCCACCACCATCTCCTCCCCCTTTCCCCCCCTCCATCTCCATCTCCACCACCCCTTCCCCCTTTCCCCCCTCCATCTCCACCACCCCCTCCCCCTCCCCCTCTGCCCCTCCCCCCTCTTCCCCTCCATCTCCACCACCATCTTCTCCCCCTTTTCCCCCCTCCATCTCCACCACCCCTTTCCCCTTTCCCCTCTCCATCTCCACCACCCCCTCCCCCCTCCCCCCTCCATCTCCACCACTACCCCCTTCCCCCTTTCCCCCCCCCCCTCCATCTCCACCACCCCCTCCCCCCTCTTTCTTCCCTCCCCCCACCCCCCTCTATCTCCACCACCCCCTCCCCCCTCCCCCCTTCCATCTCCACCACCACCCCTCCCCCTTCCCCCCCCCCGCCCACCCCCCGCACCCCATCTTGCCCCTTCGCCCGCGCCTGCTGCCTGTTGCGCTGCACCACGCCGCCCACCCACCCCCCGCACCCCATCCTACCCCTTTGCCCGCACCCCATCCTGCCCCTTCTCCCATGCTTGCCGCCCACCCCCTGCACCCCATCCTACCCCTTCACCCGCGCCTGCTACCCGTTGCGCCGCACCGCGCCGCCCACCCACCCCCCCACCCACCCCTCCCCTCCACTCCCCTCTCCAACCCTCCCCTTTCCCCTCCACCCCCCTCTCGAACCCTTCCCTTTCCCCTTACCTCCCCCCACCACCTGCACCCACGCTCGTCGCCCACCCCCGCGTTGCCCTTCGCCCCCTGCCCTTGTCCCCTCTCCCCCCGCCCTACATCCCTCTGTCCCTCGCCCCCCCCCCTTCCACCCTCCCTTGCACCCCCCTTGCTCGGAAACCCCCCCCCTTGCCACACCGTCCCCGAGGAAGCCCCCCCCCCCCCACAGTTAAAAAAAAAAAACCTAGCCACTAAACTAACCCTAGGTTAGATTAACCTGGATTAGGTTAGTCACACCTACATTGGGTTAGATTAACCTAGGTTAGTTTAGTTAACCTAGGCTAGGTTAGGTTAGTTGGGTTAGTTAACCGACGTTAGGTTAGTTTAACCTTGCTTAGTTAATAACAGTCAGATTAGTCTAACTAACTGTAGTTAGTTAACTTAGTTAGGTTAACCTCCCAGTTATAGTAACTGGGAGGATATAGGTTAGTTAACCTAACTAGATTAACTTGCTTCCAACCCCTTAGTTGGACTTAAAGTCCATTCATGCCACCCTTAGGAACCCCCCCCACAAAGCAAAATTTACCCCTACTTTAACCCCTCGTAACTCATCCGTTTGGGATCCAAACATGGAAACACCATGCTACGGGGTATTTTTTCAGCCCATTGCACACCATTTCAAAATCCCTAGCACTTGCTCATTTGTGCCCCCTTGTGGGCCTCATTTCGCACAAATTCACTCATATCTTCATGCCATAACCTTCGATTAACAATCCGTTTGCCCTACACACATAGGACAATCTTAGGCACATTATCAGCATGACGGTCCCTACACAAACTACCACCACTCTAACCCTCCCCACAAAACTTCATCCACCCCCGTACTTGTGGTAGAGACATCCTTGGCAAATCTCACCCAATTTGCATGTAGCTACGTTCCGGCCAATGCCTCTGACTCCAACGCTCGCCAAATCCACATACAACTCCACTGCAACCACTGCCCCCGCCAATCCTCTACCCCGAATCCCCCCCCTAAGATTCAATCACTCCCTTTAACTCCTCCACGCCCCAACATGGCTGGACGCCATCACGACAATGATGGGGATATCGACCTCGATGCAAAGGCTGACAATTTCTTTAATCGAAGAAATAATAACAATCAAGGAAGATGCCCCTTGGGAAAACTGGAACTTCCCAAATATAATGGTAGGGGAGATCCAGCCCGATTCCTCTAGCATTTTGATGCTGCATGCCGAGCAGATGGAGATCAATCCCATGAAACCAAGATGGCTTGGTTTCCCATGGCCTTAACTGATGAAGCGTTTGAATGGTACCTAGTCCTTCTAGTGGAAGAGTGCACCACATGGGACCTACTTCAAATGGAATTCAAACAACGTTTTCAAACAGAGAGGCTACAAGATGATCCTGCTCTCCAACTAAGCAAGATAGAACAAGGGCGGCGAGAAGATGTACGCATGTACCTGGGTAAGATGAAACGATTAATCGCCAAATGTGACCCATGCCCAGATGCAAAGTACCTCATGGCATGGTTTATTGTAGGACTACAAAAGAAAATCCGAAAGGATATGAAAAAGATAAGCAACTATGAAATGTTCAGTGCTGCTCATGTGGTAGCCATTGACATCGAGGATGGCATGACCAACTCAGACACTAGCAGTGATAATGGCAGATCTAGTACATGCAATAAGCGCTTGACAAAGGGCAAATCAAAGGCCACTGCCGAAACATCAAATGAAGATTGCCTAGAGGCCATGACCATGAACCTGAAAGAAGACATGATGCAGGCCATGGAACAAAAACTTCACTTGTCTCAGCCGCCAACGCAAACATATCCACGGCGAGAAAATGTCTAGTGTCCACACTGCATGGCCAATCATACAGTAAATGAGTGCTCGGTCCTAAGAGCCAAGATCATTGCACAAGCAAATCCACCCCCAAGGTTGTGGTGCCATATCTGCGTTGTCGGTGGCCATGATGAGAACAGTTGCATATTCAACATGCAGAACAACCCGCCTCGACCTCAACAATACCAAGTGACACCCATGCCAGTATACAAGCAACTGGCACTTGCACAAGTGCCCCCAGCTCCAAGGCTAAATCCTGTTCCCATTCGGACATAAGTCCCAAAACTACTCAAGAATCCGAATCCACGACCATATCCAAGAGCACCAAATCCAGCTCCTCAGGCAGTTCTAATACATCAATTTCAAGCCGAGGAAGTAGACTCGCCATTTGAGTATGAAGTAGAGTACCCAGTGTACTATGTAGAAGGTGCAGAGGGTCTAATACCAGTTTATGCAAATCAAGTATGTCCCAACACATATCGTGCACCAATCAAGTGCTACGGTTGTGGAGAAAATCACTGAATCATAGAGTGCACTCATCGTGGTAGCCTATCTACTTTCCAATGACTCTGTAGAGATTGTGGCATAGGACATGCTTGTATGGATTGTCCCATGAAAAATAAGGTCCCAGAACGAACAAAAATTAAGCCTGATGTCCCCATCGGCATCATTGGGGTGGACCATCAAAGTCTGGGTCTGACAAGTGTAAAATCACAACCTGTAAATGTAATTACATGCCAACAAAAAGAGGCCACCAAGGACCCTAACATTCCAATCCAACCGAAGCGACTTTTGAAAAAGAAAGCACAAGTGTCCCCACCTTTGCCAAGCAATGAGCAGTCGAGCTCATCCACATAAACTCCTGAGCCTCAAATAAAAGAAGCTCCATACCCCAATACAGAGGTGGAGAAGGCTCATTTTCACGCACTTCAACAATGGGTACAAAATGAACAAGCTCAATTTGAGGCTGAGAAATAAGCTCAAGACCCAATCCATGACTTGGCCCCACAAAGTATTGATACTGTACTCGAGCCTCTATTCCAACAACAGACTCCACAATATAATGTACTGCCATGTCAACTTGAAGGAGCCGCACTCTCTAGCATCCTGAGTTGCCCTGTGACAACTCCCATCAGAATCCTCCTATGGAATTGTCCCAATCTCTAGGAGAGTTTCAAAGGATGGAACTAGCATATGCACGTTCTTGCACATATAGTTTGCACTAGATTGTTACATGCACACTCACTGGCATATGCACACATTTTTGCACATTTAGGAAGACCTATTAGGGATGATTGAGTCTTAGTTTCCCTATTAAATCCCACAAATAAGCATATAGTTAGACACATCACGTGCACTCACACGATTTTGCATAGGCACATAATAGATTGCATCAATAATAGTATCACACACTTTCATTCCATACTCTCAAAGCATGCAATGAATTCACAAGTAGGACAAGAAGCTATGCCAAAAATCAAGATGAATTGACAAAAGAGTCTGCAGCCTCAATAACAAGACCCCCGCCAAACATCACAGCCTTCTCCTATATGCCAAAATATCAGACTTGCATACAAACTTATCTAAAAATCTTAATGATACAGGTGCAATCGCATCCAACATGTATGCACGATAGCAAGAAATGCCAAATAGCAGACTTGCATACAAACTTATCTAAAAAGCTTAATGATACAGGTGCAATCGCATCCAACATGTATGCAAGATAGCAAGAAATGCCAGCCTCAACAATGAGACCCCTGCCAAACCTCTTCCCAAGAATATTCAATGGTAGAGTCCGTAGCCACAGCAATGAGATCCCCTCTAAAATTCACAGCCATCTACCCCTCCTTAAGCAGAGATAAGCTTCTTGACTACAGATCACAAATTGTATGGTGCAAAAGCATTACAGTAGAAATGACTCGCATGCCATAAGCTCAATAGCCACTGGGTTAAGCACATGGCATCCCAATTCCGAAATCAAAATAAGACATAACCCGAGGATGGGTAATAAAATGGATCCGGGAGTATGTTTTCTCTGTGCCAACCTGGACTTAGGTAGAAGAGAATGTGTGTGTAGAGTAGCCGCAAAGCTGTGCTTGTACTTGCATAAGGTTAGAAATAATCCCTCTTAGAAATCCAACTTGCATGTTCTACATGCAAGTTCTACATACGACTTTTACATACAACTCCTACATGCAAGTTCTATATGTGAGTTGCACATGCAAGTTCTACATGCAAGTTCTACATATGACTTCTACATACAACTCCTACATGCAGTTTCTATATGCGAGTTGTACATGCGAGTTCTACATGCAAGTTCTACATACGACTTCTACATACAACTCCTACATGCGAGTTGTACATGCAAGTTCTACATGCGAGTTGTACATGCGAGTTGTACATGCAAGTTCTACATGCGAGTTGTACATGCAAGTTCTACATGCGAGTTGTACATGCGAGTTGTACATGCAAGTTCTACATACGACTTCTACATACAACTCCTACATGCAACTCCTACATATGAGTTGTACATGCGAGTTCTACATGCAAGTTCTACATACGACTTCTACATACAATTCCTACATGCAACTCCTACATGCGAGTTGTACATGCAAGTTCTACATACGACTTCTACATGCAACTTCTATGTGCAAGTTCTACATGTAGAGAGAGAATGTGTTACAATTCCTACATGCAGAGAGAGAAGCTCTCTAGATTGTATAAATACCCCATAATGGAATGAAGCCCACACTCTTTGGGGCATTGTGTTGAGTTCTACTTTGGTATTCCAAGCAATTGTCTCAAGTGTCCATGCTTCCTTGCACTCCACATCCAAAAGCATGTCCTAACCTTGCAACCCCTCCTCCCCTCTCCTCCAACCTTGCAATCCAATCCTTTCCCTCTCCTCCTCCCTCTTCCTCCTCCTCCTCCCTCCTCCTCCTCCTCCCTTCTCTTCCTCCCTCCTCCTCCTCCCTCCTCTCTCCTCTTTCCCCCATGCTCTTATAGCTTCTTCCTCTCTCACTCCTATGCTCCTCCTAAACCCTTAGTTCTTCAACCCTTAACCTCCACGATCTATGAGGGAGACGAGTTCTCCACCATGTACTCTACCCTGAACCTTGGATCCTCCTTCTAACCCTGGAACCTCTTTCTAAACCTTGGAACTCCTTTTACCCCTGGAACCTCCTTCTCAACCTTAGAACTCCTTCTAACCCTGGAACTCCTAAACCTTGGAACCTCCATCTAACCCTTAAACTCCTCCTAAACCTTGGAACTCCTTCTAACCGTGGAACCTTCTTCTAAACCTTGGAACTCCTTCTACCCCTAGAAACTCCTTCTAAACCTTGCAACCCCCAATGAAGGTGAAAGCCTTCATTACCTCAACCATGATGATACATGTTCCTTTTACACATGGATGTACTATGTTTGCTTACCATACTTAAGCCTACGTCTCTCAACAAAACATGACTCGAGGTCCTAAGCTACACCTATACTACAAATGACAACCCCAATATATCTACAGGTAACAAAAAGCCTCGGAACCCTACATACTAAGAATACCCTGCTCTTTCTATGAAAGTCGTAGGAAAGAGCTAATAAACACTCAATGTTCTGTCCCCTGGATTTGTTATGAGACTTTCCTCTTTCTTGGGACTTCCCCTTGAGCTGTGATCTGCCCCTTTGCACATTTAAGTCTGCATCCTACTTGTTGCCATCCATAGACTTCCGTCTAATCTCCTCGGCCAACAAGCTACCCATAACATCATCAAACTTCAGTATTCCACTAGGTGCAGAGTTACTGACAACTATACGGAAGGTATCCCATGAGGATGGCACTGAACATAAGAGAAATATTGCCTTAGTCTTCACATCAAAATTCATCTTCTGAGCCTAAAGTTGGCTGAAAATAATATTGAATTCATTCAAGTGAGAAGCAATGGATCCCCTTCCTTCATCTACAGCTCAAACAACCTCTTCATGAGGTAAAGTTTATTAGAGGTAGTTTCCTTCTCATAAGTGGCACACAATTTCTTCCACAAATCTTTCGTAGTCTGCTCATTTACTACTGTGAAATAAACTGACTCTACAAGATGAAGTCTAATAGGAGACTTTGCTAATGCATCCAACTCATTCCAATCATTCTCAGATATATCTGCAGGCTTAGCTCAAACAACCTCTTCATGAGGTAAACTTTATTAGAGGTAGTTTCCTTCTCATAAGTGGCACACAATTTCTTCCACAAATCTTTCGTAGTCTGCTCATTTACTACTGTGAAATAAACTGACTCTATAAGATGAAGTCTAATAGTAGACTTTGCTAATGCATCCAACTCATTCCAATCATTCTCAGATATATCTGCAGGCTTAGCTTCACAATCCATGCCAAGAGTTTAATTTGCTTCTTTTGAATAAGCACATCCCTTATTTGTTCCTTCCACAAAGAAAAGTTTGTCCCATCAAACTTTTTAATGTTAAAAAACTCCTTTTTAGACATGGAAGAGGATGCCATGATGCAAAATGAAATAAAATCCCAAATGCTAGTACTTGTAAAAGAGAAATCACACCAAATACTAGGTGCACCCAATATGTCTTCTTTAATGAGGGATAGTGTCACCAAAATTCAAGGCTCAAAGCATCAAAAAGGATCTGACTCATGTGCATATACTATGCATCCATATGAGCAAATCTGGCCCAAAAGAAAATGTCAACCCACAATGAAGAAAACAATTGCAAATATAATGCCAATAAGAGCCACATGCCTCAAGCATAAACACCACCCATGGGCATAAGCATCAATAATGTCTCATCCAAAAGATCATAGCACAACCTGTGCATCCACTGCAATATGTCAAAGTTGTCCCTCAGTGTAAAATAGCATCTATTTTCTAAATGTCCATCCAATAAAGCATCCCACAAGGCAATCTGAGCCTATTAGCGCATCCAATTTGTCTCACAAAATGGATTCTGACTTAGATGTTGACTCCACAATGGAGTGAAGGACCGCAATGCATCCAAAAGGCTTGTAAAGCATCCACTGCAAGCCAATGCAAACCACAAATGAGTGCACATGGCTCAGATTGCAACCAGAGTGATCTGCATAAGGTATATCCAAGAAATCATGGACTTACGGCAATGACCGCTAGTGAAAATAGAACCTGGGATGTCTCAAAACATGGCCGTCAGTACATAATCAAACTCAGCAAGACAATCTGCAAATATCTCTTTTCTGCCACAACTCCAAAATCTCATCTAGGGATGGAGTAAGAGCTAGTCAACCCTTGCATTTACTTGCAAAAATGAACTTTAGGAAAGTTAACCTTAGCCAAAATGCCACATGGCAATCAATGAGAAGGTCTTGGAAACTTTGAAAATTTTCTTTCAAAGAGAGGACGAAAAAACACAGAGAATCACAACTGCCTCGATTCTTCACGAAATGACAAGCAGCTTTGTAGACATATGTTTCAAGTAGTTCCGGATCTAATGAGATAGACAACTCTACAAATGGAGGCCCCGATGTTGAGATCCCACTCACATAGGAAATGGCAAAATGAAGATAGAGATTCAAAATAGCTTCAAAAGTTCACGGACCCGGAAGCAGCTTCTCAAGTAGAAGTTTTGGACCACTCTGATCCACTGAAATTGTCAGAACTGCAAATGGTGGCATGGATATGGAGATCCAACACGTGAAATCCTCGCAGGAAATGAATTTTGTTACTTTTTGCAGGAGCTATAATATGAAAACAAGAGAACACCCAAAACACTCTCTTGGAAGATAAGAGGGAGCTTGTATTCAAACTTGTGCAAACAACAATGAAGACCAAAGTCAACACTTTGGCCTTTTATACAAGTTACCTTTTGAAGGGAGGGCCAACCCTTTTCCTTTTTAGCACTCTCCTTCTCTTTACAACCAAAGGCTCTTGGGCCCGTAGGGTGCCAAGACATATTGCTAATCTTCCCATCTCTCCCTACTGGCAGAATTAGCACTTGTGTTAACCGTATTGAAGTTCTTGGGACAAACGTGGCATTAGGAGGTGGTCCTACGGTTCCCAAATAGCGCTTGTGTAGCATCGTGCCTCCAAGGATTAGGTGATTTGGGGCTCAAACTCCTTGAATGCCCTCATGCCTTAAGTTATTTGGGGTTTAAAGCCCATGAACGCGGCTCAAAACTTGGAGTGGCAAAGCTTAACTTACACAGACACTTAACAGTAGCTTGCAGCTGGAACGTATAACCTCTGCGTGTTTCCTGGATGCTTTGGTCTCGAGATATTTGGGAATCAAACTCCCTAAGTTTGAGCTATTCTCCTTGTCTATTTCCATGGATGTAGACTTAAAATGTGCACGTTGCCTACAGTCTTTGGCCTTGGGGTGTTAGTTGGAACATACAATCTATGCACATTGTTGGAATCCTTGGACTTGGTGTATTTGGGATCAAACTCCTGGAGTTTGAGTTGTACTCCTTCCATGTGCACGTTGCCTGCAATCTTTGGCCTATGGTTATTTGGGGGTCAAACTCTTTGAGCTTGCTTGTTGAAGTAGATCATGCAGCTTGATCACCTCTAATCACTGATTACCTTGCATTTGGTGACTGTACTCTATGTATGTTAACAATGTCCCAGAAAGATTTGATAGGATTTCTCGGGGAGATCCAAGATTGTGAATTGAAGGAAAAACTGGACTCTTGCAACTTTTGTTGAGATGCCATTCACTATTCCCAAGGGTTTTGCTCGTGAATCATCGGCAAGGCATATGTTTAAGTTAGGATTTTGCATTGGTGGGAGACCCCATTCATCATAGAGCTCCTTGGATAGGACATTTACACTTGCTCCACCATCCACTATGGCTTGGACTTCATCATATGCCTTGTGGATCAAAGGCACAGTGATGTTGCATATGTCATCTCTCTCACCCATCTTCACACGGATATCTTCTATGTCTTCCATAGGTGGAGGAGGATTTACGAGTTCCATCCAGCCTTTGAAACTCTCCCAGAGATTGGGAAAACTCCGTTATAGGATTCCAATGGGAATCGACACAGGGCAACTTAGAATGCTAGAGAGTGCGGCTCCTTCAAGTTGGTGTGGCAGTACATTATGTTGCAGATTTTGTTGTTGGAATAGAGTGGAGTATCAATACTCGATGGGGCCAAGTCAAGGATTGGATCTTGTGCTTGCTTCTTAACCTCAAATTGAGCTTATTCCTTTTGTACCCATTGTTAAAGTGCTTCAAATCAAGCCTTCTCCACTTTTGCATTTGAGTATGGAGCTTCTTTTATTTGAGGCTTGGGAGCTGATGTGAATGAGCTTGGTTGCTCATTGCTTGGCAGGGGTAGAGGCACTTGTGCTTTCTTTCAAAGAAGTTATCTTGATTGAATTGGAATATTAGGGTCCTTGGTGGCCTCTTTTTGCTAGCATGTAATTACATTCACAGGTTGTGATATTACCCATTGTTGAAGTGCTTCAAATTGAGCCTTCTCCACTTTTGCATTCGGGTATGGAGCTTCTTTTATTTGAGGCTTGGGAGCTGATGTGGATGAGCTTGGTTGCTCATTGCTTGGCGGGGGTAGAGGCACTTGTGCTTTCTTTTAAAGAAGTTATCTTGATTGAATTGGAATATTAGGGTCCTTGGTGGCCTCTTTTTGCTGGCATGTAATTACATTCACAGGTTGTGATATTACGCTTGTCGATGCTAGACTTTGATGGTCCACCCCAATAATGCCAATTCGGACATCAGGCTTAGCCTCATTTTGTTGTGGGACCTTATTTTTCATGGGAAAATCCATACAGGCATGGCCTACGCCCCAATCTCTGCAGAGTGGTTGGGAAGTAGCAGGGCTACCATGTTGAGGGCACTCTACGATCTGGTGATTTGCTCCACAACCGTAGCACTTGATTAGCATTTGATATGTATTGGGCCGAACTTGATTTGCATAGACTAGTATTAAACCTTTTGCGCCTTCCACATAGTACACGAGTACTCAGCTTCATACTCGAATGGCAAATCCAGCTCCTCGGCTTGAAGTTGTTGTATTGGAATTGTCGAAGGAGCTGGATTTGGTGCTTTTGGATACGGTCGTGGATCTGGATTCCTGAGTAATTGTGAAACTTGGGTCCAAACTTGGATCCGGACAGGAACATGGTTCAGCCTAAGAGTTGGGGGTGCTTATGCAAGTGCCAGTTGCTTGTACATTGGGATGGGTGGCGATTGGTATTGTTGAGGTCAAAGCGGGTTGTTGTGCATGTTGAAGATGCAACTATTTTCATCATGGCCATTGATTATGTAGATATGGCACCACAACCTTGGTTGTGGATTTGCTTGTGTAGTGATCTTGGCTCTTAGGATTAGGCATTCATTTGTTGTATGATTGGCCATGCACTGTGGACACAATACATTTTCTCACCATGGATAAGTTTGTGGTGGCGGCTGAGACATCTGAAGCCTTTGTTTCATGGCTTGCATTATTTCTTCTTTTAGATTCATGGTCATGGTTTCTAGGCGATCTTTATTAGACATTTTGGCAATGGACTTGGATTTTCCCTTTTTAGAGTGCTTTATCTTGTGCATTAGCTCTTCAGTCATCACTGCTGGTGTCAGAGTCAGCCATGCCATCCTCGATGTCAATGGTTGTCGAATGAGTAGCATTGAATGTTTCGTAACTGCTAATCTTTTTCATGTCTTTGTGAATTTTCTTCCCTAGGCCTGCAAATGAACCAGGCCATGAGGTACTTAGCATCGGGGTGTGGGTCACATTTGGTAATTAAGTGTTTCATCTTGCCCAGGTACGTGCGTACATTTGCTAGGCAATCTTATTCGAGCTTGCTTAGTTGGAGAGCGGGATCATCTTGTAGTCTCTCCATTTGAAAGCACCTCTTGAATTCTATTTGCAGTAGATCCCATGTGGCTCTTTCTTCCACTAGGAGGTTGAGGTACCATTCTATGGCTTCATCGGTTAAGGCCATGGGGAACCAGGTGACCTTGGTTTCATTGGATTAATCTCCAGCCGCTCGGCATGTGGCATCAAAATGCTAGAGGAATCGGGAAGTTCGAGTTTGTCTAGGGGGAGCCTGCCTTGATTAGTATTAATGTTGCCAAAATGTTGCGAGGGTTAAAGAAATTGTTCCCCTCCGCATCGAGTTCAAGATCCCCATCATTACGATGGCGCTCGACCATGTCATGTCATGGCGGGAGTCAAAGGGATTTCTTGAATTTCAAGGGGGGAATCGAGGCAGAGGGTTATCGGAGGCATTGGCCAGAGCGTAGTTGCATGCAGATTTGGCGAGAGGTGGTACAGCTGTCTTTGCTGCAAGTGCGGGTGTTGATGTAGTTGTGTTAAGGGGGTTAGAGATTCGTTAGTGCTGTAGGGAGTGTCATGTTAATCATGTGCCTAGGATTGTCTCACGTGTGTAGGGAAATGTGCCGGTGTAGACGGATCATCAATCCAAGGTCCACGATGAAACTTTAAGAGTGAATTAGTACAAAAATGGGCCCACATAGGGACACAAATTAACGAGTTCTAGGGATGCCAAAATGGTGTGAAATGGGATGGAAAAATTCCCTGTAGCTTGATGTTTCCATATGTGAAACAGTGGTTCAAACGGGGTCCAATTTGGCCACCAAATGGACGAGGAGGAGTAGAATGGAGGCACCGGGAGAGAAGGAGATGGGGCGGGTGGCACTAGCCACAAGTAAGCGGTGCGCGGGTGGAGGTGCACAGTGCCGATGGAGGGCGAAGTAGAGGCTGGTGGAGTAGCACCGATGAAGCGGGTGGAGAAACACAGAGTTGTCTCAATAGGCAGGGCATGGTGAGGCATGGTTGGACGTGGTAGGCACCGCCGTGCGGATAGTTTCGTTGTCGTCGGTGATCGGTTGCACCCTATTGTTGCTATGGGCACTATGCAGAGTTAGGTAGGGTCTATTTAATAGGGGGGGTGAGAGGGAGGGGTGGGGTGGGGTGGAGAGGGGGGGGATGGGTGTGGAGAAGAGGGGGGGGAGGGGGGTGGTGAGGGGGGGGGGGAGCAGGGTTGGGGGGGGGTTGGGGGATGGAGGGGGGATGGATGGGGTGGGGTGGAGAAGTGGGGGGGGGGGGGGGGGGAACAGTGGTGGAGGGTGGAGAACATCAGGGAGGGGTGGAGGACGGGGGGGAGGGGGGGTGGAGAATGGGGACGGGTGGAGAACGAGGGGGGGGGTGGAGGGGAGGGGTGGGGAGTGGAGAGAAGGGGGGGGTGGAGAAGGGGTGGGGGTGGAGGGGGGAAGGGGGGGGGTTGGGTGGAGAAGGGGGTGTGTGGTGGTGGAGGGGGGGGGGGGTGTGGAGAGGGGGGGGGGGGGGAAGGTGGAGGTGGGAGGGGGTGGTTAGGGGGGGTGTGGAGGTGGGGGGGGGGGGGGAAGGGGGGTAGGCAGGGGGGGCAGGGTGGAGGAGGGGGGGTGGTGGTGAAAACTTGACGGACGGAAAACTTTGACAGAAATTCAAAGGGAGGAGGAGATGGTCACTTGCAACACTCTCCAAGTCTTTCTTGATGTATTGTTGAGGGCAAATTAATGATGGGTGGATGGCTAGCTTATCGCTACTATGAGAAGGGCTCGAAATAACTCACCATGTGAGGATGGGATTTTCTAATGAAACATGGGTCAAGATTAACTTAAGAATGCTTCTTTACTCTAAAGGCAATTTGTTAGCATATTTGAATGGTGGTTAACAAGGTTGGTGCATAAATAATATCCTTGGATGCATGTGTGCCTATATTTTTTTGTTCTCTATGTTTCCATGCTAAAGTCTTCTTAAATAACATGTAATAAGATGCCTACATCTTCCATCTACTTTGGGGTAACCCTACAAGGGTCTGCTTAGATGGCACATGGGACTCAAAGGTGCTGGCCAATGAATGTGCATGTTCTCTTCCCAGTAGTTTTTTTCTTTCAAATGGTTCATTGAAGACTACGTATTAGTTCCATATACTTTGGGGTATTCTCGAAAGGTTTTGCTAAGAACATGGGATTCATGTGTTAGGGTATATGTATGATTAAATGAACTTTTAAGTACTGGTAGAGGTTGTGCCACATGGGGCTCGCAAGTGGTGATGTGCTTTCTTTTCTTCCAATGAATTTTTCAAAGCTATGTTTTGGTGCTAAAGTGTCCTTAAATAACACGTAAGAAGATGCCTACATCTTCCATCTACTTTGGGGTATCCTTACAAGGGTTTGCTCAAATGGCACATGGGATTTATAGGTGTTGGTCAATGTGTTCTCTTCCCAGTAGTTCTTTTCTTTCAGATGGTTCATTAAAGAATACATGTTAGCTCTATCTGCTTTGGGGTATTCTTGCAAAAGGGTTTTCTCAAACGGCACATGGGATTCATGTGTTAGGGTATATGTGCGATTCAATGCACTTTTAAGTATTGGTAGGAATTTTTTTGAGTGGCACATGGGGCTTGCAAGTAGTGATATGTTTGGTTTTCTTCCAATTTTTTTAAAAAGTGCTCTTACACATAAGAAAATGTACGTGTCTTTCATCTAAGCATTACTGTATATGTATGGTTAAGAGATGGTCTTGATTTTATTTTAATTGGTTTTTTTAAAAGCGCTCTATGTCAGAGGTTGAACAATAAATGAATCTACACTCTTTCTAGTAATTTCTTCTTTTGCAAAAAAAGGGGGAAAAATAATTGATGAATGCGTGTCACTTCCATCTTCTTTGGGGCATTCCCAAAAGCGTTTGCTTAGATGGCACATGGAATTCAAGTGTTATAGTATATCTATAGTGATTAAGTGCATCCTTTGTTAGTATGTGTGGAATTTGTCAATGATTAATGGTTGATTTCTTGTAAGGCCTTACTAGAATGACTCGTGCAGTTTGCATGTGCTGTCTAGTTAGCAAGTTTATCTACTAGGATGATAGATGATGTAGAATACAATGTGAATTTGAGAGTTTGAGTTGTGTATTGATTTGTGTTTACTCTACTCTATAGGGTAAAACAATGACATGAAGTCTCATTCAGAGGTCCATGGGTGCACCATGCCGGAGTATAGCTATTGTGATGGCCCTTTATATCATTGAAGACTTGCCCTACTTACGGGACCTACCCCAAAAGGAGATACTATCATTCCATGTTGATGAAGTCCCATCGGACATAGGGACGTTGCCATATTTAAATGCAGTAGCTACTATTTGCAATTTGGAATCGTTGCATGGGTTGATGTAAATTATTCATATTTGAGTTGGTGTGCCCCTTACTTTGCACACTGTCGAAACCTTTTTTGTAATATTGTACCACAAGAGAAATTCAAGAATTTTCAATGGCACTGAATGTGTTCCAATTTTAGGTTTCTGTACAGACAGAGCCATGCAACCAGAGAGTTTCTTCAATGAGGATGATGAGCACGAGAAGTATTTGATGGGGAAACCAAAAGATCTTGGATGGTTGCGACAGATAAATTTTTGCTAGGCTAGATACTATCAAGGCTTTGTAAATGTAGTCACTATGTAGAAGACAATATGCTGCATAGTTTAAGGTTTCGTCGTGCCATAATCACTAGGAAACCAATATTAGGCTAATTAAGCACATCTCAATAGGCATGCTTAAAGAGAACCCTAGTAGGTGAATGTCTCTGGATGTTGCTTGTCGCTTGTTTTCCTTGCAAGGCAACAATCCTAATGGTTGTATGTGGCCAACTCAGGAAGTGGATTGCAATGTAGCCCTGCTTTAATTTTTACATATGATGTTTTTCCATTGCTACCTTGTTCTATTCTATTGGATACATTCAACAAATGAGAGGGTCCTCGTGAGACATTGATCCTTGTAATTGTATGTAGTCAATGGAGAAAGTACAATGTAATGAAGCCCTGCTTAAATTTTTGCATGTGATTTTTTGCCATAGTTACCTTGGTCTATTCTATTGGACACATTCAAGAAAGGGGAGGATGAGAGAAAGGCTTAACTAATAATTTTGCATATATGATGTTGCAAGTCTTTAGTTGCTGGGTGTATAGTATGATGATATTGTGCTTGGTATTATGATCACCGCATAAAAGCCTTGAGGAAGCTTTTAAAGGTTATTCACAGTTCTTTGGGAAGATGATGGATTTCTTCTTTGCAATCAAATTTTAGAACTATGAGAGCAAGCATGATCACGCCATGCTTTGGGTGGAGGGGCCCCCTACTTTTGATGACAAATCAAGTGAGTTGATAACACGCTTTGTAGATTAATACATATCTTCAATCTAGCATTTCTCTATGAGTTTGCCATATACATACATGCGGATGCCCAAAGAAAGGTAAGGTAATATGCATATTTCATTTCCCAACACCACCAATAAATGAATCAACAATCATGGAACCTCTCCATGACAACTCCTTGCAGATCAAATCTAATCTTGTGAGTGTGTATAGGGAGGTCTATTTGGACACATTCAAGAAAGGGGAGGATGAGAGAAAGGCTTAACTAATAATTTTGCATATATGATGTTGCAAGTCTTTAGTAGCTGGGTGTATAGTATGATGATATTGTGCTCAGTATTATAATCACCACATAAAAGCCTTGAGGAAGCTTTTAAAAGTTATTCACAGTTCTTTGGGAAGCTCATGGATTTCTTCTTTGCAATCAAATTTCAGAACTGTGGGAGCGAGCATGATCACGCCATGCTTTGGGTGGAGGGGCCCCCTACTTTCGATACACATCAAGTGAGTTGATAACACGCTTTGTAGATTAATACATATCTTAGGATGTAGCATTTGTCTATGAGTTTGCCATATACATACACGCGCATGCCCAAAGAAAGGTAAGGTAATATGCATATTTCATTTCCCAATACCACCAATAAATGAAGCAACAATCTTGGAACCTCTCCATGACAACTCCTTGCATATCAAATCTAATCTTGTGAGTGTGTATAGGGAGGTGAACGACATAGCCTCTACTTCATTACACAGTTTCACAAAATTTTCTAATAAATTAAGACCAACACAAGGAAGAATATATATATTGTTTGCGAGGAAGCCATCAAATGCTTGGACAAACCTATTTGCAAAGTTGCTGGCACCATTATGGGATGCCAACACTGATGCTCAATTCATATTAGATCCATATGCAATGGATGCATGTTGCACTTCATATCTCACAAAGGTAGACAACTCAATAATTAAAGCCTCTTGCGATATAATCAAGAAATCAGACCAAGACATCAATGACATGGTTGAATTAATTAAGAAAATGGGAGCTACATTTTTAAACTTACAATAGATGTTGGTGCAACAGGCAGTCTACAGAATCCTTTCACTGCCAATGCACCATGCTTCTCATATTGTATAGTTCATAAATACAGCACCATTGCAGTACACGCAACTATGCTATAACCTAATAAAGTCTTGCAAACATTACTCAATGACTGCTTTAATTACAAATCGCCATGTCGCACGACCAATAGGACTCAAGCTAATTTTGTTTGCAAAATTCGTATTGGAATACAAGAGGGAGACAACAAGACAACCTACAAAAGGCTAAAGAAACCATAGGTGATTAGGTTCACACATTTCGATCAACATCTAGACCGAGAAAACTATTCTAGGGAACAATTAATGCTTTACGTTCCTTACCATGAATCATTTGGAAACTTTAAAATGGCCACGCGAAACATGGCAAGATGGTTACAACAAACACACCCATCGGATTAACGGGGTGCTTAAAAAAAAATCAATTTTGAGATAGATCTAGATGATGAAAATGCCGAAGCTTGGGCAAACTTCAAGCAAAAGGTGCATGAGATGGCTATGAATGCAAATGATAATGTATGGGTTGAAAGGTTCAATAATGCTATTTTGTTTGACTTATCTGATATGGTAGACATGACACATTACTATTGTGTTGAGATAAACCAATTGACATTCCTTATCTAGAGACAAGAAACAATAAAAAAAGAGAAGGTGCTGACACTTACCAATACCTACATCCACCAGCAGGATTAATATGTACATAAGAGCATTACTCCAAGGTATGGTGACTGAATGCTAAACAGAGGCATGTGTGTGAGGCTTAATGTGGAAAAAAAAAGGCCAAATGAGCCAATATATATATTCTTAGCTAGACGGGCTAGAATTGGCAAGATGACTATTATACGTGCTCTTCACCAAGAGCTATTGCATCCATATAATAAAGGTTCTACCTCTGACCCATTGACTACAAAAATATTAAAAATGGCTTACACAGGAAGGGCCACTTGCCATATGAATGGCGTAGCTCTCCATTCCACATTGAATATATTGATAAATTGCAAAAATTTACCTGAATTAGTAGGCTGACAAACTAGACAAGCTCACAAAGCAATACTTGGACCTTCGAAATGTTATCCTAGGTGGGGTATCACTCATTGGAAAACACATACCTAACTTTGTGGATAAGCGGTTACTCGCCATCAAGCACATTCACAACATTCTGTTTGGGGGCTTATCCTAGGCGACGTATCACTCATTGAAAACACACACTTAACTTTGTGGATAAGTGGTTACTTGGGCTTATCCTAGGCGGGGTATTAGTCATTGAAAACACATACTTAACTTTGTGGATAAGTGGTTACTTGCCATCAAGCACATTCACAACATTCCATTTGGGGGCTTGAACGTCACAATAACATGAGACCTATACCAATTACCTCGTGCATGATAAGTGGGTATTCCAACAACAAAACCCTTTAAATTTTTTTTTGTGGAAAAAATGGATCAAGTGCTACCAACTCACCACTGTCATGCGCCAAATTGATTGATTGTTCACTAACATCTTAAACAAATTCTGAACAAACACACTGTAGTTAGCAAGACATTGACACAATCCATTCAATATGTTACCATAAGCCACCACTAGACTTGACGGACCTACCTCATCTATTTTGCACAAACAAACTGGTGCATGCGCATAATGAAATGGTGTTCCAACATACAGGCGGTAATATTTACACTTTCCAAATAGTGGATAAAAGACATGGCAATTGCCCAAGCACTCTTTCCCTCCTCTTTCCTTACTGAATGACCCCAACGCCAACAAGACTACTGGCTTGCATAAAGAAATAAAACTAAAATTGAAATGTTGATCGAGCTATGTCCCAAGAACTAGAACACAGTTGATGGGTCTTGTGCATGGGGTCGACGCCCACTTCAAATCTATACAATATCCAACTCAAATGCAATTAAGTGGGTGCAATTGTTTAGTCCTACCATGAGAGCATGCATAGGTCAACAAACTCGACACTTGTACGAAAGTCATATTGAAAAATCCTGGATTGCAATGTTGCCAATCACAAAGAAAATACAAATAGGGAACAATAGCAACTATGCCATTTCACAAACATCATTTCCAATTCAACCGGATCTAGCAAGAACTATCCACTGTGCACATGGCTCAACACTAGAAACATTGCTCGGGGGGGTCAGTCGTCATATGTAAACCTATCACATGAGTTCAAAAGAAGGATATTTTTTATTCCTAAAATTTATAGAAATAAAAATACATAAAGGACTATTTAAAATAGTTTTGGAAAAAATTTACATATTTCTATAGAAAAGGGGTACATTTTATTAATGAAAAAATTTACAGATAAGGGATTTTAAATATAGGCCTTGAACGCACGTGATATAGAGGGTTTATACATAGTGACCCCCCCGAGAAATGTTGTGTTTTGAACCCACAAGTCGTCCACAACACGGCATTGCATATACAATACTGAACACTCTCAAGAGTACATTCTAAAGAAAACCTTTATCTCCTCAAATGCTTGAATAGCAAATATTTCCATGTTGATATAGCTGTGGCCACCACTGAGATGGAAAGACTCCTTACAACTACAGCTTGGCAATTTGATGTCCTTCGTCTCAAAAACTAGAGCCGAACACTTATCATTATACAAACGCTAAAGAAGTTTGCTCTTTACAGCAACTGCATTCTGAGGATATCAATGCAAACGATAACATCCAAGCCTTCAACTTTCTTTGTATTAACGAAACCATAACTATGGACTTCGAAGACTATATCAACACAACGATGTTTGCTACTATTATAGCATTGTAGGAATGGGTACATCACTTTTATACAAACAGAGGCTTTGTTTAGTTTCACATGAAACATTTACAATGATAGGACTCGAAATGATCATGGTGCACTTTCGACTGAATCCAAGGCAAGTGATGTTTATACTGGCAATATACTATATAAAGCATGAAGCCTCCAAAGTTTCCTACAAGTAGTCGCATGAGTTCTATAACAAAAGCCATCACTGTTTCCAACTTTTGTGCTAGTATATTTCAATATTAGTATGATACAAAATTCTCAAAAGTAATTGCAACTACAAAATCTCATGGAAGAAAGTCATTTGTAGTGAACAAGACCTCTACAATACGGGTCTCAAATCAACCACATTTGGACAACGCATCTCTGACAAGTTATTTCTTTGAAACAATGCAAGCGTACTAGAATGATCATGACCCATCTACATTGCATACCAATTCCCAGTGCGGTTGCCAATGTTCAGAGCAAAATAGTGCCCACTTGCCTTCCAAACTTTGAATTTTCATTTTTAAAACAAGGTGGAGGATCCATTGAGGCCCTGCTTTGAGAAGGGTGAGGTTGGTATAAGGTCAGTGGAAGGTGTATGGATTATGGTACATGGATGAAGGTATTGATTTGGTTGAGTTTGGTGAATTTATGGAGCTGTGTACTTAGTTATTATTGAGGGGTAGGTAGTGAAAGGATTATATTTTCTTAGTGTGTTATGTATGCAAAGTAAAGGTAGAATTGTTTTATGAGTAAATTGATATACTTTTTGTTTATCTTGCTTTAAGTTGGCTTTTTTCTCAAATCAATTGTTGGGTTTGCTATTTAAAAAAAAAAAAGGCTGTTCTAGGGAGTTAATTATAGACTTGTATGTAGATCATAGAATGGTTTGACCAATATCAATATGCAGATCCACAGTCATTATTTTTGTTAGGCATGCTAGTCCAAATGTTATCTAGTTCTCACCCATATATTGTTGTGATATGATGGCATTGTAGTGTGTAGCTGAAAGTGTTCATAATGTCTTGCAGCGTTTGTGATTTTTTGTTTTTTGAAGCACGTCAATGTTGAAGTCTCCTATGAGAATTAGTTTTTGTGTGTTAGCAGTTGCTGTGATAATTTTTTGCATAGTAATTGAAAAAATGTTTTTGTGTTTTCGGATGGTGGTCTATATACATTTATAATTTCATATGTTTCATGTTTTGTTTTGATTTTAGATGTCGTGATTTCAATTCTGTGTAGTGAAATTTTGTCTATTTTTTCAATGAAAATGTTGTTCCGTTCTAGGATACAACTATTGTGATTGTCTATATATTGGAAGTCGAATGCTAGATATGGTTGACAGTGTTCGGTTCTTGTTTCTTGTAAACATATAATATTAGAGTTTATAAGTGACTTTGTGGCTTGTATATCATCTTTGTATTTATGTAATGACCTGGTGTTTAAAGATTGTATCAGTACAATTGTGTCTGTGTGTTGATGGAGTTTGTCATTTAATGTCTCCCATTTTGATTGAGTCGTTAGTCTTTCCATTTCTTTGTGAACATCTTTGTCTACATGGAGATGTTGTTGTTGGAGTGGTTGAAGTAAAGGTTTTCTATGTTTTTTACACATGAAAGTGCTATGTACACAAGGCCGTGCATGCAAATTCCTACTGGTGAGAAAGCTAGTTTATCCATCGTTAGACCCTGTGCTCTGCATATTGTTCTAGCAGCAGTTGCTTCGATCGAGACTTGCTGTCGAGTAAGGATATTTGTTTTAGAAAGGCCAATTTGTATTTCCCTTGTAACTCAAAATATGGGTATCTATTTGTGATTAATGTTTGTAGTATGTGCATGAGAGTTGTTTTGTCAGGTTTCACTCCGGGTTCTGAAATTGAATCCACACAATCTCGTTATTGTCATAGGTGGACATGCTCATAAGAACTCCAACTGCTCCATTAACTAATCCATCTTGTTGGTTAATGTTCCCTGCACATAATTTAACTAGCATTCCTTCTTTGATTTGTATAGTTTGTAATTCATCTGTTGCTTAAGGATTTTCTAAAATTTTAGATGAGATACAACTGCCACCATTGAAAGTATTGATTGCTATTGTTAGATATCAATGCTCCACTCTCGTGTAACTATGCGGGAACCAACTAACTCTACTTGTAAGCCCCCCATATGAAGAGAAGGCATTTGAAAAGGTCGGTTATTTGGTAGGTCCTGGTTTGGACACCAGATGGGGGCTAAATGTGGCCTGATGGCTGGACGGCTTCAGATAGAGTTGGCACACTGCCGACTAGGCTACATGCAAGTGCCGGAAGGCATCCGATGACTGACCACACTGAGGGTAGACGAAGCATTTCCCTAGGAACCCTCTCGGGTTGCGGGGCCTGTTTGGAGCCCCAGATGATCTCGGATGGCTTTGGGCCAAACGGACAGCATAGGTTAGTTGCTCCATTTTGTGCACTGGATCTATCATGTGGTCGGTGGCCTATTTTGCCCCCAGTTGACCGTTTTGGGCGGACTGGGTCGATCACCCAATCGGGTCTAACCGACTACTTGTGGTGGCTATATAAGAGCAAGCCCGTGAGGCCCATTTCATCACTGGCTACAGCAACCCTGATTCCTTAGCATCCAGCCCAGTTTTACAGTAATCAAAATTTTGATTCTCCATACAATCTATTTTCTCTTGCATACGAAATCCTGTTATTTGTTGAGCACACATGTTGTATTGTTTTCTTACATGGTATCAGAGCTTGAACTCTAACAAGAAGATTTGGTAGCGTGTTTCTGTTTGCGAGTAGATTGTGAGAGATGGCCCAGCCTGCAAGACTGCGAATCCCACCGTTTAGCGAAAGCGGAAAGTTGGACGGCTCTAACTATCCACTCTGGAAGTTCAAGATGAAGACCATCCTAAGTGCATATGAGCTTTGGGATACTGCTACTGGGGTGGACATGAAGCCGGTTCCGAGACTGAATCCGGCCAATGTAGCACAACAGATAGTACCAACTGCGGATGAGATTCTCAAGTGGACAAGAAGAAATGCAGATGCGCTATGTTCTATTGTCTGTAGTGTAAGTGATTCCATCATGGCGTTAATTCAACATGTCACCACAGCGGAGCATGGACGGTCTTGAAAAATTAGTACGAGACCACGAATCAGATGCGGATTCAGAATCTGGAGACTCAACTTGCAAATGAGAAACTATCTGAGTCTGAAGCGGCAGAGAAGTTCATCACCAGGTGAAGAATTTGTGTGATCAGATGACTGCGATTGGCATGACCATCACCAGCAAGAATCTAGCACGGAGGTGCATACGGATTCTCCCACCAAAGTACGATGGTCTTGTTACGGCGTTGAATACGCAGAACAGAAATCTGCCCCTCAACTTTGAGGATTTCAGCGCAATGCTTCTGGAGGAGGAGATGCATCAAAAGATGAGGACTGTTGGAGAAGATTCGGCTTTCTCAGCTGGATCAAAGAAAGGTAAGGGTAAGGACTTTGGTAACCCATCTTCTTCTGATGATAAAAAGAGAAAGAAGAAGATCAAGTGCTTCTATTGCAACAAGGCAGGGCACAAGTAGAATGAGTGTCGAAAGAAGATTGCAGATGAGAAGAATGGAGTAAAGAAAGAGTCCAGCAACAACGTGCAGGCAGTACCAGTAGAGCTGTTTGTAGCAATTGAGGAGATTTGCATGGAGGCAGTTCATGTACCTGCGGATGAACCATGGATTATTGACAACGGTGCATCGTGCCACATGACCAGTTGGAAGGATTGGTATACCTCTTTACAGCCAGTAGGGAATGACATCTTGGTAGCTATCGGCAATGATGCAAAATGTCCAGCAAAAGGAAAAGGTACGATTGCTCTCAAGTCAGATGGAGTTGTAAAACAGTTGTCTGATGTTCTTTATGTGCAAGATATCAAGAGGAACTTGTTGTCCATTTCTGCGATCACGGATCGGGACCTCAAAGTTCAATTCGATAGGAATGGTGCACAGATTCTGGACCTTCAAGGGAAGGTCATTGGTAGAGGTACACGGTGCAACAACATCTACGAACTCTCAGCTTTCAGTGCTCGAGCGGATGTGAAGAACACTAAGCTGTGGCATGAGAGGTTTGGTCATCTAAACCTTAGTTCTTTGAAGGAGATGCATAAAAGTGGAATGATTGCAGACCTACCAGAAATTGCAGATCTGCCTGATGTATGTGAAGCAAGATGAACATCATCTACGAAATGGGCAGGAGTATGATGAAAGGGAAAGATTTGCCAAAGACTTTCTGGGCTGAAGCATGTAACACTATAGTTTACATTCTAAATCATAGCTGCACGAAGGCTGTGAATGGGATGACTCCACTACAGGCCTTTTCTAGTAAGAAACCTTTAGCTGCACATTTCAGAGTTTTTGGATGTGACTGTTTTGTAGGACCAAATGGGAACTGAAGAGTTAGAAGTGTATTTTCTTGGGCTACAGCGAAGAGGCGAAGGTTACCATCTCTATAACCCTATTACCAAGAAGGTAATTGTAAGTTGCGATGTGGTCTTCTCAGAACAGCCGCATCAATTGGAGGAGGATGCTTCCTTCCTAGACAACCAGGACCAAGATATCCATCCAATACAACCACCAACAATAGATCGAACTCCCCCAATGGTGCTTGGGAGGATTCAAGATAAAGAAGAGGAAGAAGAGCCTGCAGAACCACAATGGCAACGGCCATTCCCGAAGTGGGTAAAGCAGCTTTTGGATAGCAGAGAGAGGAGGAACCATCCAAACACCGCCGGTCCAAGAGATTAAAGGAGCAAAGAAGGGCATAGGAACACTTGGTCAACTACGCGTTGATGACAGAGGTGATCCGTGTTGAACAACCCAAGTGTCTTGAAGAGGCACAGGGTGATGATAGGTGGATGGAGGCTATGCAGTCGGAGTATGGCTCCATAATGAAGAACAACACTTGGGACCTTGTGGATCGACCACCAAAACGCAAGGTAATTGGCACCAAGTGGGTGTACAATATCAAGTACAAGTTTGATAGCATGTTGGATAAGTACAAGGCTCAGCTCACGGCAAAAGGATTCACACAAGTACATGGTTTTGATTATCAGGATACTTTTGCTCCCACAGCTAGATTAAACACAATTCGCAGTGTTTTGTCTTTAGCTCCCTAGGGAAGTTGGCCCGTGTTTCAGATGGATGTAAAATCCGCCTTTCTGAATGGAGATCTCAAGGAGGAGGTATACGTGGAACAACCACCAGGTTTTGAGATCCCCGGTTCAGAAGGTAAAGTCTGTAAACTGAAGAAGGCACTTTACGGGCTGAAACAGGCCCCACGAGCGTGGTACCAGTGAATTGATGCCTACTTAATGCAAAACGGGTTCAGGAGGAGCCCATCTGATGCAAATTTTTATATCTTCAGAGAAGGAGGCAAGTGTATGATCGTGGTCCTTTATGTCGATGACCTTGTCATAACACGGAACCATGAAGAGAAGATCTTGCAGAAAAAGCATTTGCTAGGAAGAGAGTTTGAAATGACAGACCTTGGACTGATGCATTTCTATTTGGGGATTGAAGTTTGGCAAGAGTCGAAACTGATCTTCATTTCACAGCTGAAGTATGCTAGAGAGATACTGAAGGCATTTGGCATGGCTGAGTGCAAGATAGATGGTACCCCTATGGAGGTCGACATGAAGCTCTCAAATGAGGATTCATCACCACTGGTGGATGAAGCGAAGTACAGAAGGCTTGTGGGCAGTTTGATTTACTTGTGCAACACGCGGTCGGACATCAGTTTTGCGACTGGTGTACTAAGCAGGTTTTCGAATAACCCCGAGAGAACCATTGGAGGGCAGGGATGTGGGAGCTAAAATACATCAAAGGCATTATGGCATCACCTATACCAAGGGCAACATCCTTGACTGGATTCTGTGACTCAAATTGGGCAGGAGACGTGGACAACAGGAGATCAGTGATAGGTTATTGTTTCTCACTTGGATCTGGAGCTGTGTCATGGGTCAGCAAGAAGCAACCCACAGTTGCTCTTTCTTCTACCAAGGCTGAGTACAAATTTGCATGCTTTGCTTCTTGCGAGGCAATGTGGTTGAGGAGGATTTTGGGGGACGTGGGTGCACTGAAAAACAAGCCTATGCAGTTATCATGTGACAATTAGAGTTGCATGGGGATTGCGAAGAACCCTGTGTTCCACGCTCACACAAAACACATTGAGATTCAATATCACTTTGTACATGAGCTCATCATGGATGGAGAGGTTGACTTGGTGTACTGTCTGACTACAGAGAATGCTACGGACATCTTCACGAAGGCTCTTGGAAGAGACTTGTTGGAGAGGCATCTTCATCGACTTGGCATTGGACTGAAAAAGTATAGTTCACTTGTGGGTGGACATTGAGCAGGGGTGTTAGATATCAATGCTCCACTATCATCTAACTATGTGGGAACCAGCTAACTCTACTAGCCCCCCATATGAAGAGAAGGCATTTGAGTAGCTCGGTTATCCGGTAGGTCTTGGTTTGGACACCAGATGGGGGCCATGTGTGCCTGATGGCTAGACAGCTTCAGATAGAGTTGGCACACTGTCGACTAGGCTACATGCAAGTGCAGGAAGGAACCCCATGATTGACCGCACTAAGGGTAGATGGAACATTTCTCGGGGTAGCCCACTCTTGGGTTGCCAGGCCCGTTTGGAGCCCCAGATGATCCCGAATGGAGACTGTTGGTTAGTTGCTCCATTTTGTGCACTGGTTCTATCATGTGGTCGGTGGCCTGTTTCGGGGCCGAGCCCCAGTCGACCGTTTTGGGCGGACTGGGTCGGTCACCGAATTGGGTTTAACCGACTACTTGTGGTGGCTATATAAGAGCAAGCCCGTGAAGCCCATTTCATCACTGGCTACAGCAACCCTGATTCCTTAGCATCCAGCCTCCATCTTCTATTGTTTCCAACAGACCATCAAAGATTCTTTCACAGGAGCGCACGGCTGGGAGGCAGCGCCATCTATTGTATCAGTTTTATAGTAATCAAATTTTTGATTCTCCATACTATCTATTTTCTCTCTTGCATACGAGATCCTGTTATCGGTTGAGCACAGACATTGTATTGTTTTCTTACAGCTATGATATTGTATTCTTTACCTATTACTTGATGGAATACCTTGTTGTTATGCTTGTTTGTCTCAACTTTGGTATAGTAAAAGGTGGGGGAAAGTATGGTCTTTGGGTGGCTCATGAAGGCAACATTGGTTTATGTATTGTATTTGTTTCTTTGTATGTTTGAAAGAGTTCAATGTTTGTATGAACTCAATATTGTTTTGATGCATTGTTTTTTTGAGTTCATAACATCATGGCTTTGTGAGCTAGTATGTTTTTGCCATTGTTTGTAATGAGTCTTCCTCTAGTTTGAATACCTAGCTGTCGCTTACTGGTTTGGCTTGATATAAGTCTCCACAGCAGATGACATCGACATTTTGAAAGTATTCTGAATGGTTTCTTTTGAATGTTCTCATGCGAAGGTTTGTAAAATCCAAAGGAGATCCAAAGTGCATCTTCATACTAATGAGATTTCATCAAAGACAATAAGTTGTAATTGTTCATAAAGACAGATTAGTATGTCAAGCTTCGCCCTTGAGAGGGAGGTTAAGTTTTTTGTTTGTAATGGTAAATGCAATGCACAGTGTATAGTAAGCCCATTTATGTTGTAAGCTTCTTTTCCTATGTAAGCTAGCATCAATACATGTAGTAGCTTATAATCCACTTGAAATGGTTCGATTGTGAACCGGAGTAAGCCTTGGACTATAAGCAAGAGAAAGCATGTTTTGCCTATGCCAGCTCCAACAGTGAGAAATAAATGAATTTTTTCTATTGGATAAATCCTTTTGCGTATCATAATATCGACAAACAGTTGTCTTTGTTCTCATTGTTCAAAGATCAAATCATCTTGAAGTACTCATTGTTGTGCATAAGAATTTGTTTTTTGACTGGAATAATAAAATTGTCAGTTTTCTATTTTTTATTCGTATTGCGCATGTCAAATGCAATATCATATGTGGGGAAATTATTTTGTTCGATGTCATTGTTGTAAATATCGTCCATGTCATAGTTATTTCTTTGTGGATGTTAAAACACAATTATAACAACAATAATTGACCCAAAAAAATCTTTGCATTTCATTGCTGCACTTACTAATAAAGGTGGTCATGTCCAGTACATTTATCATTAATGACACTCATCACTGCCCCGGACTGCAAGTCTGAATGAAAAATTACGACACGGCAAAGCGTTGCCATCGTAATCGGAGATAAACTGGCCAATAAGACTCATTAGTTCTTTTGCTTTGTAAGGGACCTCATCAAATGTGGATCCAAGAACATTAAATCCATATGGTATGTCTGCAATGATCAACATGTACTCATTCTTTGGAACAATCTTCGACAATTCATTACAATCTCCATTGAGCACACGATAAAAGTTTGGCGGATGGTTTTCCCCCTTGTCAAACTCTAACATGTCATCACTAACAGTGATAGATTGTTGTCGAATTCGACACTCTTTTTCTTTTGCAGCCCGATCAATCAATTGCTTAAAGCTTGCATGCATCATACTACTCTCAGTCCCTTCTTGCCTCGTTTTTGAAGGTGGTTGTTTGTCAAAATAACAGTTCAATATTTTAAACATTGCAAATCTAGAATTCGAAAGAAAAATTCCATTAGCATATATATACCAAATCTTTTGAATACATTGAAATATGGATCCAAGCTCTCCATCATGTTGCTCTCTAGATAGTCCTCTTGAACAGCATCACAATCTGGCATGTTCAATGGCTCAATCATTGCTTCCTACATTCTCATGTATATTTTACACCTGCATTGAAAACACATGTAAAATTCATCTCACTTTTATAGTTGAAACAGAGTCTATTGAAACATTAATGTAAAATCAAGGAGAGACATGATGCAAAGGAGAGAAGTTACTTACTCATCAAATTCATTGCCCATTTCATCCAAAGAGAGATCCCCAGACATCAATTTGCCAAGCACAGACTTAATTAGAATTTCATCTTTAATTCCCTGCATGCTCTTCCATGCTGTGGCTTAAATCTCTTTAGGTAATGCCTTCAAGGTCTGGGTTTCTTTCTTAACTTCTTTAGGTATATGTTTTTTCTACCCTTTGATTTCAAAATTCTCCCACTTTGAAAAAATTGCATTGTAGTTCACAACTTGTGCATGCGGATTGTCCTTCATTTGTGACTTCAAATTCTCAATATGGAAAGGATGTATTGCACGCACCTCAAATGGCCGAAGGCCAGTGCTAGGATCAATAGGAGGTCTAATAACATGATCAATGTGCAAGAAGAAAGTCTGTTGATCCACAAGGTTATCTCATTGTACCTTTGCTCGGACTCTATTTTGATGTGTATCTGAGGTGCCATCTCCAATGTCAGCTCCTGGTACTTGTAGCTCACCACTGGTTGGGATTTCAATGATATCCAATGGTTGTACTCTCTTTGGAGCCTTTGATCCCGGTTTACTCTGTTTTTTCCCTTGTGCAATAGATGGAGTCTCCTCAACAACATCCTTAGAAGACTCTAGAGGAAACGCACTTGCAGCCAATAGAGGTCATTTTTTTGAGAGCGCTACACTCAAACCATGCCCACTTGGGAGTGCACTCAATCCATGATGGCCTAAAAGAGAAGGTGCTCTCAATCCATGTGAACCCATGGGAGTTCTTTATCCTTGTGTACTAGAGCCAAATTTTTCAGCTTCAACACGGGAAGATCCCTTTCCTTTTGACTTTGAAGAACCTATTGGTTTGATTCATGATGTTGCGGTATCTTCTTCATAACCCTCCTCTGTATGCTCCTCAGAATCGCTATTGGAAGTTGATACCTCCATCTCCTTGATTATTTCCTCAACCTCCACAATTTGATTTGTTAAGTGATAAATAAGATCTTGGACACACAAAGCAAAATTGAATCTCTCATAGTATTCAAAAGAAATTACATAAACATAGAAAATTAGAAATTACTTATGGATAGTAACTAACCTTCCCTTCCTCTTTGATTTGTTTTAATTATTCTGCTACAGCAGGCGGAGTAAGAGCTTTCAAAGAGAACTTCTCTTCCATAACAATACAAACAATAGGTTTCTTATTGTTATCAATCCCAAGCATTTCAACACTTTCCTCATTGGACTCACTTCTTGCGATATCTTTAATATTTATTATTGTCTTAAAAACTGATCTTCTAGTAGGAAGTGTCTTTGGAAGCAACAAAGTCATCTCTTCCGTATCAGTGTCAACTTTGATGATCCATTTTGAATCAAGGTTATTGTGTACTTCTGCTATGCCCCATAATTTTTGAATTTGCAATGAACCTTCATCAAACGGAGTAGGAACATCATAAATCTATTGAAGATGTTGCACCTCAAGACTTGGATCCTAGGCACTTTTCTTTGGTTCCTTGGTGCCTTTCTTTTCCACCCTTATCTTTTGGATCCTACTGGAAGCATCCTCCGATATGGGCTTTCCAAAGACACGGATTTCTCTGAAAATTTGTTTGTTTGACATGATACCTACAAAAGACATAAACAATGTCAAAATATTATGATATCATGGAGAGAATATCTCAAGTTGAAAAAAACAAAAACTAGTACAAGCTTGATGGTTTCTAAAAAGACTTTGAGCTTCTAGAACATATACATTCTTCATGGAAAAAGATGTCGACATGCTTATTATTGGAACATGATTTTCGACTAGAGAATAGAAAACAAAAAAGCATGAAAAGTAACAACACTACATTGCAAAAACTACAAAATTATGGCCAAAACATCTCTCTCTCTCTCTCTCTCTCTCTCTCTCTCTTTCTCTCTCAAATTTAACTAAAAAACATTAAAAAACAACTTCATAATTTAAAGAGAACTCTGATTTTTAATACGAATGGACCAAAAAATAAAAAAAAATCACAAAAAATCCCTCTCCCTCTCCCCCCCCCCTCTCTCTCTCTCTCTCTCTCTCTCTCTCTCTCTCTCTATCTCTCTCTCTCCCTCAAACCCTCTCTCTCTCTCTCTCTCTCTCTCTCTCTCTCCCCTCTCGCTATTTCTCTCTCTCCCTCTCTTTCTCTTTCTCCCTATTTCTCTCTCTCTCTCTCTCTCTCTCTCTCTCTCTCTCTCTCTCTCTCTCTCTCTCTCTCTCTTTCCTCTCACTATTTCTCTCTCTCTCTCACACTCCCTCTCCCTCTCTCCCTCTCCCTCTCTCCCTAACTCTCTCTCTCCTTCTCTCCCTCTCTCCCTAACTCTCTCTCTCCTTCTCTCTCTATCTCTCCCGCTCCCTCTATCCCTAACTCTCTCTCTCTCTCCTTCTCTCCCTCTCCCTCTCCCTATCTCTCCCTCTCCTCTTGCTAATTCTCTATCCTCTCCCTTGGCTTAAGCCCATCGATGATATCATCGATCGAGCTGCTTGCATGTTGATTTGGGCAGCATGTTAGAGGGATGGCGAGGCGAATTAGTGGGGGGGCATGCGGGGAAGAAGAAGATGGCAAGGCGAATCAGTGAGGGAGTGCACAGGGAAGAACAAGATGGCGAGGCGAATCAGCGGGGGAGTGTGTGGGGAAAAAGAAGAAGCCCATCAATGATATCATTGACTAGGCAAGATCCTATCAATGATATCATCGATTAAGAGAAAAGCTAGCTCCCTTCAGTCCAAAAAAACTCAAACAAATGCATGAGGAGATGGAGAGATTACCTGGCAAAGCTGGAGAGCTGAGAGGGGTAGATGGTAGAGGGAGAGATGGAGAGGTTAGAGGATTAAACAAGAAGGAATTGAATGCTTAGAGGGTAGAATATAGAGTAATTTATTTTTAGAAGTGTTTCTTGACATTTTTAGTAAATAGGATAGACTAGTAATCAAAGCAATGTGTTTTCAAAAAAGCAAACATAAAGTACTTTAAATCATATTCAAGCACACCACCCCCATTTTCAAAATACAGTAAATTATATCGAAGCACACCATAAAATTTGATTTCATGACTGAATTAAAAATAAAAAACACTTAACCATAAGAAAATTGCAGATACCTGGTGATTCTTTGAACTCTTGGGCGTATTCTAGAAATAATGAGACACAAATGTGGGAATCTCATGTTTATAGAGAAATTTTTCTATGTTTAGAAATGTCTCTATGCTCAAAACCCTAAACCTAACCTTGACTTTTATGGTCAGGCATATAATTTCCACCTTTCATTGTTGCATGGCACTTTTCAAGCATCCCCTTTGAAGCTTGCCAAAGTTTTGCATGCGAGGTTTGTTTGACATTACGTCTATCTCAATTTCTTCTTCTCATAATTCCAAGGGCGCTTCCTTTGCTACATTGGATGTATCTTGTACTAATGGTGGAACCTCTTTTGCCACCTTGGATGTGTCTCCTACTCCTTCACCTAAGCATGATGGTGGACATAGAAGCCCAAGTACTCAAATCCATGGACCTAATATTCCCATTGAAGAGAATGAAATAATAGATGTCACCCACAAGCACGAGAGGTCAACAAGTGTTATCAGGTTTGTGGTCCATGTCTAAGTTCATTCAATGGCTCTCTTTGTTTTGTTTTTGAAGCTAGAAATTATTTCTTACAAGGGACATTTAATCCAGATGGATCTCAATGACTATCTCAGCTATCACAAAAGGGGAAGCAGAATTCAATCTCATATATTGAGGAGAGGCTAAAGGGAAGACCAATGAATGTGGACCTCAAAAAGTCTAGCTACATAAGAGGGAGAGCTCACATAATGCTAGACACCGCACATCTGAAAGAGACGTGCAATACTCTTTGTTGTAGTAGAATGTGCCTGGTCACTTTTGGCGTTGCAAAATTAAGGGTGTTATGGCAAAATTATGTTGAAATGAATAAAGATGATCAAAATTTTTATTTAGCATGGTTTGTAAGACCTAGGGAAAACAATATGAACAAAATTGTGTTTGAGTACTCATTTGGTTCAAGGATTGTTTGTCGCAAAGCATATAGATTGGTACGTCATTGTCTTGGCAATGAAAGGCTAAAAAGATTACAGGCCCACCTCTATAAAGACCCCCGCATTTGTACAGTAGGGCAAGTGAGAGTGCCTGGACCACATGGCAATATGGTATGCTCGTGGTTACAAGACTTTGTGCAAAAACATGCCAAGGCTCTTCCAAATAACTTGACCAGTTGCACTTACCAGATAATTTCTCCAAGCATGAGATCCATTCCATGTATAAGGATGCCATGGTTACTACAGGTGATGAGTATGTGACATACGAACATTTTTATTAGATTGGAAGAATGAATTCAAACAACATGAAGATACCAAAGCTTTGTCACTTTGGTGTGTGTGCCACATGCATGGACTTGAAGGCCTTATGTAATAGAAGTCAAGGACAAGAGAGAGGTGTGTGTAGTGATGCCGTGAAATTTTATTCTTTTTGACAAAAATCGTTTGCTTGCAACATCTAATCATTTTCTATATTTGTAGAAGAAGCAATCACAGACTTGCAAATGCATAGAGAAATGCAAGCTCTGGAAATGAAGAAGTTAGCGAAGCATTGTAAGAAGAGGTACCAAACAACTTGATAGGTACATAACCATCATCATTGATGGGATGGATCAAAAGAAGACCAATCTTCCACACTTCAAATGAGTGCCCAAGGATTTGAAAGAGGAGAACTTCATCACATATCACGTGGTTGTCTACCATGGTGAATTAATCCCCAAGGTTTATTTGATGACACCAAATGTAAGAAATGATTCTAATCTCACAATTTCCATTCTTAATGATGCATTGAGGAATCTTACACAACCTCTTACAAAAGTGTTGTATGTCCAACTTGATAACACATCGAGAGAGAACAAGAATCAAGTTGTGTTGGCATACCTTTGCATGCTTGTGGAGAAAGGCATATTTTTGAAAGTGAAATTAGGATTCCTTATGGTGGGCCACACACACGACCATACTGATAAGATGTTTAGCCGGTTCTCAATAAAGCTAAGAAGGAAAGAAGCATGGGATGGGGGTGCAATGATCTGCATTTTACAGGATCCATATGTGCCAAAACCGATAATTGCAAACATGGAAAAAACAATAGATTTTAGACGCTTTGTGTTTCGTGACAATGAGTAGATTGATCGATGTATTGAGGAGCTCAGACGGTCTACTAGGGAAAGCAGACCACCAGCCTGATTGACATATGCTCAGAAAGGCAAAGCAATTCAAGTGGAAACCACCAACTATGCTCTTATGACTACCATCATGGCTACAGAAGAGCCAGTGTACTTCGAAGACGCAGTAGACAAGCCAGAATGGCAAACTGCTATGAATGAAGAAATGGATGCTTTGTATAAAAATAACACTTGGGAATTATGCGACCTTCCACCAGGAAAGAAGGCCATAGCCAACAAATGGGTATACAAAGTGAAGTACAATCCAGATGGTAGTATTCAGAGATATAAAGCCAGATTAGTTGCAAAAGGATTTGCACAACAATATGGTCAAGATTATGATGAGACTTATGCTCCAGTAGCGAAGATGGATTCCATACGGTTCTTGATATCACTAGCGACACTCAGTAAATGGAATGTGTCTCAGCTCGATGTCAAGAATGCCTTTCTCAATGGTTATCTAGACGAGGAAGTCTACATGCAACAACCAGCCGGTTATGTTGAACCACGAAAGGAAAACAAGGTTTGCCATCTCAAGAAAAGTCTCTATGGCTTAAAGCAAGCACCCAGAAGTTGGTACAGCAGAATTGACAAATATTTTGCTGATCTGGGATACATGAAGTCCAATGCAGATCATACTCTCTACTACAAAGTTCAAGGGGAAGACATTAATATTGCACTTTTGTACGTAGATGATTTGATTGTGACAGGAAGCAAGGATAGCTTCATCAGAAAATTAAAACAAGATTTATCTGCAGAGTTCGACATGAAAGATCTTGGACTTATGCACTATTGTCCTGGAATTGAGTTCTGGAGAGATTCAGATAGCACATTCATGAGTCAGCTCAAGTATGTTGACACTCTCCTGAAGAAGTTTCATATGGCAGATTGCAAGATTGCAGCCACTCCCATGGAACAAAGTTTGAAACTTACTAAAGATTCAAAAAAGCCTACAGTCAATGACAGATACTACAGGCAACTCATTGGATCTCTTATATATCTGACAATCACACGGCCAGATATTTGTTATGTAGTAAGCTCACTAGCACAGTTTATGGCAAATCCAAAACAGTCTCACTGGAATGCAGCCAAAAGAGTCTTGAGATACATCAGAGGTACAAGACAGTTTGGGATAGAATACAGAGGAAGTCATCCACGGTTGCATGGATACTATGATAGTGACTATGCCGGAGATCATGAGACCAGGAGATCGACACAAGGATATGCATTTTTCCTTTGTCAAGGTGCTATATCATGGTTGTCAAACAAACATCCAACTGTTTCTTTGTCTTCGACTGAAGCAGAATATAGAGCACTCACTATAGGTGCATGTGAGGCTATATGGCTGAGAAGACTATTGTCAGAAACAGATTACTTTGATGAGTCAAAGCCAACAACAATATACTCAATCGGCTCAAGCATTGGCCAAAAATCCAGTATATCACTCCAGGACAGAGCACATTGATGTCAGAGAGCACTTCATCAGAGAAAGAGTGTTACTTGGTGACATCACACTGCAGCATTGTGATAGCAAAGAAAATGTTGTAGACATCTTTACCAAACCACTCGGTAAAGAGCTATTCGAGAAACACTGACTAGCTCTTGGTTTGATGCAGAGGAAGGACATTCCCATTAAAGGGGTGTGATGGAATGTAATGCTCAGTCCTTCTTCGATTCCCCAGAATCATCATCTTGAGGGAAGGCCTACTTCATGATGTTGATCTTGAGGGAAGGTGTTGAGAGTTCACGCTCAACATCATGTGATCATGTGTGCATAGCACCATCACGTGATCATATGTGCATAGCACTAACCTTATAGAGTGCTATAAAGGAAAGGGTTAGATCCCCTAACCCTAACCCTAAAAGGGTTTGTATATATTCTATTTTTTCAACTAAATCTAGTGTACAGTTAGTCATTTGTGGTGTGCTCTCTAGCTGTGCCCTCTCTCCTCATCTCCACTCTTCTCCTCTCCCCTCTTCATATTTTGTCAGTAGTTGCTATATTAAATACTTTATAGATTATGAATTCAAAATATCTAATCGAAACTTTATATTTTTAAATCCCATTTAGTATCCATAAATGTAGGAAAATATTAATTTATTTGGTTACATAACTTCCAAACTATATATTCATTCATAAAGCATAGATGCAACATACAATTTGACAAAATATAAAAACATTTGTTTGTGCAAATTATCAAAGATACATTCATATCATAGCCTTTTTAACATCTATATTGTCTATGTGTATAGACTACTCTTGACTATATAAGTGCATGTGTGTGCTTATAAACTTGGAAAACCCTAAAGCTCTAGCATTTTCATAGTACGAAGGTTTCATTACAATCTTCTCTCCTATTTTTTAATGCTTTAGCTTCTTTTTTCTAACTATAATCAACTTCAACTTTGAAGGTTCATTAGTACCAATGATTTTGTGCAGAATTCCTGCACGCCATGCTAAAATCCTATTAAGCAAGCCAAAGTTTTAATGCACGTTTTTTTTCTCTGAATTCTTTCCACAGTAGACGAATACAAACATAGTCTATGAAATCTTATAGTTGATTTTAAATATGATATGATTCTTAAAAAAATTGACAACAGAAACTTCTACAATGAAATGTTATACAAAATTTACAAGCAATTCATACTTATTTATATACAAAGAATGAAAATTTGAAAAACTCCTATTAGCTAATATTAACTAGAAAAGAAATCAAGGCATGAGGCTAGACGCTAGGCATGGCGTCGCTCGAGGGCCATGGAGGAAAAGGGAACGTGAGGGGAGAAGCATTAACATAGGTGGGGAAAAGGGATTTTGAAGAGAGGTGGCAATGAAGAGGGGACTATGGCACAAGGGGGAAGAAGAGGGGGAAGAGGAGCATGTACATGATGGGAGGTGGAATGTAGAGATGGAGACATCAAGGGAAAAGAGTCATGCTTTATTTCAAAGGAAGGATGGGGGGAAATAAAAATACTAGAGCTAGGTGGCTTTACAAGAATGAGCATGTTACATCAAGGAATTGCCCCCTCCTTTTATAGCCAAGAGAGGGGGTCTCTCTCAATAAATGCATCCTCTCACATGCATGGTGTGTGTGGAAGAATCTCCCATGTGGGCTAGGTGGGTACGCACTTTCAATTGTGTGCGACAACCCTTTGCCTCATTTTTCCACATAAATCAAACCCCATATCCCAAGTCTAAGATACTCCCTTGGTCTCTCTCCAATTTGATAATGTGTTCAAACATCTAGGAGGATAAGGTGGAGGGTTGGCACAAGGAGTCTTGCCATCTCATGCTACTTTCCCCATTATTTAACTTGCATTCTTGGACTATCTACACGCCCCCCACATGGGCCTATCCTACATGGAGGGAATAATTCAATATAATATCCATCTCCACCTATTTTATATTACTTCTCCCATGGTCCTTGGGCCATGTCTCACTAAATGTAGGCATCGGACTGCCTAGGTGGAGGGATGGCACATGAAGGGACCATGCCACCTTAACATTTTATAATATTACTACCATGGATTATGTACAACACACCTTATGGGTCCTCTTATGTGGAAGAGTGGCACATGGTCATGCCCTGCCATCTCAACCCTCGGCCCTATGCACACCATTTTTTATTATACTATTGCCACACATACAAGCAGACACACATATTTATGCCTTTTTCCTTGGTCAAATTTATCCATAACAGTCCCCCCCCAGGCAGGGAATGCACAGCATTTCCATGCTTGGGACCATCACAAACAAAGAAGGGCTTGAGATAATGCTTGTCGATCACCTTCTTGCCATATGGCTCATGCAGCTCCCGTACTTGTATAGACCCATTGCTCTACGTTCCTTGATGACTTTGCATGGATCAGTCGACAGTGGAAGGAACTTTTTATCCATTTGGTGGTCCAATCTGTTATCAAAGCATAGCACAACATCCCCCTCAGCAAAGTGTCTTTCCCATCCCTTGCGAATCTTAGCATCCAAGCGGGCCTTTTGTCAGTTCTTTTGGATCTTTGTTTGAGAAAGTACTAGCTATGAGAGAAAGAAAATCTATAGGGATAGTAGGCGCTACACTCTCTTTGATGGGGTGTTGTACCGTCGAGGCCTGGATGGGGTACTACGATGGGCCATTGATGCAGATGAAGCACCAAAGTTATTGAAGCATTATCATGATGGATTTTGTGGAGGCCACTATGCCGGTGACTATAGAGCTAAGAAGATTTTACATGTTGGGTACTATTGACCGACCTTGTTCAAGGACATCACTATGTATTGCAAAACTTGTGAACCATGCCAATTCTTTGGTAGGAAGGATTTGCGTCTTGGACAACATCACCCAGTGATGTCCATCCATCCGTTTTAGAAGTGGGGAATAGATTTTGTCGGGCCCTTGCCCATGATTGCTCGCAAAAAGAAGTATCTTTTGGTACCCACTCAGTATGTCACTTAGTGGGCTGAAGCTATCACCCTCCCTGCTGCAACTGGTAAGGCAGTTTCAAATTTCATATTTGAACATATTTGCACAAGGTTTGGGACACCCATGGAAATAGTATCTGACCATGGGAGTCCATTCTTAAATGAAGCAGTGGAGTTGCTCATGGATCGCATGGGTATTGATCATCGCATTTCTAGCATCTATTATCCAGCATCAACAGGACAAATGGAGCAGACCAATGGCCTCCTTTGTAAATCCATGGGAAAAATGGCCACAGGGTACAGGAGCCAGTGGGATCAGAAGGTTACTGAAGCCGTGTGGGCTTACAACATCACCCATAAAACATCTACAAGTCACACTCCTTTTGAGTTGGTGTACGGTACTAAGGCAGTTTTACCACTAGAGATAGAAATTCCGGCCGTAAGATTGGCCCAAGAACAAAGGATGACAGAAGATGAACATGTAGAGGCCAAGTTGGTACAACTTGAGAAGTTAGATGAAACCCGACACCTTAGGAAAGGAGAAGGTGGTCAGAAACCTGCAGATACCACCATACCATGGATCCCCAACTTCTATGGCTGCTACAAGGGTTACATTGAGGCACTCCCCTAAATCAATCAAAGCATTCTTCAAGTTTGAACAACCCCCTTTTACAATTTTGAAAGAAAAATCATATTCTTGTAAAACTACCAACCATTTGGCCAACCAGCCCATGGGATTTGGTGATTGAAGAACTTGCTTTGCAAGATCATTGCTAGAGATTATAATGAAGGACTTTTTAGCCACATAATGCCTAAATTACTCAATGCAGAACACCAAAGAAAAAGCATGCTTGTCAGCCTCAGAGTAGCGTCGTTTAGTTTCAAGCAATTGTCGAGAAGCAAATCGAACGGGACACATGAACCGATCCTCCCCTTGCTAGAGAAGAATACCTGCCAGAGTGTGCTCACCAAACCCAGGATTGATATAGAAAGTCTTTGACCAATCAGGATTGCATAGAATGGGTTTTGAAGCTAAGCACTCTTGATTTGTACAAAGCCATGATCACAATCCTCATCCCAAGAGAAATTAACCCCATCTTTTAATAGTGTAGCCATGGGTCGCGTCAAAGTAGCATATTGATCAATGAAGCAGCGATAGTATCCTACTAGATTGACAAATGAGCGAGCCTGATGTTTGGTGGTTGGCATAGAGAGCTTGAGGATAGCTTCTACCTTCTCGGTGTTAGGCTTGACAGCCTCGGATGAGACAATATGTCCCAGTAACCTCCCTTGAGTGGCTCTAATGGTGCATTTATCAGGGTTGAGGCTGCCATTCGCATCATTGATCCTTTGGAAGGCCAACCTAACCTTCATGACATGCTCCTTACGTGCTGAGAATATACAGAAATCATCTAAAAACACCTCCAAGAAAACTCCCAATTAAGGAGCAAACACCATGGGCTTCAACAAGTTGCAAGAAAAGGAAAGACGGCCTAAGTGCAGAATTCATTGCAATAGTGGTGACATTTTGGCACAAAAATACAAGGTGTTGGTAGGGTTGTCACTCCATAAAGTTTAGAGTGCAAGCTAAAGTGTGTGAAGACTCGAGAATGGTATTTACTGAGTGGCCTGATGTTGCTTCCTCGAATGCTACCACCAATCATGACATCACAACTCATTTTCTTCGCTCTGATGGCAATGATCGAATGTGTGCATCTGCAACAACAATTGCTTCCTACTACTGCTCTGCAAGGAGTCTTCTGTTCCTTATGCCCTGACCAAGCTTTTCAGCTTTTCTATCATTTGCTTCTCTTGTAAGCCATGGCGAGCTGCATGTTGCCATGGCGATGATCAATATGATCAATGGAAGATGATAATGCCAAACCAAAATAGAGAGAAGTTAGTTGGTGAGGCAAGCAAAGAATAGAAGACAACTTACCCGAAAGAAGACAATGGCAAACCAAAGTCTACGCAAGGTCACTTCGAGGTGTGTGTGATTTGCAGGCTGTTTACAGGGCAGGGGCAAGTTGCAGGTACTTAAATCTTCCAAGATTTGATGGGTGGGAGGTGTAAAAATTCAAAATTCGCGAAAATAGTGAAACTTTAGCCGCCGGCTTTTCCCCCCTCTAGCGATACACGCCAACAAAATTGGATATCCCAAACAAGTGCAATGTGGCCTAAAATGCTTGAAAACACAAATAGGCCAAAGGGCATGCTATCGGGTTTGGTGCTGTGTATTATTAAATGCAATGACCTTTGGCATGCTTATGAGCCATCTAGAAAGCAAGTGCATGGAAAAAGAAACAATTCAAAATTGTAAATAGTGTTAAATTTATTAAAATATCTTTTCACATGCACAAATTGCACTTTTCCAACTCCTTCCATTTTAGGGTGAATCTAGATACCAATACCAACAACTATCAATGTTTTAAGACCACCATGCACTAGTCCCAATAGTTTGGATTCCAAATTTTCAATCCGTTTTGGTTTTCAACAAATAAAAAAAAAGTTATGGAGCGTGCCCTCAAATGGGTATGCATCACTTTAGCACAACATTGGAGACCCATTAACCCATGCATAATGATCTCATTTAGGTGTGTCCTTGGGTTGAGGAGAAGCTCAGCTTCACATGCAACATAGAACTTACAATGCGTTAACGGTCTTGTTCCATATCCTTATTCCATAATTTTTTGCTCTCATGTTCAAGTTTGGAATGTGTACAACAACTTGGAGACAAAGTTTGCCAAATTCCGTTGAGCAATGCATAAGTTATGGGTCATGCAAGATACCTATATACAGAAAAGTCCCTGAACCTCACCAAAAATGGGAGAAAAATGGCTACACCTAAGCAAACAATGACCCCCACATCAGAATCCTCGGCACCTGATTAACCTAGGAGATTCGCCCTTGGAATATTAGGACATTTGGTGCCATAATGTCCCTTCTGGTGGCACTCGTAGCACACAACATTGGCACGTTCTCTTGGAGGGCGATTGGATTGATTTCTGATGCCCACCATCTCAAGCTGAAGATCACATTCAAGGCCTTGGCAAGGTCATTGACTCCAGGTTCTTTAGCAAGAGGGGCCGAGGGAGTAGGAAGAAGGAGGGCTCGTGGGCGAGGCAGGGGAAATTTTCTAGGCGAAGGGTGAAAATATACATCTTGTTCAGGGTAAGCATCTAAGGGAGGACCATACATTTCAGGTGGAGGCAGTGGATACATCCCTGATGGGGTTGGGGGTATGCCCCTGAGTTGGACCCCCCAGGTGGTTGTTGCAAGAATTGAGGGCATTGGGGAGGAACAACTGTCTTCTTTGAAGCGGGGTCGGACTGAACTTTGTCAAACTTTTGAGCAATCTCTTGTGCTTGCACCATGGTCTCTAGATTCTCCCATTTAAGCTTGAGGAGGAATTCATCACTTGCTCCTGCTACAAGGTAGCCCAGCACATGCTGAGTCATTCTGGCTCAAAATCTGGCGTTGTCCTCCTACATGGCAATTAAACGGTCCAGGAGCACGGCCGCTCGATCCACGTATCGACATGCCGTCTCACCTTCTGACTGCTTTAGGTTTGCCACCTGGAGGTACACATTCTCTGGCTCCTCTTCTTTACCAAAATACTCGATCATAGCCATTGTCAACCTCAGCCAACTATGGTGAACGTCCTCGGCCTGCTTCTCATACCACACTTGCACCAAACCCTCGAGAAATGTGGGAAGAACCAACAATCATCTATCAATTGAGAGAAACAGAACGGCACTGAAGGCCACAAGATACTCATTTGGATTTTCTTCAACCCGACCACAGAACACAGGAATGTCAACCATTCTTGGAAATTTTAAAATGGAAGTGTGAGGATGAGACTTCTAGAAAGCAAATGTAAGCCGAAAATGGAGTATTGGGAGTGGTACGATATTCCGTGCGAGAAGAGTTGATGGCAAAGAAGAGTTTGTAAACAACTTTTATAGCTGACATCATTGCGGAAGATTGGGGGTACGGTGTCGCATTAAGTAAAGAGGAAAGCCATTATCATGGTAAGAAGATGCAAGGCTTGCACATCATCTTCTGAATCCTCAAGCTCCTAGAGTCTCCATAATATTTCTTCCAACGGGGTGAGGTTTGGCATTTCCATTCCTTTGAAGAGGTATCTCCTTTTGATTCACAAGATGCTCGTGCTAGTGAGTCAGCGATGCAACGTTTCAAACCTAATCGATTTGAAGAGACGGTCTACTTGATTTGCAAGTTTGGGCTTATTGGCATGTGAAGCTTTGGAGAGCCTCATGATGACCTTATACTCTACTCTCACAAGCCTAAAAGCTCGACTTACTATAGTGATCAAACTCCCATTTTCTCGAGGTTGGAGAGGCACGTAACGCTGGCTAAGTGGAGAGTGAGAATGTTACGTGCTCTACTTCGAACTTCCTCTAATGATAGTTGTCTTTGTAAGAAAACAATACAACGTTTGTGCTCAACAGATAATAGGATCTCGTACGCAAGAGAGAAAAGCAGATAGTATGGAGAATCAAAAATTTGATTACTGTAAAACTGATACAATAGATGGCGCTGCCTCCCAGCCGTGCGCTCCTGTGAGAGAAGCTTCGATGGCATGCTAGAAACAGTAGAGGACGGAGGCTGGATGCAAAGGAATTAGGGTTGCTGTAGCTAGTGATGAAAATGGGCTTCACGGGCTTGCTCTTATATAGCCACCAGTCGTAGTCGGTTAGGCTCAATTGGGAGACTGACCCAGTCCGCCCAAACCGGCCGACTGGAGATCGGTCCCGAAATAGGCCACTGACCACACGATAGAACCGTGGCGCAGATTAGAGCAACTCACCTATGGTGTTCGTTCGGCCCACATCCATCCAAGATCATCTAGGGCTCCAAACGGGCCCCGCAACTCGAGAGTGGGCTGCCCTGGGAAATGCTTCGTCTACCCTCAGTGTAGTCAATCATGGGATGCCTTCCTGCACTTGCATGTAGCCTAGTTGGCAGTGTGCCAACTCTATCTGAAGCCGTCCAGCCATCAGGCCACACATGGCCCCCATCTGGTTCCAAACCAGGACCTACAGGATAACCGAGTTAACTGGGGGGCTTACAAGTAGAATTAACTGGTTCCCGCGTAGTTACGCGAGAGTGGAGCATTAATATCTAACAGTCTTTTTGTGATGTCTAGAGTCTACTGAACGATCTGAGAATGTTGGAATCATCCCGCCGCTCAAGGATGCATGCAAATCCTCTCAAGGTCACATTGGCAAGTTTTTCGGATATTGTCTCTCGACATTCGACTACAATTACGACTATTGACATTCAGGTAATATGCTAGTTTCTTATCCGTTCGCTAGACTTACCCTCGACGCTAATATTCTCGACGTTTATATTCTCGGTCTTATCTCAGCACCCAGGGAAGGGCCCGTTCCCTCGAATTATAACTCTTTGGGAAAGAAAGCACGCCGCCTCCCCACCCACACTATGTGTGGTTATAATAATTATATATTATATATTATATAATATAAATATTTTTAATTACTGATGTATTCAAAATTTCTTGTTTTTAATCTAAATTCTTACAACATTCCTCTCATTTAATGCATGTTATTGATGCAAGGGAGCAAGAAAATCCAAGATGGATGCAAGATTGAAGGATGACTACACCTTTATTTACTTGCTTGTAGTCCATGTGAATATATTGTAAAAACTACAATGAGGATCAGTTATTGTATCGCCTTATTCATGCATTTGTAGGACTCCAGCTTCCAAAATATGGACATCACAAAATCAATAATAAATCACCACCCTTGACATTTGCAGGGAGGATTGGGTCCTAACGGACCCTGTGTCGCGTCTGATGTCCACTATTTCTCTTATTTCCTCAAACAATTGATAAAATCGAAGGATTCAAGTTCAATTTCGAGTTAGTAGTTACTTGTTCCACGATGGAAAGACTGCCTGTCGCGAATCTATTTAATTATACTATTGCGACACACACACACACACACACACATATTTATGCCTTTTACCTTGGTTAAATTTATCCGTAACTCTGTGTGTTTGTGTGTGTGTGTGTGTGTGTGTGTGTGAGAGAGAGAGAGAGAGAGAGAGAGAGAGAGTGTTTTTCACTCCTCTCCTAGTGATTTGTTTTCGTGCGATTTATTGAAACACACCTCTCTTGTTGAGTTTGTTTCATGTGATTTACTGCATATTAGACCATTTAGCATAATAGAAATTAACCATATGCCTCACTTGTCATGCATTTTTTAAGAATAATACATGTACTTATATGATGCCTCTCATATAGGTGACATTTCTCTTCATCTTCTTTTTTTTTAAAATTATCGAAAGAGGTATGCTTATATATGACTTCGAGACAAGAGAACCTTACAATTCAATCAATGAGTTGAAGACACTAAACGCTGCCACATTATGGGTTGTAGGATTCAATCAATGGTTTCACTGAAAAAGTGTTGAGACTCCTTGAGAGAGAGAGAGAGAGACCAGGAAAAAAGAAGTTGCGTGAAAGACTCAAAGTTTCTGTGGGACGGCCCTCCTTCCTTCACAGCTCTCTGCGCTGCGTCCCTCAGTTTTCTCGCTCTCTCCCTCATCTCTTCACTAACATCACCCTTCATCAGTAATCTTACTTTCTTCTCAATCTCCACTCTTGTCACCAACCCATTCCCGTCGTCTTCGAAATCCAGCCCAATCTTCCACCCCTCCACCACGCATCTGCAATCAAGCATCTGATCTCCAAAATACGGCCAGCATAGCATCCGATGCCCCTTCGAGATGCTCTCCAAAGTGGAATTCCAGCCGCAGTGCGTTAGAAAGCCACCGATCGCCGGATGAGACAGGACCTGCAGCTGCGGTGCCCACGCAACAAACTTTGATCTGTCTTTCATTCTATCGAAGAAGCCCTCCGGAAACACCGCATCTTCCCCGTACATGAGAGATGGGCGCACTACCATTAGGATTGGGTACTGGCTCGCTTCGAGGCCTGCCGCAAACTCCGCGATTTGTTGAACTGAGAGGACTGTAATACTTCCAAATGAAACGTAGAGCACAGAAGCAGACTTTTGCTTGTCCAGCCATTCTCCACACCCGCCGTCTTCTGGCCACAGTGAGCTGCCATGGTGTTGCCTATAGGAGTCGCTGCAGATGAACTCTGACGGGAGGATAGGGCCAATCGTGTACATATTCGGCTTGAAGATGTGTTGCAAACTGACAGGTTCTAAATCATGGTAGGTGTTCAAAAGGATTACCTTGTGTTCATGAATTCGTTCGAAGATATCAGCTAGATACCCGAACGCGAAATCCGAGCGATCACATGGTTGAAGGAACGAGGGCACTTCTTTGAATCTAAGCGGCGGACATCCAGGGATGCAAGTAATGAGGTTCTGCACGTTTCCATCGCGAACGGGATTTTCTGTCACGAGAGTAATGCGTAGTCAGCACTTCAAGTTCAGGGAAACGACTTTCCAAATTGAGAGGATAAGGAATTTCTAGAGATTCATACGACCTTTGGGCGGACAGTATCCGGCCGTGAAGATAGCGTGCGCTACGTAGCTTGCAGCATTCTGACTCCAAAATCCTACATGGGGAATTCCAAACCGCTTAGCTACAAGAGGTGTGGAGAGGACGAAGAGGTCCGCTATAATGCAAGTGACGGGTGGTTCAAGCTTCGCTACCAAATCCCCCAGCAAGGGCTCCAGCTTGATCAGGGCAGCACATTGCTTAGGCACATCGTTAGCAATGTATTCTTCATAGCCGAGTCCGTCGGGGATGCCCACAAGGCGGATGTCGAGGCCTTCATCGGCAGGCAAAGGAACTTGGGCTTGAGCTTGCGCTCTGAGGAGACGATCGTGGTTAAACTGGGTATTGACGAAGGTGATAGTCATCCCTCGTGCGGCAAGCATTCGGGACAAGTGCATGAGCGGTGTGATATGGCCTTGGGAAGGCCATGGAACAACGAGAGCGTGGGGATGGTGGGAAGGATGAGAGGGCATGGTGCTGAGGGAGGAGAGATCTCACTCCTTTGCTGAATGCTTTGAAATTATGGCTGAGACTCGAGAGAGAAATCAGAAAGACTATGAAAGAGCCCCTCCACGAGATATCGCCAATGCACGAGGAATGTGTGGACTCCCCTTTAAGCACACCATGGTAGGGTGATTTTTTGGGGCCTCCGTTGGGACAAGGCTGGGTCAATTTGACCAAGTTAGTGGAACCAATGGGGTTAGTTTGTGGCTAGTTGCACGGTTAGTGGAAACATTAGGGTTAGGTTAGGGTTAGTAGCATAGTTAGGGTTGAGTTGTAGATTTAGGGTTGATATTAGTTGGTTAAGGCTTTCGGCCGCTTTGGCGGTGGTGACTCTGCATACTCACTTTCTTCAAGCTTTTGTGTTGCACATCTCGCCACTCTCACTTTCTTAGCTTCGTCTGTTCCTTTTTGTGAAACCATGATGAAATGTTTTTCCTTATACGAGACTGACATTTGCATTCACTCATGTTAGAAAAAAAAAATTTCGGATGAAAATTATGTTTCATTGACGGAAATTTTTAAAACTATGGTTTATCTGTTAATGTATTCTAGCTGTTTGATGTATGCTTGCTTGTGTTGTGGTTTGTTATTGTGTACTTGTTTGTATCAGTAGTGCTATGTCTTCCAAGACCTTTGGAAGGCATTGTCAACGGAAGGCCCGACATTTTCGACTCATGCCAATGGTTTTCTTTCAATGAAGATACATATAGAATTCGAAGTTTACTTACTTTTTCAGGCTATTATAGTTGTAGCTACTTCTAAGTAATAAATTGGTTTAAAGAGTGAAGACTCTATAGTGGTTGCCATTGGGCAAAAACATTTGTAATTTGATCAACAATATTTCAATAAGGTATTATTGTCGAAGTATATGTATTAGCAACTTTTTAATGATATGTCATTAAACCAGATTATTGTAGGAAGAGTGCCTAACATGAATGTATTTGAATTTCTTGAGCATTAGAACCCATGGTGTATAAATATATAAGCAAATTATTTTAAAGCCAAAGTATACAAACATGCTTCTATTAATTAGTTTTCGTAATGCCAATCTAGAATTTTCATTTATTTCTTAAATTTCCTCATAATGAGTGTTACAATTTTTTAATTTTTATTTTTGGCTTTTCTCTCGTATTGGCAGCAAGTAGGCGTTACTGTACATGTCTGTACCCTCTATTTATGCCTGTAGCTATTGCTCTGCATGGTGAATGTAATTTATTACAAGCTCATTTATTGTTAGTGTTCTCCAATAAGATATGAAATTCTAATGAAAAAGAAAACCCTAGTATGTTAGTGTAACAATTGAAAAATCATAACAAATTTGAGGTTGTCAATCTATAAACAAAATTGTATACTAGCCTTAGGTATTTCAATAACTGCATTATTGTTCTATAGTTTATATGAAAGAATCACAAGGTCTTATACTATAGCTTTTTTCTATTGAGGCAGAAGTACTATTAGTGTTATGGATAAATTTGACCAAGGTAAAAGGCATAAATATGTGTGTGTGCTTGTATGTGTGGCAATAGTATAATAAAATATGGTGTGCATAGGGCCTAGGGTTAAGGTGGCAGGGCATGACCATGTGCCACCCTTCCACGTAAGAGGACCCATAAGGTGTGTTGTACATAATCCATGGTAGTAATATTATAAAATGTTAAGGTGGCATGGTTCCTTCATGTACCATCCCTCCACCTAGGCGGTCCCATGCCTGCATTTAGTGAGACATGGCCCAAGGACCATGAGAGAAGTAATATAAAATAGGTGGAGATGGATATTATATTGGATTATTCCCTCCATGTAGGATAGGCCCATGTGGGAGGGGTGTAGATAGTCCAAGAATGCAAGTTAAATAATGGGGAAAGAAGGATGAGGTGACAAGACTCCTTGTGCCACTTGTCCTCCTAGATGTTTGAACGTATTATAAAATTGGAAAGAGACCAAGAGAGTATCTTAGACTTGGGATATAGGGTTTGATTTATGTGGAAAAATGAGGCAAAAGGTTGTCGCACACAATTGAGAGTGCGTACCCACCTAGCCCACATGGGAGATTCTTCCACACACACCATGCATGTGGGAGGATGCATTTATTGGGAGAAACCCCCTCTCTTGCGCTTCTAGTCTGCGTGCCTTTTGCTCACAGTTCTTGTGCATCTACGTGTATTCTGGTTGACAAATCTTCTGATCGTACCAGGTGCATTTGCAAAACTACAACATCTACGTGCCCCTTGGTTGCGGCTGGCGTATCTGCATGTTGCAAACAGAACGCGACTGATTTTTGGATTCCTGCATCTTCTAGTCGCGCATCTGCGCGTCGCGAACAGAATGTGACTGATTTTTTGGGTTCTTGCATCTTCTGGTCGCACATCTACGTGTCACGGATAGAACGCGACATCTGCGCATCATAGATAGAATGCGACTGATTTTCTGGGTTCCTACGTCTTCTAGCCGCAGATAGATTTTCTGGGCTTCTGCAAAACTGTAAGACATCTCACGCCCCTCTATCTTCTTCTTCTTCTCTTTCTCTTCTCCCCTCCTCTCCTTTTATTAAGGAGTGGGAATCGAACCCAAGACCTCCCCATTCACAAAAGAAAGACTTACCACTGGGCCTGCAAATAGGAAGTGATGAAAGTGTAATGATATTGCTTATATGTTGAAATCTCATGAATTGTAACTCTCTAACCATGGGGAGTTTCCTCTTGTTGTAAAAAGCAAAAGCACTTCATTTCATCCGCTCCATTCTTATCTCATACTAGATCCAAGATTTTGAACTTTTTCACACAAGGATGGTGGATATTTATGTCACTTCTCGATCAGTTCAAGGATTTGGTGCTTGGTCCTCCGCTCACTATGGCTACCAATTGGTGAGATCTCTTTCTTGATCTTCATGTTGATCTTCAACAACTGATTGTACAATGCATTGCTCAAGGAGACGACGGGTGGGATGATACACTATGGATGATTCAAGGTGAAGAACTAGTGATACACTGGGAGGGCTTTGATTCCAATTCTACTCACTATGCGGTGATCGAGCTACTTGTTGCATCGGAGGTAATTAAAAGGCTGACATTCTTCCAAGGGTGGGATGAGATCCACAAGCTTGGGGGAAGATTTGGCACATATGCTTATTAATTCTTGTGGATAAGCTCGTCTTGAATGATTTCTTCTCGACCTCACTACAAAGGTTTCTAGGGCTCGGCTAATGTTTCAACCAAGGAATCCCTTTGTACCCAATCAACCCTTTGTGCCACATTTTGAGCTTCAAGTTGTAATTCTTTTTTGTCTAAAGATAAACTATCAACAAAGGATTGCAAGTTTATTTGGTGCTGAATGTCTTGCTCAAGTATTGAATTCTCCCCACCCTCTCCTTCTACATATCTTGGACTACCGAGAAACTTGGGATGTCCAGATTTTAGTCTTGGTGTGATGACATCTTGGCTCCTTCAATTAAGTCTGCACCATCAAGTACTTGCAACCAAGCTGAGTACTCAGCACTCATTTTTGGGCTACAAAAGGCGCAAGAACATCACATCAAGCGACTTGAGGTGCAAGGAGATTCTCAACTCATGTGTGAACAAGTTAGTGGAAGGTGGAAGGTGTGGAGCGAAGGCTTGGTTCCATGACATCAACAAGCATTTGAACTTTACAAACAATTTGAAGAGGTAAAAATTTAGCATATCCCTCGAGCTCAAAATTTAGTTGCTGATTTCTTGGCACGTGGAGCTTGTACTTCAATCATGCATGAAACAAGTGGAAGCACCGCCCCAACCAAGCCGCAAGCCACGAATGAGGGTGATCATTTGTAAGGAATGCAAAGGTTGTGGTCATCATGAAACTAAGTGTTGTGCATATTTGATACCAGTTTACCGACTTTGGAACATCATCAGAAAGGTCCATAAGGACACTTCTCAAAAGAAGGATGCCACACCGCACACCCCTTGAAGAAATAGCATGGCGACTATAAGAACTGGAAGAAGCTGAAGGTGATGTGCAAGCTCTCCAACTGTTGACATTTGTCATGGCATTCTTGTTTGCCTTGATGCATAATGTCATGCAGCGCCGTGTCTCTAACCCTCGCCTATAAAGATGGTTGCAATATCATGCCTCGACCAATAAGGGTGGGTCCTTTAAGATTGTCTATGAGCTATTCTATGCTGAAGATTCTTCCCGTGTAGTATTTCACAATACACCAGTCATCCCCTACTCTGCCTATGTGTGCTTTGTGGATGTATCTTCACCTGATTTTCAGTTCAAGCCACCTCTTTCCATTGTTTGCCAATAGATAAGCCTCATTTCGTCTCTCTTTTCCATTTTCCAAGCATGGCTGACATTCCTGTGTTTTGTGGTTGGGTTGAAGAAAATCCAAATGAGTATCTTGTGGCCTTCAAGCATTGTTGTGTTTCTCTCAACTTTCTTACTGAAGATAGATGGTTGTTGGTTCTTCCCACATTTGTAGAGGGTTTTTTTTTGGCTCAAGAGTGGTATGAAAAGTAGCCTAAAGATGTTCGCCAACGTTGGCAAAGGTTGACAGCGGCTATGATTGAGTATTTTAGCAAAGAAGAGGAGCCAGAGAATGTGTACCTACAGGTGGCAAACTTAAAATAGTCAGAAGGTGAGACGACGCGTCGATATGTGGATCAAGCGATCGTGCTCCTGGAGCAATTAATTGCCACGCAGGAGGACAATGTCAAATTTCGAGCTGGAATGACTCAGCATGTGCTGGGCTACCTTGTAGCAGAAGCAAGTGATGAATTCCACCTCAAGCTTAAATGAGAGAATCCAAAAACCATGGTGCTAGCACAAGAGATCGCTTAGAAGTTTGATAAAGTTCAGTCTAACCCCGCTTCAAAGAAGATGATTGTCCTTCTGCAACCCCTCAATTCTTGCAACAACCTGGGGGGTCCACAACTCAGGGGCATACCCCCACCCCCCATCAGGGATGTATCCACTGCCTCCACCTCAAATGTATGGTCCTAGTCCCTTAAATGCTTACCCTCAACAAGGTGTATATCCTCAACCTCCATCAGGAAGATTTCCCAAGAAGGGCCCACGAGCCCCCTCCTTTCTACTCCCCCGACCCCTCCTGCTAAAGAACTTGGAGTCAATGACCTAGCCAAGGTCATGAATGATCTTTGGCTTGAGATGGTGGGCATCAGAAATCAAGCCAATTGCCCTCCAAGAGAACGTGCCAATGTTGTGTGCTACGAGTGCCACCAAAAGGGTCATTATCGCACCGAATGTCCCAATATTCCAAGGGTGAATCTTCTAAGTGAATCAGGCAGGGAGGATTCTGATGTAGAGGTCATTGACCTCAAGAAGAGAAATCGTACCACCTCAGACCCTCTCCAAAACCGTGGGCCGGGCAGCCCCAGGAAGAAGGTGTCCTTCTCAAAGCCCTCAGATGCTGAGATGGCAGACCCACCAACAGAGAAGACTTAAAGATATCGCAAGAGTAAGTGGTCACCCTCAGATTTTCCTATCGGCTCAAGGCAAGAAGACTATTAGGTCATTCAGGACCTTGCTCATCGGTCTTTGGGCATCATGCTTCCTCAACTAATAGCATTAAGCCCTAAGGTGAGACGTGAGTTGCAGCAAGGGCTCTCAACAAGGAAGAGCAAGAAAAAGGGAAAGATATGAGAGATCTCTTCTATCTCTGAAGAAATTGATCGCCACCCACATACAGTAGATGTCATCATAGATAACTGCCATGTCAAAAGTGTGTGTTGATGGGGGAGCTGCATGTAATATCATGGTGCCCCGTATCATGACGAAGTTGAATTTGAAATGCACAAGGCATTCCTCCACTCAAATCAAGGTAGTAGATGGTCGACGACTTGCCACCCTGGGAGTCATTATGGATTTGCCCATCAGTGTCAATGGGTTGACCACCACCATCAATTTCTATGTAGTGGACATCGAAGATACAAGCAGGAGTTACCCAGCCATACTTGGGAGACCGTGGTTGAGGAAAAGTGATGCAGTGAGCTATTGGAAGATAGGACACATGTCTTTTGGTGCTTCAAAGGAGAAGATCCCGGTGCAACCAGGTGCCACTAAACCAAAAGAAGAAGAGGAGCAAGACAGTGATACTCTCTCATCCTTGGTGTCTGAGTCAATGGAAGATTCAAACGGGGGGGAGGAGTTCTCAGAGAAAGAAGTTTACATGATGGGGGTGTCTCCGACCCTTCCACCCACGAAAAAGGTAACAGCTAGTCCTCAACAGCTTGAATCTATGCTTTCCCCTGACTTCACTCCAAGTGAGAAAGATGAGGTCTTAGAAATGTTCAAAGATTTCCCTAACCTCTTCGCAACTAGCTACCACCACCTTTGTGATGTGACTGCCATAGAACACAAGATAGAGCTGAAGCCTGATGCTAAGCCAGAAGTATCAAAGATTAGGGCCCCTACAGACCAACGCTTTGCACTCAAAGTTGCAGAAGCTTGTAGAAGCTGGGTTTATTGTTCCGGTTCACAATACTAAATGGGTCTGCATCGACTATAAGAAAAACAACAAGTGGCAGGTTTGCATCGACGATACAAAACTCAATGCGGCCGCCAAGAGGGACCATCATCCTTTTCCCTTTCAAGACCTCATTCTTGAGAAGGTAAGTTGTCATGAGATGTATACTTGCTGTGATGGTTACTTCCGGTTTTATCAAATCACAATTGCTGAGGAGGATGTGCTTAAAACCACATTTGCCACACCTTGGGGGACATTTGCATTCAAAGTAATGGCATTTGGCCTCACCAATGCTCCTGCTACCTTTCAAAGATTTATGCAAATGGTGTTTGCTCCTTATTTGGGGGTTTTCTTGGAGGTGTTTTTAGATGATTTTTGTATATTCTCGGCACATAAGGAGCACGTCATGAAGGTTAGGTTGGCCTTCCAAAGGATCAATGATGCAAATGGTAGCCTCAACCCTGATAAATGCACCATTAGAGCCACTCAAGGGAGGTTACTGGGACATATTGTCTTATCTGAAGCCGTCAAGCCTAGCCCCGAGAAGATAGAAGCTATCCTCAAGCTCTTTACACCAACAACCAAACGTCAGGTACGCCCATTTGTCAATCTAGCAGGATACTATCACCGCTTCATTGATCAATATAATGCTTTGACGTGACCCATGACTAGACTATTAAGAGATGGGGTTGATTTCTCTTGGGATGAGGATTGTGATCATGGGTTTGTACAAATCAAGAGTGCTTTGGCTTCAAAACCCATTCTACGCAATCCTGATTGGTCAAAGACTTTCTATATCACAATCCTGAGTTTGGTGAGCACACTCTGGCAGGTATTCTTCTCCAGCAAGGGGAGGATCGGTTCATGTATCCCGTTCGATTTACTTCTCGACAATTGCTCAAAACTAAACAACGCTACTCTGAGGCTGACAAGCATGCTTTTTCTTTGGTCTTCTCCATTGAGTAATTTAGGCATTATGTGGCTGGAAAGTCCTTCATTATAATCTCTAGCAATGGTCTTGCAAAGCAGGTTCTTCAATCACCAAATCCCATGGGCCGGTTGGTCAAATGGTTGGTAGTTTTACAAGAATATGATTTTTCTTTCAAAATTGTAAAAGGGAGTTGTTCAAACTTGAACAATGCTTTGATTGATTTAGGGGAGTGCCTCGATGTAACCCTTGTAGTAGCCATCGAAGTTGGGGATCCATGGTATGGTGGTATCTACAGGGTTCTGACCACCTTCTCCTTTCCTCCAGAAAGTACTAGCTATGAGAGAAAGAAAATCTATAGAGATAGTAGGCGCTACACTCTCTTTGATGGGGTGTTGTATTGTCAAGGCTTGGATAGGGTACTACGATGGGCCATTGATGCAGATGAAGTACCAAAGGTATTGAAGCACTATCATGATGGATTTTGTGGAGGCCACTATGCCGGTGACTATAGAGCTAAGAAGATTTTACATGCTGGGGACTATTGGCCGACCTTGTTCAAGGATGTCACTATGTATTGCAAAACTTGTGAACCATGCCAATTCTTTGGTAGGAAGGATTTGCGTCCTGGGCAACATCACCCAGTGATGTGCATCCATCCATTTTAGAAGTGGGGAATAGATTTTGTCGGGCCCTTGCCCATGACTACCCGCAAAAAGAAGTAGCTTTTGGTACCCACTCAATATCTCACTAAGTGGGCTGAAGCTATCGCCCTCCCCACTGCAAATGGTAAGGCAGTTTCAAAATCTGAACATATCTGCACAAGGTTTGGGGCACCCATGGAAATAGTATCTGACCATGGGAGTCCATTCTTAAATGAAGCAATGGAGTTCCTCATGGATCGCATGGGTATTGATCATCGCACTTCTAGCATCTATTATCCAGCACCCACGGGACAAACGGAGTGGACCAATGGCCTCCTTTGTAAATCCATGGGAAAAATGGCCACGGGGTACAGGAGCCAGTGGGATCAGAAGGTCACTGAAACCGTGTGGGCTTATAACATCACCCATAAAACGTCTATAGGTCACACTCCTTTTGAGTTGGTGTATGAAACTGAGGAAGTTTTACCACTAGAGATAGAGATTCCAGCCTTAAGATTGGCCTAAGAACAGAGGATGGCAGAAGATGAACATGTAGAGGCTAGGTTGGTACAACTTGAGAAGTTAGATGAAACCCGATGCCTTGCCCTACATCAAACAAAGATCCAAAAGAACCGACAAAAGGCCCGCTTGGATGCTAAGATTTGCAAGGGATGGTATTCACTTTGCTGAGGGGGATGTTGTGCTATGCTTTGATAACAGATTGGACCACCAAATGGATAGAAATTTCCTTCCACTGTGGACTGGTCCATACAAAGTCATCAAGGAACGTAGAGAAATGGGTCTTTACAAGTACAGGAGCTGCATGAGCCATATGGCAAGAAGGTGATCAACAAGCATTATCTCAAGCCCTTCTTTGTTCGTGATGGTCCCAGGCATGGAAATTGTGCATTCCCTGCCCGGGGGGGGACTATTATGGATAAATTTGACCAAGGAAAAAGGCATAAATATGTGTGTGCGCTTGTATGTGTGGCAATTGTATAATAAAATATGGTGTGCATAGGGCCGAGGGTTGAGGAGGTAGGGCATGACCATGTGCCACTCTTCCATGTAAGAGGACCCATAAGGTGTGTTGTACATAATCCATGGTAGTAATGTTATAAAATGTTAAGGTGGCATGGTTCCTTCATGTGCCATCTCTCCACCTAGGCGGTCCGATGCCTACATTTAGTGAGACATGGCCCAAGGACCATGGGAGAAGTAATATAAAATAGGTGGAAATGGATATTATATTGAATTATTCCCTCCATGTAGGATAGGCCCATTGGGGGGGGTGTAGATAGTCCAAAAATGCAAGTTAAATAATAGGGAAAGTAGGATGAGGTGGCAAGACTCCTTGTGCCAACCCTCCACCTTGTCCTCCTAGATGTTTGAACGTATTATAAAATTGGAAAGAGACCAAGGGAGTATCTTAGACTTGGGATATGCAGTTTAATTTATGTGGAAAAATGAGGCAAAGGGTTGTCACACACAATTGAAAGTGTGTATCCACCTAGCCCACATGGGAGTTTCTTCCACACACACCATGCATGTAAGAGGATGCATTTATTGAGAGAGACCCCGTCTCTTGGCTATAAAAGGAGGGGGCTATTCCTTGATGTAACATGCTCATTCTTGTAAAGCCAGCTAGCTCTAGTACTTTGATTTCCCCCCCATCCTTCCTTTGAAATAAAGCATGACTCTCTTCCCTTGATGTCTCCATCTCTACGTTCCACCTCTCATCATGTACATGCTCCTCTTCCCCCTCTTCTTTCCCCCTTGTGCCATAGTCCCCCTCTTCATTTCCACCCCTCTTTAAAATCCCTTTTCCCCACCTATGTTAACGCTGCTCCCCTCACGTTCCCTTTTCCTCCATGGCCCTCAAGCGATGCCATGCCTAGCATCTAGCCTCATGCCTTGATTTCTTTTCTAGTTAATATTAGCTAATAGGAGTTTTTTAATTTATCATTCTTTCTATATAAATAAGTAAAAATTACTTGTAAATTTTGTATAACATTTCATTGTAGAAGTTTCTATTGTGGATTTTTTAAATAATCATATCATATTTAAAATAAACTGTAAGATTTGATAGACTATGTTTGTATTTGTCTACTGTGGAAAGAATTTAGAGAAAAAAAAACTTGCATTACAACTTTGGCTTGCTTAATAGGATTTCAGCATGGCGTGCAGGAATTCTGAACAAAATCATTGGTACTAATGAACCTTCAAAGTTGAAGTTGATTATAGTTAGAAAAAAGAAGCTAAAGCGTTAAAAAATAGGAGAGAAGATTGTAATGAAACCTTCGTACTATGAAAATGCTAGAGCTTTAGGGTTTTCCAAGTTTATAAGCACACACATGCACTTATATAGTCAAGAGTAGTCTCTACACATAGACAAGTCTCATTGTTACAATATAGATGTTAAAAAGGCTATGATATGAATGTATCTTTGATAATTTGCACAAACAAATGTTTTTATATTTTGTCAAATTGTATGTTGCATCTACGCTTTATGAATGAATATATAGTTTGGAAGTTATGTAACCAAATAAATTAATATTTTCCTACATTTATGGATACTAAATGAGATTTAAAAATATAAAGTTTCGATTAGATATTTTGAATTCATAATCTATAAAGTATTTAATATAGCAACTACATTAGGATCGACATGTGCAACTTTTGAATTAGCGCAAGATACTGAAATTACAATAAATGTGAATATTTCATATTCAAGTAGGTACTACACTAAGGACAATGCAATAGTCCCTATTGAATCTGATGGAGAATCATCAAGTTTAGCTATTGTGACTGTCGACAAGAGCTCTATGAAAAGATTGTATGATGAGGTAGATTCTAGAGAAGACAAACGAGTGAAGTTAGAATCTCCACAAGAAGATAGGCCCTACTACACTTTGACCATAGAGTGTTCAGATGAATTGAGCATTGAAAGCGAGTACTCGCCTAGTGAGGGGCCTTTGCTCATTCATGAAGTAGATTTGTCTGTTAAGAATGGGATATTCGAAGGCAGAGTATTGAATAAATATGGAACTTGAGCCTTACAAAACGTCAATTATCCCAAAACTTTGAAATTAGATTTAACTGATAGGGAGGGGGGCGGGTGTATTACTCTCGCAATAGGCAAGGTTTACTATGCTGACTTTGTCAAGACATTGAATGTAGGAGATTGTATAAAGGTTACAAACTTTTCAGTTTCAAATAGAAATACTCGAAACGATGGAGAAACATCCAATTACACTTTCGTATTTGATCCTTTGACTAGGGTCGAACGTTCTGAAACATTTATAATTGACCCAATATTTATTCTGACCACTAGTATCTGCAAGTACAAAGAAGATTGCAAAGAGATAAGTAACAAAGGACAAGCGATAGTACTTGCCACCATTGGCTACAGTCGCAGTGACAGTGATTAAGCTTGGGAGTTGTATGCGTCAGATGGATGAACTAATTGTCGGCAACGACAGTGAAAATGCATACTATCTCATTATGGTAACTTGTCATTACAAATCGTTAGATTATTGGTCACAGTGAGATTTTCACTTTCACCCTAAGAAATATTGATGCAAGCTGCCATTGCAATTGACTTTTTGGAACAAACAGTGTTCGAATTATGTCAGATCGTGGATATGTTTAAGGCAATGGGCTTCTTCTATTTTGTTCTGAGAAAAGTAGGAGCGAAGAAAAACAACAAACCAATCGCACTAAACATGCTTGATCTGACTATCATGGCACCTGGATGAATTCTATCGATCTCTGCAAAATTAGCTCAAGTATTTCATCGACATATTCAGCAAATCGGCTACAGAAATCAAGTAACATTTAATTCATGTACATTAGTATATAATATTGTAGAACAAATGATAACATATTGTTAGTTAACACTCGCTATGTTATATTAATAGATAAGCGATGTTCTTACTGTTACGGGCCTGAAATCAACATTATATAAGCATGTGTGCTCATTTTGTAAAGAGGGAAAGATTTTGAAGGAGAACACTATATCTTGATGCTTAACATGTGACCGGATCATGATTCTGGAAAAGATTCCTAAAGTGAAGGCACTTATTACAAGCTTAGATGGTGCAAGTGTGGAGGTTACATTAAAGAACACATGGGTGGATAAAGTTCTAGATTTGCCTCACCCATTCATAGAGTTACTGGAAGACAACACCCAATTCCTAAAATCGGAATTGTTTGACCAGAGGATCAAAGGAAGATTCTTGGTCAATATGCATGGTCTAATTGTGGGCCTCATTCCTTTGAGGTGTAATGGTGCTTGAATAGCTTATCAACCAGGCATACAGCATGATATTATTCTCCCATTGTAGAGCGCAATATCATCAGCTCAATTTGTTTGCACAGCAGAGTAGTAGCCTAATGTTTTTCAACTTCAAATTGCTTCATTACATAGTTCAAGATTTTCACTAAGAGTGTTTTTACCTACCGTAGAATGTAAGCTTGTAAGCCTGGTTATTTCATAACATAGTAGCACTCATTGCTACATGTTACTTTGTAAAAAATGCTTTTTTTATTTTATTAATAAAAAAGTTATACATAAAAAAAATTTGCATTTACTTTCACATTTATTTTTTAATAAAGCAAAGTTTATTTACCAAATAATATATTCTCAGCATTAATAATATTTTTTTAGAAGTAGATGTACACTTCAAATGTTACTTTAGATATGTTGATGGGAGCTTCTTCCTTCATGGATACAACTCTATTATATTAACAAAGTTAATATATTTGCGATATCAAAGTCACGCTCACTTTAGTTTGTTTACAAGATATCACTACTACACACGGGCCCTATTCTGGCACTTAAGCATCGATCTTTAGCATGCGCGAGGTGCTAATCATTGGTAATCAGCACATGATTCGTTAAGTGTCGCTATATAGCAACTTTAGACAAGTGTCTCTATATAGTGATGTTTAAAGAGCGTCGCTATATAGCAACACTTATTAGACTTGTGAATGGTCGTTATATAGCAACATTGAGACAGTTTCCTATAGCAACATTTTACAGAGAGTGCTTTTTCCCATACCGACCTTAAAAGATAGTTTTTCCCAATGACAAATTTTTCTGCCTTTTCATACATGTTTGACCCTTTGAGAGGATAAAAGTACAAGAGCATGTACATCAAGTTTGAAGCTCATATATTCATGTCCAAGTTTGAGATGAAAAAAGTCAATGAAGAGTATTTACATCAACGGCTTTATCCTGAGCCAAGTCTAATGTGCCAAACAAGTCTATCTCTAACTCTATACCGAGTTGATCTCCTATATCATCATCGTAATCATCATCGTACCCTAGCATCGTACGTTCGCCTAAGACTTGATCATCTTCTTCAATAAAGTGTGGTGATTCTTGATGATCATCATCTTCTTCCTCAATATCGTGATCCCCATCTTCCTCTTGTATGATGTCATTATGCGCATCTTCCTCTTGGCTCATATTGTGATCTTCATCTTCTTCGCTAGATCCATCTAGATCAATTGGATCCGGCATTGGTAGTGGCATCTCCATATCCACATCTCTATCTTCAAAAATTTGCTTACTTTGTGGTGCAACTTGGATCACGTACCACCATCTTGGATCAGAATGATCCGGATGAAAAACCACCTATATTGAAGGTGGGTGCCAAATGCCATCAATTATATATATGAAATTATGCTTAAGTACATGTATCAATGGATCTTCAAAAACGAAAGCTTCAATTAATTAAATCATTAGTATGCACTTGCTCACAATGCTCGAGAAGAACAAAAGTATTGGTCCAAAGTTTGGTGGAGTCTATTGCAAAGAAACTACTACTGTCATTTCTCACTATTTCATGGGGACTGTTGTAAATAGCTGTAAACCATTTTACATCAAGAATAAAAATACTAAATCGTCTGAAATCAATTTCATAGATTTCGCGTATGGTTCCACAATAATCCAACTGTGAGGAGAGACGATTGGTATCCAAAGCACTTGCTCAGCTATCTTGTGTGAAGTTAGCCATGACTCCACAATCATATGTGACTCTCTTTGAATCGATGTGTTCCACGCAAAAATGTTGTCCATATGACCATAATGAACTGTACTTTTTGTACTACAAAAGAGCATCATTAAAACAATGAAGATGCATCTATTTTATAGCGTATTTGGTACGAGCATGGTATTTGGTGCAGGCAACATCTTCTGGAGCAACCTATCACAATTCAAACATACATAGGCTTCAAATAATGATGATTCTCAAACATACACGATGATTCTCAAAACAAATAATATCCAAATAATGAGTCAAATTAATGCCGGAGCTAACCTCATTAAGGCCGAGACACTTGTATCCGACCACCCATACTTTGCTTGCAGATTCAAGATTGAGAGACAAGCCCATAGTTTAGACATCCTAGCACCCTCATACAACTGTGTTGATTGCAACTCTCGCATATTAACCTCAGACTCTGACATCACGTGTACATGTAATGTAGTGCCCCTAAAAATAGAATCCATCATGTCCACCATACCCTCATCATCATCTGGCACATCCGAGAGACTATAGTCTTGCGCAAAGTGTGAAGGTATATGCGCACCCTTGCCACCCTCCTCATCGTGTCTCAAGATTTCATGTAAATATAAGATATTGTCTCAAGGTTTCATGTCATAATGGTATCCAATATTAATCACGAAATCAAATAGCATTGACTTACCGATGATCCATCACCACATGCAACATTAATGGTGGGTATTGGTTCGGGCTCCTCCCCATACATCCACAAGTGGCACATAACAATAGGACGTTGATGTTGTACTTCTCGCTTGAAATGAGTGCAAACATGAGCTGCAAGGAAATCTATTAAGATCCAAAAAGTAGCCACCCATGAGCTCTTTTCCTCTCTTCTAACAGAAAGTGCCCTATCGCTATATACTGACGCTTTGCCCTATTCCATCGTTATATAGCGACATTTTTTGGATATAAACATCACTATATAGTGATTGACCAGCGTTGCTATATAGTGATGTTGGGGGCTAAAACCCGAAACCCTATGCGACGCTATCTTTCACATCTCTATTGCAGGAAAAGCAAAAATCTCTCCTTCCACCTTATATTCGACGACCTCATTTTCCTCCTCTCTATTTTCCACTCCTCATTCCTACCCAACCCCTCTCCCAACACTTGTGCTCCCTCTCCACCCTTCTCCCTCTCTGCTTGTGTGAAAGGAAGTTTTTCAAGAAGGTGTGTATCTTTAAGTAATGTAGGTTTATTTTTTGTGAGATTTCGTTTTGTAAGTATTGAAACATGTTTCTCCTTGTATTGCTAAGGCTATGTGCTAATTTTCATGCTTGATTTTTAGATTAAGGACAAAAACGAGATTTGGTGAAAGAAAGAAGACTCACCTCTTCTCTTTTTGGTATTTCTCTTTCTCCTCTTTCTCCTTGTTTGTAGGCTTATGCTTTCTCCTTGTTTGTAGGCTTCTCTAAACTCATCCAATCCCTTTGAAAAGTTGCTTCTCCAAACTCCTCCTTCCTCTAACTAGTTATCTTAAAAAATGGTATGTTTCCTCTTTTTTGTAGGGCCAATCCACAAAACACTGTTCGGGACTTTTCCGGGTAAGAAAGTGCTTCCTCTTTTTCCCTTTTGTTATTTTCGTTATTTGCATTCGCTTGCAGCTAATACCTTAAGCGCTAGCTACAGTGATGGGTGTAGGAACCCTCTCTTTCCCTCTCTTCTCTTATTCCCTCTTCTTCCCCTCTTTTCCTCTTTTCCTCCCTCTTTCCCCCCCTCTTTCCCTCATATGCTCATGCATAAGCATAAGTATATGCTTTCTCTCTTTTTCTCTTATGCATATGCTTTTCCTTCTCTTATGCTAATGCTCTTTTCCCCTCTCTTTTTCTCTTCTTTTCATAAGCATATGTATTTGCCTATGCTTATGCTTATACATGAGCATATGCTCATATGCTCATGCATAAGCACAAGATTATGCTTTCTCTCGTTTTTTCTTATGCTCATATGCTCATGCATAAGCATAAGCATATGCTTTCTTTCTTTTTCTCTTATGCCTATGCTCTTTTTCCCTCTTCGTTCTCTTATGCTTATGCTCTTTTCCTCTCTTCTTTTTCCCCTCTTTCGATCTCTTTTCCTCTCTTCCTTCTCTTCTTTTTCCCTCTTCCTTCTCTTCTTTTTCCCCTCTTTCGATCTCTTTTTCCCTCTTATGCGTGTTGTCATTGTCAGGTGTGAGTTTGAGCTTTGTTCTAGTACAACTGTTTTTGCTATGTCATTGTGTTGTTGTAGTTGGTTGTGTCGTTTAGTGTCTTGATTATTACCATCATCTTTGTGTTGTGTCATTGAGTTTTTTTACCTTTTTTTAATGTGCAAAATTTTACGTTTGATAGTGTCACTACGAAGAAATGCTTATGGGAATTTTTGCTTTAAGAGGTGCATCGCATCAATGGTAGAAATGAGTGTATTTTCATTAATGATGTTTTCTAAAAAACGACTTATGTCTTTGGTCCAACGAGTGTACTTTGTTGTTGTTATGTCAATTGCACATGGGAAAATTAACATTTCTAGGCTCATTAGAAGCCGTAATTTTTGTGGCTTTTGTGTAGGTTGTGTTATTTTAGAACTGCTAGCATTTATTTGATTGTGTGAATGATGTATTTCAAACTCAAAGCCAAATGTGTGGAAGAAAACATGTTGCAAGAATAAGTATTCAACGCGATAGTAATAGTTATTATGTAGTAATCCTTCCATGTACTGGGGTAATGCTTTTGATTTCCAAGTACAGTTGTTGAAAGAGCTTAGATTTGAATAATTATTGACCCCATTTTGCCATCTGAAATTCATATTGTTTTGAAATGCTTTTGTATTTCATGTACATTGCTTTTCTTAATGCTCCTGGTGTGATATGGAATTCGAGCATGTAAGATATACATAGGAAGAAACACTTATTTTGTGGATATAGCTCAAGAAATTTTGAGTCGATATTCATTTGTTCGAAGCAATGTTCGCTTGTCATGTTCATTGCTTTGATCGTAGTGTGCATGTGATTATTTAAAGATTGCTAGAAGAGTATGTTTGTAAGAGGCAATGATTAACTTGTCGAGGGATGTCGACATTCTTTTATTATTGTAGTTTCATAATTGTAATTAATGATGAGAATATATTGTTAGATAAATGAGCATTACTTTTCAAAAATGTAAATGTGATGATAGATATAACTATTTCTCATTTGGAACATAGAGGAATATTTAGAAGTGGATAATGACTTAAAAGCTCTTACATTTTCCTTAAACGCTTTCAATTTTACAAGTAGATGGAGTAGTGTTGATTTAAAATTTTAAATAAAAAGAGTCATATATTTAATGAAGCTTTATTATTGTTGTACGATTATAGATAGTAATATTAATTTAACCTTTAGAATGAAAATAGTTATATCTTTAAGAATCTAATGACAAGTACTAATGAACAAAAAGCATTACTTGTAAAATGGAAATAAAGTGTATTTTTAAAATGATACCTTGCAACCAAAGTAAACTGAGGGTTTGTTTGATATGGTTTATTTGAAATGGAAAATGACTTTGGTCAGTTCGTATAAAGAGCTTGTGTCGATCAGGGGACAACTTCTTATCATTATATTTTTTAATTAAAAAAAAGTACGCATGTGCTAAATTATGGGTATGATGAAACTACAGTTGTGTTGTATGATTATAAACAATAGTGTTGCTTTAAATTTTTCAATAAAGATAATAATATGTTTAGCAATTTGATAAGAAATAGCAACTGATAAGTAGGATTACTTGGGAAGTTAAAACAAAATCTACATTATGAATAATACACTACAAGGCATAGGCCCTTTTCTGATAAAAATACCGACCTTTTTTACACAAAAGTTTTTTTTTGACAGGTGCAAAGGTCAGTATTTACGTCACTATAAGCGTCGAAAAAGAACGATTGCTATGTAAGCGTCGCTATATACCGACACTAATAAACATCGCTATATAGCAACATTGGTAAACGTCACTATATAGCGACACTGGTAAACGTGGCTATATAGCGACAATTAACAGAAGCTTTAAAAAAACATTAGTGGGGCTAAACAGGGCCATAGCAAGCCCTGTTTTACCCCACTAATGTTTTTTTTAGTAATTACAAAATAATGTTTTTTGTTACAAAATTTTCCTTGTGGAAAGGGTGATACAAAATCGCTCAAATGAACCAAGCGACAGAAGCATATACATGTTAAAGATATACAACATTATTTGTTACAAAATTACCCTTTCGAAAAGGGTGGTAAAAAATCGCTCAAATGGGCCAACATACAAAAGCATATACATGGCAAAGTATATGCAAACTACTATTACTACTACTACTGTTGCTGCTACTACTGCTGCTACTGCTGCTCATCCGAATCGTCGGCCTTGTCCTCATCCTCATCCTCATCGCGCTAGCCTGATCCCTGGCCCTCGTGAGCTGCGCCTGATCCCTGGCCCTCGTCAAAGCTGTATAAGCCTAATCCCTCATCATCACCACTCACCTCCGTTGATGGGACATTCGAGCTTTGATTCTAAGGGTGAAACCATATTAGTTGGAAATTAGATTGGAACTTAAAGAATAAACAGTTTAAAAAGTGAGATTAAAAGTAGGAGTAGACTTATACCGTGTGAGCAGCCACCTCAGTCCAATCGACCATCGCTCCCAGTGCCTCCTGCTCAATAAACCACGGCTTTGTTCCTACGTGAAACGCGTGTCTCGTCTCTGTGTCTATAGGAAGGTGACCCATTGCAGCTTGCTATGGGCCCAATTTACGAGAGTTAGATAAAGTGCATGCAATATGTAGTAAAACAAATAGAACAATACATTAAATGAGAAGAAGTAGACTTACCACGGTTGCCTCGAATGCCAACCGTCTACTTGCACCAAAGTGCAAAGTACCTACGGAGTCCAGCTGTCTCCTCACAACCCTCCTCTGACCCTTGAACTATTCGGGATGGTCCCTATACTGCTTCTTGAAAAACTTTCAATTAGCTTTGTTTGCCCTTCCCCTTTGCGATGGAAGTATGCAAGGTTGACCTACGATGCTTCAAGAGGATCCCCATGCACTCTTTCATGTAATCCGAATTGAACTCCCAATTTGGAGGGTAAGGATATTGTCTTTTCAATTCATCGATGACTACCTACTTCTTTCCCTCATCTTGGTACTGCCACTTAGTAGCTATGCCGCTCTTTAAGTGGTGGCTCATCAACTGCCTCATGGTGGCCATCATTGCTAAGGCCTTTTTATTTTCTATTATCTCTCCACCAACCATGATTTCATAGGACAGGTCCTCGACCAGGTAAGGAGGACTCATGGTAGTGGCAAAGTCTCCTTATGGTAGTGGCAAAGCCAGAGCGAGTGGTGTTACTACAAGCACTTTCAGAGCGAGGAGTAGCAGTGGGAGTACGAGAGGGCAAGGGACCTGACTGGGACCAAGTAGAGACTAAGTACCGGGCCTTGGAAGCATCAGAAGAGTTGGCACAGCCTCCGCTTGCATTTAAGGAAGAGGATACTGAGTCTACTCCGAAAGCACTACATACTACAAAAGAAGTAGAGATTGAGTGTACATCTAGAGCACCACAGCCTCCATTGGAAGCATCAAAAGAGTTGCCACAGTCTCCACTAGAAGCATCAGAAGAGTTGTGATGCATGTATGATGTTGTGTTTGTATATATGCATGAGGAGCATATTCTCATGATGTTGTTTACTCCATGAATATTATGGTTGACATTTATTTGTTGCAATGTATGAATCATGATGTAGTTTTTGTTGATTATACACCAATTTCTGACTTATTACTTAAGTGGCATTTAGTCATGATATTTATATATTTATTTCATGCACACAATTTTATGATATGAATGTGTGATGATGTGATTATTAGGAAATATAACCTTCTGTGATGAGAATTTTGATATGAATATGTGATGATGTAATATTTGTAATATATTTCATGGCAAAGTATCAATTCCCAATGCTCCACTCACTTAAAGTACAGCATTCCCAATGATCTGCAAAATTTTATTCAGTTGGATAGTCTCCACTCACTTAAAGTAGAGCATTTCCAATGCTTCTCTCACTTTATTCCAACCCTTATCCTTATCATAGCAAACACATCGTGCCTTAGTGCACTTGTAATCTTCCATCGTAGTCCTTCCACAAACACTCTCTTATTTCTTACATCCTAGTCCTTTTGATTAACTTGTATTCATCTTTCACTTTACGTCTTCCCTCACTTTCTATCACTCTTGAAGGAGGGGCAGCTCACTATGCATCCCTCTTTCTTGCTCCCTCACTCTTATTCTCCCACTTCCCCTCTAAGACAATGACTAGTTACTACCCGACTTCAATTACTGAACTCAAATTCTGTCTTAGATCTCTTTTGTATGGACCAATGAAGGGAAAATCATTCGAGGAGGATATGTTACGCACATGGCTGCTTGATTTGAACTCAGCAGAAGAGGTGAATATCCTTAGCTTTCTTTTTTGCTTCTTTTAATCACATACTTCTTATGCGAACGAGTTAAATTTTCGTACAAGATATGGCGGTGGCTAGAAGCTGTATTGAAAAAAATGGTGAAGATGAGGAAAGCCAAGAGAGAAGAGAAGAGTTGTTGAATGCTTACAAGTCGGCGACAGATTCGAAACAAGTTGTGAGGAGATTTGCGATGCCAGCCCTGGTTACGCATGGCCTGCAAGTTTAAAGTCTGCTTGTTTTCACGAAGCCAATGCCATAGTAGGCACTTTCGAGGACATATGCTCTCTCTAATGACTTAATAGTCAAGTGATGGAAATTTAATTCCATAGAAATTTAAAGTAACTGTGAAATTTAATTCCATAGACTTATGTGTTTTCTAAAGTAACTGTAATAGACGAGAAATGAAACTACAGTTCCACAAAGACTTTTTAGTTCTCTAATGTAAAGTTGTAATAGACAAGAGAGACAAAGATGACATCTTCTAGGCTGAGCTAATGGAAGGTGTTTTTTAACACCATATGGCTTTGAGTTATATGATCTACTTCTTGTACAAATGTGTCATGCTTTTTTTTAAATGTACTCTAGTTTTTTTTCTAATTTGATTTTTTAAAATCTTACTTTTCATCTCTTTTAACAACATGAAGTCCTCTTTTTTTAATGTACTCTAGTTTTAATAACATGTCACGTCATTTTTTCTAATTTGCTTTTTTAAAATCTTACTTTTTGACTCAAAGTTTTGTTTTATAAGAGCCTTTTTTTTTAAAATGCTTTATCGAAAATTATCTCATAAAACGAATTTGGACAGTGCACTAGTCCAAAATTAATGAAATACGTGTTTTGAATAATTTGTAGACTGATTATGGATATATCTTACATGGGCATGTGAAATAGGTGGATATCTAAAAAATAGATCTCCATATCGAGCATCGAGAAGGCTAGGGTGAAATCCATCAAAGCCGTATGCTTGCTTGAGAAGCACTTTCCCTCGAGCATTATGACAACTCAAGTGCATTTGCTTGTGTACATAGTTGATGAGGTGGCCATTACAGGTACTGTTCATAGTCGGTGAATGTTTTTTCTTGAGTGGTTTATGAAAACTTTGAAGGGATTTGTAAGACAAAGAGCAAGACCAGAAGTAAGGATGGCAGAGGGATGGCTTCTACAAGAGTCATTAGTATATATCACGGAGTTTCTTGCATCCACAAATCCCAATATGCTGCAGGCTTGGCATAACAAGGATGATGATCGCATCGTTGGCAAGGTTCCCCAAGGAAAAGGGATTGAAAGACAGATGAGCACAGAGCAAATGGAGAAATTCAATAAGTTTTGTATCCTCAATAGCAAGGAGATGCAGAAGTGGACTGAAAGATATGAAGCGGCCAAAGCAAAAAGAATAGTTGCAAGGAAGAGATTCAGAGTAATTTACAAGCAATCGTAACCATATCCACGGGATCTCGCCCTTCTCCCCACTCACATGTCACTTGATTGGCTACAATTGGCTCTACGTAAAGCCGAATGTGATGGAGAGACAATAAATGAGCACGAGCAAGAGTTATCATTTGGATGTATGATGCATATAAGTTTCTTACCTCTTGACGTAATTAAGTAATTATTTGTGGCAATATACGCTATAAAATAGATGCATCTTCATTGTTTTAATGATGCTCTTTTGCAGTACAAAAAGTACAGTGCATTATGGTCATATGGACAACATTTTCACGTGGAACACATTGATTCAAAGAGAGTCACATATGATTGTGGAGTCATGGCTAACTTCACACAAGATAGCTGAGCAAGTGCTTCGGATACCAATCTTCTCTCCTCACAGTTGGATTATTGTGGAACCATACTCGAAATCTATGAAATTGATTTCGGACAATTTAGTATTTTCATTCTTGATGTAAAATGGTTTAGAACTATTTATAACGGTCCCCATGCGATAGTGAGAAATGACAGTAGCGGTTTCTTTGCAATAGACTCCACCAAACTTTGGACCGATACTTTTGTTCTTCTCGAGCATTGTGAGCAAGTGCATACTAATGATTTATTTAATCGAAGCTTTCATTTTTAAAGATCCATTGATACATGTACTTAAGCATAATTTCATATATATAATTGATGGCATTTGGCACCCATTTTCAATCTAGGTGGTTTTTCATCTGGATCATTTTGATTCAAGATGGTGGTACGTGATCCAAGTTGCACCATGAAGTAAGCAAATTTTTGAAGATAGAGATGTGGATATGCAGATGCCACTACCAATGCCGGATCCAATTGATCCAGATGGATCTAGCGAAGAAGATGAAGATCACAATATGAGCCAAGAGGAAGATGTGCATAATGACATCATACAGGAGGAAGATGGAGATCATGATATTGAGGAAGAAGATGACAATCATCAAGAATCACCACACTTTATTGAAGAAGATGATCAAGTCTTAGGTGAATGTATGATGCTAGAGTACGATGATGATATAGGAGATCAACTCGGTATAGAGTTAGAGATAGACTTGTTTGGTGCATTAGACTTGGCTTAGGATAAAGCCATTCATGTAAATGCTCTTCATTGATTTTTTTCATCTCAAACTTGGACATGAATATATGAGCTTCAAACTTGATGTACATGCTCTTGTAATTTTATCCTCTCAAAGGATCAAACATGTATGAAAAGGGAAAAAAATTTGTCATTGGAAAAAACTATCTTTAAGGTCGGTATGGGAAAAAACACTCTTTGTAAAATGTCGCTATAGGAAATTGTCTCAGTGTCACTATATAACAACCATTCACAAGTCTAATAAGTGTTGCTATTTAGCGATGCTCTTTAAACGTCGCTATATAGAGACACTTGTCTAAAGTCACTATATAGCGACACCTAACGAATCCTTCTTTGATTACCGACGATTAGGCGCACCTCGCGCATGCTAAACGTCGATGCTTAAGTGCCGGAATAGGGCCATGTGTAGTAGTGATATCTTGTAAACAAACTGAAGTGAGGGTGAGTTTGATATCACAAATATATTAACTTTGTTAATATAATAGAGTTGTATCCATAAGGAAGAAGCTCCTATCAACATATCTAAAGTAACATTTGAAGTGTACATCTACTTCTAAAAAAATATTATTAATGCTGAGAATATATTATTTGGTAAATAAACCTTGCTTTATTAAAAAATAAATGCGAAAGTAAATGCAACTTTTTTTTACGTACAACTTTTTTATTAATAAAATAAAAAAAGTATTTTTTACAAAGTAACATGTAGTAGTGAGTGCTACTATGTTATGAAATAACCAAGCTTACAAGCTTACATTCTACAGTAGGTAAAAACACTCTTAGTGAAAATCTTGAACTATGTAATGAAGCAATTTGAAGCAGGAAAACATTAGGCTACTACTCTGCTGTGCAAACAAATTGAGCTGATGATCTTGCACTGTACAATGGGAGGATAATATCATGTTGTATGCCTGGTTGATAAGCTATTCAAGCACCATTACACCTCAAAGGAATGAGGCTCGCAACTAGACCATGCATATTGACCAAGAATCTTCCTTTGGTCCTTTGGTCAAACAATTCCGATTTTAGGAATTGGGTGTTGTCTTCTAGTAACTCTATGAATGGGTGAGGCAAATCTAGAACTTTATCCACCCATGTGTTCTTCAATGTAACCTCCACACTTGCACCATCTAAGCTTGTAATAAGTGCCTTCACTTTAGGAATCTTTTCCAGAATCATGATCTGGTCACATGTTAAGCATCAAGATATAGTGTTCTCCTTCAAAATCTTTCCCTCTTTACAAAATGAGCACACAGGCTTATATAATGTTGAGTTCAAGCCTGTAACAGTAAGAACATCGCTTATCTATTAATATAACATAGCGAGTGTTAACTAACAATATGTTATCATTTGTTCTATAATATTATAAACTAATGTACACGAGTTAAACGTTACTTGATTTCTGTAGCTGATTTGCTGAATATGTCGATGAAACACTTGAGCTAATTTTGCAGAGATCGATGGAATTCGTCTAAGTGCCATGATAGTCAGATCAAGCATGTTTAGTGCGATTGGTTTGTTGTTTTTCTTCGCTCCTACATTTCTCAAAACAAAATGGAAGAAGCCCATTTCCTTAAACATATCCATGATCTTGACATAATTCGAACACTGGTTGTTCCAAAAAGTCAACTGCAATGGCGGCTTGCGTCAATATTTCTTAGGGTGAAAGTGAAAATCTCACTGTGACTAATAATCTAATGATTTGTAATGACAAGTTACCATAATGAGATAGTATGCATTTTCACTGTCGTCGTCGACAATTAGTTCATCCATCTGACGCATACAACTCCCAAGCTTAATCACCATCACTACGACTGTAGCCAGCGACGGCAAGTACTATCGCTTGTCCTTTATTAGTTATCTCTTTGCAATCTTCTTTGTACTTGCAGATACTAGTGGTCGGAATAAATATTGGGTCAATTATAAACGTTTCAAAATGTTCGACCCTAGTCAAAGGATCAAATACCAAAGTGTAATCGGATGTTCCTCCATCATTTCGAGTATTTCTATTTCAAACTGAAAAGTTTGTAACCTTTATGCAATCTCCTACATTCAACATCTTGACAAAGTCAGCATAGTAAATCTTGCCTATTGCGAGAGTAATATAACCGCCCCCCTCCCTATCAGTTAAATCTCATTTCAAAGCTTTGGGATAATTGACGTTTTGTAAGGCTCAAGTTCCATATTTATTCAATACTCTGCCTTCGAATATCCCATTCTTAACAGAAAAATCTACTTCAAGAATGAGCAAAGGCCCCTCACTAGGCGAGTACTCACTTTCAATGCTCAATTCATCCGAACACTCTATGGTCAAAGTGTAGTAAGGCCTATCTTCTTGTGGAGATTCTAACTTCACTCATTTGTCTTCTTTACAATCTACCTCATCATACAATCTTTTCATAGAGCTCTTGTTGATAGTCACAATAGCAAAACTTGATGATTCTCCATCAGATTCAACAGGGACTATTGCATTGTCCTTGGTGTAGTACCTACTTGAATATGAAATATTCACATTTATTGTAATTTCAGTATCTTGCGCTAATTCAAAAGTTGCACATGTCGATCCTAATGTAGTTGCTATATTAAATACTTTATAGATTATGAATTCAAAATATCTAATCGAAACTTTATATTTTTAAATTCCATTTAGTATCCATAAATGTATGAAAATATTAATTTATTTCGTTACATAACTTCCAAACACTATATTGATTCATAAAGCATAGATGCAACATACAATTTGACAAAATATAAAAACATTTGTTTGTGCAAATTATCAAAGATACATTCATATCATAGCCTTTTTAACATCTATATTGTAACAATGAGACTTGTCTATGTGTATGGACTACTCTTGACTATATAAGTGCATGTGTGTGCTTATAAACTTGGAAAACCCTAAAGCTCTAGCATTTTCATAGTACGAAGGTTTCATTACAATCTTCTCTCCTATTTTTTAATGCTTTAGCTTCTTTTTTCTAACTATAATCAACTTCAACTTTGAAGGTTCATTAGTACCAATGATTTTGTGCAGAATTCCTGCACGCCATGCTAAAATCCTATTAAGCAAGCCAAAGTTTTAATGCACATTTTTTTCTCTAAATTCTTTCCACAGTAGACAAATACAAACATAGTCTATGAAATCTTATATTTTCTTTTAAATATGATATGATTCTTAAAAAAATTGACAACAGAAACTTCTACAATGAAATGTTATACAAAATTTACAAGTAATTCATACTTATTTATATACAAAGAATGAAAATTTTAAAAACTCCTATTAGCTAATATTAACTAGAAAAGAAATCAAGGCATGAGGCTAGACGCTAGGCATGGCGTCGCTCGAGGGCCATGGAGGAAAAGGGAACATGAGGGGAGAAGCATTAACATAGGTGGGGAAAAGGGATTTTAAAGAGAGGTGGCAATGAAGAGGGGGACTATGGCACAAGGGGGAAGAAGAGGGGGAAGAGGAGCATGTACATGATGGGAGGTGGAATGTAGAGATGGAGACATCAAGGGAAAAGAGTCATGCTTTATTTCAAAGGAAGGATGGGGGGAAATCAAAGTACTAGAGCTAGGTGGCTTTACAAGAATGAGCGTGTTACATCAAGGAATAGCCCCCTCCTTTTATAGCCAAGAGAGGGGGTCTCTCTCAATAAATGCATCCTCTCACATGCATATTGTGTGTGGAAGAATCTCCCATGTGGGCTAGGTGGGTACGCACTTTCAATTGTGTGCGACAACCCTTTGCCTCATTTTTCCACATAAATCAAACCCCATATCCCAAGTCTAAGATACACCCTTGGTCTCTCTCCAATTTGATAATGCGTTCAAACATCTAGGAGGACAAGGTGGAGGGTTGGCACAAGGAGTCTTGCCATCTCATGCTACTTTCCCCATTATTTAACTTGCATTGTTGGACTATCTACACCCCCCCCACATGGGCCTATCCTAAATGGAGGGAATAATTCAATATAATATCCATCTCCACCTATTTTATATTACTTCTCGCATGGTCCTTGGGCCATGTCTCACTAAATGTAGGCATCGGACCGCCTAGGTGGAGGGATGGCACATGAAGGGACCATGCCACCTTAACATTTTATAATATTACTACCATGGATTATGTACAACACACCTTATGGGTCCTCTTATGTGGAAGAGTGGCACATGGTCATGCCCTGCCACCTCAACCCTCGGCCCTATGCACACCATTTTTTATTATACTATTGCTACACATACAAGCAGACACATATATTTATACCTTTTTCCTTCGTCAAATTTAGCCATAATAGTCCCCCCCCCAGGCAGGGAATGCACAGCATTTCCATGCCTGGGACCATCACGAACAAAGAAGGGCTTGAGATAACACTTGTCGATCACCTTCTTGCCATATGGCTCATGCAGCTCCTGTACTTGTATAGACCCATTGCTCTACGTTCCTTGATGGCTTTGCATGGATCAATCGACAGTGTAAAGAACTTTATATCCATTTGGTGGTCCAATCTTTTATCAAAGCATAGCACAACATCCCCCTCAGTAAAGTGTCTTTCCCATCCCTTGCGAACCTTAGCATCCAAGCGGGCCTTTTGTCGGTTCTTTTGGATCTTTGTTTGAGAAAGTACTAGCTATGAGAGAGAAAGGTGAGACGATGCATCGATATGTGGATCGAGCAGCTGTGCTCCTGGACTATTTAATTGCCATGCAGGAGGACAATGCCAGATTTCGACCTGGAATGACTCAGCATGTGCTAGGCTACCTTGTAGTAGGAGCAAGTGACGAATTCCACCTCAAGCTTAAATGGGAGAATCCAGAAACTATGGTGCTAGCACATGAGATTGCTCAAAAGTTTGATAAAGTTCAGTCTGACCCCGCTTCAAAGAAGACGATTGTCCCTCCGCAACCCCCTCAATTCTTGCAACAACAACCTGGGGGGTCTAACTCAGGGGCATACCCCCACCCCTCATCAGCGATGTATCCACCGCCTCCACATTTTGTCGGGCCCTTGCCCATGACTCCCCGCAAAAAGAAGTATCTTTTGGTACCCACTCAGTATCTCACTAAGTGGGCTGAAGCTATCACCCTCCCCGCTGCAAATGGTAAGGCAGTTTCAAATTTCATATTTGAACATATCTACACAAGGTTTGGGACACCCATGGAAATAGTATCTGACCATGGGAGTCCATTCTTAAATGAAGCAGTGGAGTTGCTCATGGATCGCATGGGTATTGACCATCGCATTTCTAGCATCTATTATCCAGCATCAACAGGACAAATGGAGCGGACCAATGGCCTCCTTTGTAAATCCATGGGAAAAATGGCCACAGGGTACAGGAGCCAGTGGGATCAGAAGGTCACTAAAGCCGTTGGGCTTACAACATCACCCATAAAACATCTACAAGTCACACTCCTTTTGAGTTGGTGTACGGTACTAAGGCAGTTTTACCACTAGAGATAGAGATTCCGGCTGTAAGATTGGCCCAAGAACAGAGGATGACAGAAGATGAACATGTAGAGGCCAAGTTGGTACAACTTGAGAAGTTAGATGAAACCCGACGCCTTAGGAAAGGAGAAGGTGGTCGAAAACCTGTAGATACCACCATACCATGGATCCCCAACTTCTATGGCTGCTACAAGGGTTACATTCAAGCACTTCCCTAAATCAATCAAAGCATTCTTCAAGTCTGAACAACCCCCTTTTACAATTTTGAAAGAAAAATCATATTCTTGTAAAACTACCAACCATTTGGCCAACCAGCCCATGGGATTTGGTGATTGAAGAACTTGCTTTGCAAGACCATTGCTAGAGATTATAATGAAGGACTTTTTAGCCACATAATGCCTAAATTACTCAATGCAGAACACCAAGGAAAAAGCGTGCTTGTCAGCCTCAGAGTAGCGTCGTTTAGTTTCGAGCAATTGTCGAGAAGTAAATTGAATGGGATACATGAACCGATCCTCCCCTTGCTAGAGAAGAATACCTGCCAGAGTGTGCTCACCAAACCCAGGATTGATATAGAAAGTCTTTGACCAATCAGGATTGCACAGAATGGGTTCTGAAGCCAAGCACTCTTGATTTGTACAAACCCATGATCACAATCCTCATCCCAAGAGAAATTAACCCCATCTTTTAATAGTGTAGTCATGGGTAGCGTCAAAGTAGCATATTGATCAATGAAGCGGTGATAGTATCCTAATAGATTGACAAATGAGCATACCTGATGCTTAGTTGTTGGCATAGAGAGCTTGAGGATAGCTTCTACCTTCTCGGTGTTAGGCTTGACGGCCTCGGATGAGACAATATGTCCCAGTAACCTCCCTTGAGTGGCTCTAATGGTGCATTTATCAGGGTTGAGGCTGCCATTCACATCATTGATCCTTTGGAAGGCCAACCTAACCTTCATGACATGCTCCTTACGTGCTAACAATATACAGAAATCATCTAAAAACACCTCCAAGAAAACCCCCAATTAAGGAGCAAACACCATGGGCTTCAACAAGTTGCAAGAAAAGGAGAGACAGCCTAAGTGCAGAATTCATTGCAATAGTGGTGACATTTTGGCACAGAAATATAAGGTGTTGGTAGGGTTGTCACTCCATAAAGTTTAGAGTGCAAGCTAAAGCGTGTGAAGACTCGAGAATGGTATTTACTGAATGGCCTGATGTTGCTTCCTCGAATGCTACCACCAATCATGACATCACAACTCATTTTCTTCGCTTTGATGGCAATGATTGAATGCGTGCATCTGCAACAACAACTGCTTCCTATTACTGCTCTGCAAGGAGTCTTCTGTTCCTTATGCCCTGACCAAGCTTTTCAGCTTTTCTATCGTTTGCTTCTCTTGTAAGCCATGGCGAGCTGCATGTTGCCATGGCGATGATCAATGGAAGATGATAATGCCAAACCAAAAAAGAGAGAAGTTAGTTGGTGAGGCAAGCAAAGAATAGAAGACAACTTACCCGAAAGAAGACAATGGCAAACCAAAGTCTACGCAAGGTCACTTCGAGGTGTGTGTGATTTACAGGCTATTTACAGGAGGCTATTTACAGGGCAGGGGCAAGTTGGAGGTACGTCTTAAATCTTCCAAGATTTGATGGGTGGGAGGTGTGAAAATTCAAAATTCGTGAAAATAGTGAAACTTTAGCTGCCGGCTTTTCCCCCCTCTAGTGATACACGCCAGCAAAATTGGATATCCCAAACAAGTGGAATGTGGCCTAAAATGCTTGAAAACACAAATAGGCCAAAGGGCATGCTATCGGGTTTGGTGCTGTGTATTATTAAATGCAATGACCTTTGGCATGCTTATGAGCCATCTAGAAAGCAAGTGCATGGAAAAAGAAACAATTCAAAATTGTAAATAGTGTTAAATTTATTAAAATATCTTTTCACATGCACAAATTGCACTTTTCCAACTCCTTCCATTTTAGGGTGAATCTAGATACCAATACCAACAACTATCAATGTTTTAAGACCACCATGCACTAGTCCCAATAGTTTGGATTCCAAATTTTCAATCCGTTTTGGTTTTCAACAAATCAAAAAAAAGTTATGGAGCGTGCCCTCAAATGGGTATGCATCACTTTAGCACAACATTGGAGACCCATTAACCCATGCATAATGATCTCATTTAGGTGTGTCCTTGGGTTGAGGAGAAGCTCAGCTTCACATGCAACATAGAACTTACAATGCGTTAACAGTCTTGTTCCATATCCTTATTCCATAATTTTTTACTCTCATGTTCAAGTTTGGAATGTGTACTACAACTTGGAGACAAAGTTTCCCGAATTCCGTTGAGCAATGCATAAGTTATGGGTCATGCAAGATAGCTATATACAAAAAAGTCCCTGAACCTCACCAAAAATGGCTACACCCAAGCAAACAATGACCCCCACATCAGAATCCTCGGCACCTGATTAACCTAGGAGATTCACCCTTGGAATATTAGGACATTTGGTGCGATAATGTCCCTTTTGGTGGCACTCGTAGCACACAACATTGGCACGTTCTCTTGGAGGGCGATTGGATTGATTTCTGATGCCCACCATCTCAAGCTGAAGATCATTCAAGGCCTTGGCAAGGTCATTGACTCCAGGTTCTTTAGCAGGAGGGGCCGAGGGAGTAGGAAGAAGGAGGGCTTGTGGGTGAGGCAGGGGAAATTTTCTAGGCGGAGGGTGAGGATATACATCTTGTTCAAGGTAAGCATCTAAGGGAGGACCATACATTTCAGGTGGAGGCAGTGGATACATCCCTGACGGGGTTGGGGTTATGCCCCTGAGTTGGATCCCCCAGGTGGTTGTTGCAAGAATTGAGGGCATTGGGGAGGAACAACTGTCTTCTTTGAAGCGGGGTCAGACTGAACTTTGTCAAACTTTTGAGCAATCTCTTGTGCTTGCACCATGGTCTCTCGATTCTCCCATTTAAGCTTGAGGAGGAGTTCATCAATTGCTCCTGCTACAAGGTAGCCCAGCACATGCTGAGTCATTTTGGCTCAAAATCTGGCGTTGTCCTCCTACGTGGCAATTAAACGGTCCAGGAGCACGGCCGCTCGATCCACATATCGACATGCCGTCTCACCTTCTGACTGCTTTAGGTTTGCCACCTGGAGGTACACATTCTCTGGCTCCTCTTCTTTACCAAAATACTCGATCATAGCCACTGTCAACCTCAGCCAACTATGGTGAACGTCCTCGACCTGCTTCTCATACCACACTTGCACCAAACCCTCCAGAAATGTGGGAAGAACCAACAATCATCTATCAATTGAGAGAAACAAAACGGCGCTGAAGGCCACAAGATACTCATTTGGATTTTCTTCAACCTGACCACAGAACACAAGACTGTCAGCCATTCTTGGAAAAGAGGAGGGGATTGAAGAATATAGTGGAGGAGGTAAGAAAATACAAGATTATATGTTGACAATAGATAGTGAAATTTTAAAATGGAAGTGCGAGGATGAGACTTCTAGAAAGCAAATGTAAGCCGAAAATGGAGTATTGGGAGTGGTGCGATATTCCGTGCGAGAAGAGTTGATGGCAAAGAAGAGTTTGTAAACATTTTTTATAGCTGACATCATTGCGGAAGATTGGGGATACGGCGTCGCATTAAGTTATTCATCAAAGTAAAGAGGAAAGCCATTATCATGGTAAGAAGATGCAGGTTGCACATCACCTTCCGAATCCTCAAGCTCCTATAGTCTCCATGATATTTCTTCCAACGGGGTGAGGTTCGGCATTTCCATTCCTTTGAAGAGGTATCTCCTTTTGATTCACAACACGCTCGTGCTAGTGAGTCAGCCATGCAACGTTTCAAACCTAATCGATTTGAAGAGACGGTCTACTTGATTTGCAGGTTTGGGCTTATTGGCATGTGAAGCTTTGGAGAGCCTCATGATGACCTTATACTCTACTCTCACAAGCCTAAAAGCTCGACTTACTATAGTGATCAAACTCCCATTTTCCCAAGGTTGGAGAGGCACGTAACGCTGGCTAAGTGGAGAGTGAGAATGTTACGTGCTCTACTTCGAACTTCCTCTAATGATAGTTGTCTTTGTAAGAAAACAATACAACGTCTGTGCTCAACAGATAATAGGATCTCGTACGCAAGAGAGAAAGCAGATAGTATGGAGAATCAAAAATTTGATTACTGTAAAACTGATACAATAGATGGCGCTGCCTCCTAGCCGTGCGCTCCTGGGAGAGAAGCTTCGATGGCATGCTAGAAACAGTAGAGGACAGAGGCTGGATGCAAAGGAATCAGGGTTGCTATAGCCAGTGATGAAAATGGGCTTCACGGGCTTGCTCTTATATAGCCACCAGTCGTAGTTGGTTAGGCTCAATTGGGAGACCGACCCAGTCTGCCCAAACTGGCCGACTGGAGGTCGGTCCCGAAATAGGCCACCGACCACACGATAGAACTGTCACAGATTAGAGCAACTCACCTGCGGTGTTCATTCGGCCCACAGCCATCCGAGATCATCTGGGGCTCCAAACAGGCCCCGCAACTCGCGAGTGGGCTGCCCTGGGAAATGCTTCGTCTACCCTTAGTGCGGTCAGTCATGGGATGCCTTCCCGCACTTGCATGTAGCCTAGTTGGCAGTGTGCCAACTCTATCTGAAGCCGTCCAGCCATCAGGCCACACATGGCCCCCATCTGGTTCCAAACTAGGACCTACGAGATAACCGAGCTACTCAAATGCCTTCTCCTCATATGGGGGGCTTACAAGTAGAGTTAGCTGGTTCCCGCGTAGTTACGCGAGAGTGGAGCATTAATATCTAACACTCTTTTTGTGCTGTCTAGAGTCTACTGAATGATTTGAGAATGTTGGAATCATCCCGCTGCTCAAGGATGCATGCAAATCCTCTCAAGGTCACATTGGCAAGTTTTTCGGACATTGTCTCTCGACATTCGACTATAATTACGACTATTGACATTCAGGTAATATGCTAGTTTCTTATCTGTTCGCTAGACTTACCCTCGACGCTAATATTCTCGACGTTTATATTCTCGGTGTTATCTCAACACCCAAGGAAGGGCCCGTTCCCTCGAATTATAACTCTTTGGGAAAGAAAGCGCGCCGTCTCCCCACCCACACTATGTGTGGTTATAATAATTATATATTATATATTATATAATATAAATATTTTCAATTACTGATGTATTCAAAATTTCTTGTTTTTAATCTAAATTCTTACAACATTCCTCTCATTTAATGCATGTTATCGATGCGAGGGAGCAAGAAAATCCAAGATGGATGCAAGACTGAAGGATGACTACACCTTTATTTATATGCTTGTAGTCCATGTGAATATATTGTAAAAACTACAATGAGGATCAGTTATTGTATCGCCTTATTCATGCATTTGTAGGACTCCAGCTTCCAAAATATGGACATCACAAAATCAATAATAAATCACCACCCTTGACATTTGCAGGGAGGATTGGGTCCTAACGGACCCTGTGTCGCGCCTGATGTCTACTATTTCTCTTATTTCCTCAAACAATTGATAAAATTGAAGGATTCAAGTTCAATTTCGAGTTAGTAGTTACTTGTTCCACGATGGAAAGACTACCTGTCGCGAATCTATTTTATTATACTATTGCCACACACACACACACGCACATATTTATGCCTTTTACCAAATTTATCCATAACTCTGTGTGTGTGTGTGTGTGTGTGTGTGTGTGAGAGAGAGAGGGAGAGAGAGAGAGAGAGAGAGAGAGAGTGTGTGTGTGTGTGTGTGTTTCACTCCTCCCCTACTGATTTGTTTTCGTGCGATTTATTGAAACACACCTCTCTTGCTGAGTTTGTTTTCATGTGATTTACTGCATATTAGACCATTTAGCATAATAGAAATTAACCATATGCCTCACTTGTCATATGCATTTTTCAAGCATAATCCATGTACTCCTTATATGATGCCTCTCATATAGGTGACATTTCTCTTCATCTTCTTTTTTTTTTTAATATAGAAAGAGGTATGCTAGACAAGAGAACCTTACAAAAGTGTGAGACAAAAGACATCTACCCCAAAATGATTGGAGGAGAGTTTCGTACACTATGGGTTGTACAATTCAATCAAATGGTTGAGGAAACTTGTACGATTCAATCAATGGTTTCACCAAAAAAAGTGTGTCGATTCCTGAGTGCTTTTAGCTGTCACACTATGGGTTGTACAATTCAATCAATAAGTTGAAGACACTAAAAGCTGCCACATTATGGGTTGTAGGATTCAATCAATGGTTTCACTGAAAAAGTGTTGAGACTCCTTGAGAGAGAGAGAGAGACCAGGAAAAAAGAAGTTGCGTGAAAGACTCAAAGTTTCTGTGGGACGGCCCTCCTTCCTTCACAGCTCTCTGCGCTGCGTCCCTCAGTTTTCTAGCTCTCTCCCTCATCTCTTCACTAACATCACCCTTCATCAGTAATCTTACTTTCTTCTCAATCTCCACTCTTGTCACCAACCCATTCCCGTCGTCTTCGAAATCCAGCCCAATCTTCCCCCTCCTCCACGCATCTGCAGTCAAGCATCTGATCTGCAAAATATGGCCAGCATAGCATCGGATGCCCCTTCGAGATGCTCTCCAAAGTGGAATTCCAGCCGCAGTGCGTTAGAAAGCCACCGATCGCCGGATGAGACAGCACTTGCAGCTGCGGTGCCCACGCAACAAACTTGGATCTGTCTTTCATTCTATCCGAGAAGCCGTCCGGAAACACCGCATCTTCCCCGCACATGAGAGATGGGCGCACCACCATGAGGATTGGGTACCGGGTCGCTTCTAGGCCTGCCGCAAACTCCGCGATTTGTTGAACTGAGAGGACTGTAATACTTCCAAATGAAACGTAGAGCACAGAAGCAGACTTCTGTTTGTCCAGCCATTCCAGGCACCCTCCGTCTTCTGGCCACATTGAGCTGCCATGGTGTTGGCTATAGGAGTCGCTGCAGATGAACTCTGACGGGAGGATAGGGCCAATCGTGTACATATTCGGCTTGAAGATGTGTTGCAAACTGACAGGTTCTAGATCATGGTAGGTGTTCAAAAGGATAACCTTGTGTTCATGAATTCGTTCGAAGATATCAGCTAGATACCCGAACACGAAATCCGAGCGATCACATGGTTGAAGGAACGAGGGCACTTCTTTGAATCTAAGCGGCGGACATCCAGGGATGCAAGTAATGAGGTTCTGCACGTTTCCATCGCGAACGGGATTTTCTGTCACGAGAGTAATGCGTAGTCAGCACTTCAAGTTCAGGGAAACGACTTTCCAAATTGAGAGGATAAGGAATTCCTAGAGATTCATACCACCTTTGGGCGGACAGTATCCGGCCGTGAAGATAGCCTGCGCTACGTAGCTTGCAGCATTCTGAGTCCAAAATCCTACATGGGGAATTCCAAACCGCTTAGCTACAAGAGGTGTGGAGAGGACGAAGAGGTCCGCTATAATGCAAGTGACGGGTGGTTCAAGCTTCGCTACCAGATCCCCCAGCAAGGGCTCCAGCTTGATCAGGGCAGCACATTGCTTAGGCACATCGTTAGCAATGTATTCTTCATAGCCGAGTCCGTCGGGGATGCCCACAAGGCGGATGTCGAGGCCTTCATCGGCAGGCAAAGGAACTTGGGCTTGAGCTTGCGCCCTGAGGAGACGATCGTGGTTAAACTGGGTATTGACGAAGGTGATAGTCATCCCTCGTGCGGCAAGCATTCGGGACAAGTGCATGAGCGGTGTGATATGGCCTTGGGCAGGCCATGGAACAACGAGAGCGTGCGGATGGTGGGAAGGATGAGAGGGCATGGTGCTGAGGGAGGAGAGATCTCACTTCTTCGCTGAATGCTTTGAAATTATGGCTGAGACTCGAGAGAGAAATAGAGACAAGAAAGACTATAAATGAGCCCCTCCACGAGATATCGCCAATGCACGAGGAATGTGTGGACTCCCTTTTAAGCACACCAGGGTACGGTGATTTTTTGGGGCCTCCGTTGGGAAAAGGGTGTGTTTGTTTGTTGTTGGTCAATTTGACCAAGTTAGTGGAACCAATGGGGTTAGCTTGTGGCTAGTTGCACGGTTAGTGGAAACATTAGGGTTAGCTTAGGGCTAGTAACATGATTACTAATATCAACCCTAAATCTATAACTCAACCCTTCGTTAAGGCTTTAGCTTTTAGTTCGGCCGCTTTGGCAGCGGTGACTCCTGCATACTCACTTTCTTCAAGCTTTTGCGTTGCACATCTCGTCACTCTCACTTTCTTAGCTTCGTCTGTCCCTTTTTGTGAAACCATGATGAAATGTTTTTCCTTATACGAGACTCACATTTGCATTCACTCATGTTAGAAAAAAAAAAATTTCTGATGAAAATTCTGTTTCATTGACGGAAATTTTTATCCGTTCAACTTTATCACAATAAAGTGGATTCCAGAATCTAGATTTACATCATTTTTAAAAAGGACAACAGTTTTTATCTTCATGATTCATATTTAGATCAAAATAAAGTAAACCACTAAATTGTACTTCTCACAATCGTCTAAAATTTGATCGTTCAGATATTTGATTTTCTTTCTACATCTATCAAAATATTTTCTTCAACAAGCCTTTTCTTTGTCTATGGACGACATATACCTACTTATCTTAACACCACATATATTCTCTTTCAATGATAAGAATGAACTTCAATGATTGGGATGAAGTTTTCATAGAAGAACAAGCACATTTTTGGAATTCTAAGTAATGTATTATACTTTATGCAGACATACATGAATTCCATGAATATTAGATCGTATCATTGATCTTGTTTTTTTCAATTATTTGATGTGAAAAGTAGAAACTTTTTCATCTTTCGATTAGCAATATGTACATTTTTCAAAAGAAGTTTGAAACTATGCTTATTTTGTAAAAGTTATGAAAATAGTTCTCATTAATGTCTCCAAAAGATTGTAAAATTGATTAATATTTAAGACTAGTGAAAATTCATAATAGCCTATTGCAAATGACAACTCCTGACTCGTTGTCGTGTCACTAATATTCATCATAATGGAATGGTTTGATCTAATTTTTTGCTGGCTCGCCTAAAAACGAACAGGGCCTCGTGTGGCTGAATTCAACATACAGTACTCATTGTTTTCTTTTAGCACATAGTCTCCTATCTGCCCCTACTACTGTCGAAATGAAACACTGGAATCATGAACGCATCCTTTTGAACAGCCACTCTAGAAGCTTACTCACAGTATACATGTGTGCTGACACGGACACACACAAATCCTTCATACGGAACCTTCAAAGTGGAATTCAAAAATATGTGAACGTTGCATGTGTCGCGTTCAAATTGCCGAATCTTCTTGACGCTCAAGGTCGATGGAGTGTATCACTTATTCTGATCCTCCACCTTATTTCCATGTCTGTTTTTTTGTCATGTAGTCACATTATTCTCTGCGGGACATGAGTATGTGTGTCTATTCATTAAAGCTGGAAACTATGGTTTATCTGTGAATGTATTCTAGCTGTTTGATGTATGCTTGCTTGTACTATGATGGTGTGCAAAATGTATGTTGTGGTTTGTTATTGTGTACTTGTTTGTATCAGTAGTGCTATGTCTTCCAAGACCTTTGGAAGGCATTGTCAACGGAAGGCCCGACATTTTCGACGCATGCCAATGGTTTTCTTTCAATAAAGATACATATAGAATTCGAAGTTTACTTACTTTTTCAAGCTATTATAGTTGTAGCTACTTCTAAGTAATAAATTGGTTTAAAGAGTGAAGACTCTATAGTGGTTGCCATTGGGCAAAAACATTTGTAATTTGATCATCAACATTTCAATAAGGTATTATTGTCGAAGTATATGTATTAGCAACTTTTTAATGATATGTCATTAAACCAGATTATTGTAGGAAGAGTGCCTAACATGAATGTATTTGAATTTCTTGAGCATTGAAACCCATGGCGTATAAATATATAAGCAAATTATTTTAAAGCCAAAGTATACAAACATGCTTCTATAAATTAGTTTCCGTAATGCCAATCTAGAATTTTCATTTATTTCTTAAATTTCCTCATAATGAGTGTTACAATTTTTTAATTTTTATTTTTGGCTTTTCTCTCGTATTGGCAGCAAGTAGGCGTTACTGTACATGTCTGTACCCTCTATTTATGCCTGTAGCTATTGCTCGGCATGGTGAATGTAATTTATTACAAGCTCATTTATTGTTAGTGTTCTCCAATAAGATATGAAATTCTAATGAAAAAGAAAACCCTAGTATGTTAGTGTAACAATTGAAAATCGTAACAGATTTGAGGTTGTCAATCTATAAACAATATTGCATACTAGCCTTAGGTATTTCAATAACTGCATTATTGTTCTATAGTTTGTACGAAAGAATCACAAGGTCTTATACTATAGCTTCTTTCTATTGAGGCAGAAGTACTATTAGTGTTATGGATAAATTTGACCAAGGTAAAAGGCATAAATATTTGTGTGCTCTTGTATGTGTGGCAATAGTATAATAAAATATGGTGTGCATAGGGCCTAGGGTTGAGGTGGCAGGGCATGACCATGTGCCACCCTTCCACGTAAGAGGACCCATAAGGTGTGTTGTGCATAATCCATGGTAGTCATATTATAAAATGTTAAGGTGGCATGGTTCCTTATGCCTGCATTTAGTGAGACATGGCCCAAGGACCATGAGAGAAGTAATATAAAATAGGTGGAGATGGATATTATATTGGATTACTCCCTCCATATAGGATAGGCCCATGTCGGAGGGGTGTAGATAGTCCAAGAATGCAAGTTAAATAATGGGGAAAGAAGGATGAGGTGACAAGACTCCTTATGCCACTTGTCCTCCTAGATGTTTGAACGTATTATAAAATTGGAAAGAGACCAAGAGAGTATCTTAGACTTGGGATATAGGGTTTGATTTATGTGGAAAAATGAGGCAAAGGGTTGTCGCACACAATTGAGAGTGCGTACCCACCTAGCCCAATGGGAGATTCTTCCACACACACCATGCATGTGGGAGGATGCATTTATTGGGAGAAACCCCCTCTCTTGCGCTTCTAGTTTGCGTGCCTTCTGCTCGCAGTTCCTGCACATCTACGCGTATTCTGGTTGACGAATCTTCTGATCGTACCAGGCACATTTGCAAAACTACAACATCCACGCGCCCCCTGGTTGTAGCTGGCGCATCTGCGTGTTGCAAATAGAATGCGACTGATTTTTGGATTCCTGCATCTTCTAGTCGCGCATCTGCGCGTCGCGAACAGAATGTGACTGATTTTTTGGGTTCCTGCGTCTTTTGGTCGCACATCTGCACGTCACGGATAGAACGCGACATCTGCGTGTCACAGATAGAATGCGACTGATTTTTTGGGTTCCTACGTCTTTTGGTCGCAAATAGATTTTCTGGGCTTCTGCAAAACTGTAACACATCTCGCGCCCCTCTATCTTCTTCTTCCTCTCTTTCTCTTCTCCCCTCCTCTCCTTTTGTTAAGGAGTGGGAATTGAACCCAAGACCTCCCCATTCACAAAAGAAAGACTTACCACTGGGCCTGCAAATAGGAAGTGATGAAAGTGTAATGATATTGCTTATATGTTGAAATCTCATGAATTGTAACTCTCTAACCGTGGGGAGTTTCCTCTTGCTGTAAAAAGCAAAAGCACTTCATTTCATCTACTCCATTCATATCTCATACTAGATCCAAGATTCTGAACTTTATCACACAAGGAGGGTGGATATTTATGTCACTTCTCGATCAGTTCAAGGATTTGGTGCTTGGTCCTCCGCTCACTACGGCTACCAATTGGCGAGATCTCTTTCTTGATCTTCATGTTGATCTTCAACAACTGATTGTACAATGCATTGCTCAAGGAGACGACGGGTGGGATGATACACTATGGATGATTCAAGGTGAAGAACTAGTGATACACTGGGAGGGCTTTGATTCCAATTCTACTCACTATGCAGTGATCGAGCTACTTGCTGCATCGTAGGTAGTTAAAAGGGTGACATTCTTCCAAGGGTGGGATGAGATCCACAAGCTTGGGGGAAGATTTGGCACATATGCTTATTAATTCTTGTGGATAAGCTCGTCTTGAATGATTTCTTCTCGACCTAACTACAAAGGTTTCTAGGGCTCGGCTAATGTTTCAACCAAGGAATCCCTTTGTACCCAATCAACCCTTTGTGCCACATTTTGAGCTTCAAGTTTTAATTCTTTTTTGTCTAAAGATAAACTATCAACAAAGGATTGCAAGTTTATTTGGTGCTGAACGTCTTGCTCAAGTATTGAATTCTCCCCACCCTCTCCTTCTACCTATCTTGGACTACCGAGAAACTTGGGATGTCTAGATTTTAGTCTTGGTGTGATGACATCTTGGCTCCTTCAATTTGACGGAGCATACAAACCTTCATCCAAGGCTGCTGGTGTGGGTGTGAAGCTCACTTCACCAAGGGGTGAGGTGTATTGTTATAACAAGTCTGCACCATCAAGTACTTGCAACCAAGCTGAGTACTCAGCACTCATTTTTGGGCTACAAAATGTGCAAGAACATCACATCAAGCGACTTGAGATGCAAGGAGATTCTCAACTCATGTGTGAATAAGTTAGTGGAAGGTGGAAGGTGTGGAGCGAAGGCTTGGTTCCACGACATCAACAAGCATTGGAACTTTACAAACAATTTAAAGAGGTAAAAATTTAGCATATCCCTCGAGCTCAAAATTTAGTTGCTGATTTCTTGGCACGTGGAGCTTGTACTTTAATAAAACGAGTGGAAGCACCGCCCCAACAAAGCCGCAAGCCACGAATGAGGGTGATCATTTGTAAGGAATGCAAAGGTTGTGGTCATCATGAAACTAAGTGTTGTGCATGTTTATCGACTTCGGAACATCATCAGAAAGGTCCATAAGGACACTTCTCAAAAGAAGGATGCCACACCGCACACCCCTTGAAGAAATAGCATGGCGACTACAAGAACTAGAAGAAGCTGAAGGTGATGTGCAAGCTCTCCAACTATTGACATTTGTCATGGCATTCTTGTTTGCCTTGATGCGCAATGTCATGCAGCGCCGTGTCTCTAACCCTCGCCTATAAAGATGGTTGCAATATCATGCCTCGACCAATAAGGGTGGGTCCTTTTAAGATTGTCTATGAGCTATTCTATGCTGAAGATTCTTCCCGTGTAGTATTTCACAATACACCAGTCATCCCCTACCCTGCCTATGTGTGCTTTGTGGATGTATCTTCCCTTGATTTTCAATTCAAGCTACCTCTTTCCATTGTTTGCTAATAGATAAGCCTCATTTCGTCTCTCTTTTCCATTTTCCAAGCATGGCTGACATTCCTGTGTTTTGTGGTTGGGTTGAAGAAAATCCAAATGAGTATCTTGTGGCCTTCAAGCGCCGTTGTGTTTTTCTCAACTTTCTTACTAAAGATAGATGGTTGTTGGTTCTTCCCACATTTGTAGAGGGTTTGTTTTTGGCTCAAGTGTGGTATGAAAAGTAGCCTAAAGATGTTCGCCAACGTTGGCGAAGGTTGACAGCGGCTATGATTGAGTATTTCGGCAAAGAAGAGGAGCCAGAGAATGTGTACCTGCAAGTGGCAAACTTAAAACAGTCAGAAGGTGAGACGACATGTCGATATGTGGATCGAGCGATCGTGCTCCTGGCCCAATTAATTGCCACGCAGGAGGACAACGTCGAATTTCGAGCTGGAATGACTCAGCATGTGCTGGGCTACCTTGTAGCAGGAGCAAGTGATGAATTCCAGCTCAAGCTTAAATGGGAGAATCCAAAACCCATGGTGCTAGCACAAGAGATCGCTTAGAAGTTTGATAAAGTCAGTCTAACCCTGCTTCAAAGAAGATGATTGTCCTTCAGCAACCCCCTTAATTCTTGCAACAACCTAGGGGCTCCACAACTCAAGGGCATACCCCCACCCCCCCTCAGGGATGTATCCACTGCCTCCACCTCAAATGTATGGTCCTCCCTTAAATGCTTACCCCCAACAAGGTGTATATCCTCAACCTTCGTTAGGAAGATTTCCCCAGCCTTACCCAAGAGCCCCCTCCTTTCTACTCCCCCGACCCCTCCTGCTAAAGAACCCGGAGTCAATGACCTAGCCAAGGTCATGAATGATCTTCGGCTTGAGATGGTGGGCATCAGAAATCAAGCCAATCGCCCTCCAAGAGAACGTGCCAATGTTGTGTGCTACGAGTGCCACCAGAAGGGTCATTATCACACCGAATGTCCCAGTATTCCAAGGGTGATTCTAAGTGAATCAAGCACGGAGGATTCTGACATAGAGGTCATTGACCTCAAGAAGAGAAATCATACCACCTCAGACCCCTCTCCAAAACCGTGGACCGGGTAGCCCCAGGAAGAAGGTGTCCTTCTCAAAGCCCTTAGATGCTGAGATGGCAGACCCACCAACAGAGAAGACTAAAAGATATCACAAGAGTAAGTGGTCACCCTCAGATTTTCCTATCGGCTCAAGCAAGAAGACTATTAGGTCATTCAGGACCTTGCTCATCGGTCTTTGGGCATCATGCTTCCTCAACTAATAGCATTAAGCCCTAAGGTGAGACGTGAGTTGCAGCAAGGGCTCTCAACAAGGAAGAGCAAGAAAAAGGGAAAGGTATGAGAGATCTCTTCTATCTCTGAAGAAATTGATCGCCACCCACATACAGTAGATGTCATCATAGATAACAGCCATGTCAAAAGTGTGTGTTGATGGGGGAGCTGCATGTAATATCATGGTGCCCCGTATCATGACAAAGTTGAATTTGAAATGCACAAGGCATTCCTCCACTCGAATCAAGGTAGCAGATGGTCGACTACTTGCCACCCTGGAAGTCATTATGGATTTGCCCATCAGTGTCAATGGGTTGACCACCACCATCAATTTCTATGTAGTGGACATCGAAGATACAGGCAGGAGTTACCCAGCCATACTTGGGAGACCGTGGTTGAGGAAAAGTGATGCAGTGAGCTATTGGAAGACAGGACACATGTCTTTTGGTGCTTCAAAGGAGAAGATCCCGGTGCAACCAGGTTCCACTAAACCAAAAGAAGAAGAGGAGCAAGACAGTGATACTCTCTCATCCTTGGTGTCTGAGTCAATGGAAGATTCAAACGGGGGGGAGGAGTTCTCAGAGAAAGAAGTTTACATGATGGGGGTGTCTCCGACCCTGCCACCCACGAAAAAGGTAATAGCTAGTACTCAACAGCTTGAATCTATGCTTTCCCCTGACTTCACTCCAAGTGAGAAAGATGAGGTCCTAAAAATGTTCAAAGATTTCCCTGACCTCTTCGCAACTAGCTACCACCACCTTTGCCATGTGACTGCCATAGAACACAAGATAGAGCTGAAGCCTGATGCTAAGCCAATGGCTCAAAAGTATCAAAGATTAGGGCCCCTACAAACCAACGCTTTGCACTCAAAGTTGCAAAAGCTTGTAGAAGCTGGGTTTATTGTTCCGGTTCACAATATTAAATGGGTCTACATCGACTATAAGAAAAACAACAAGTGGCAGGTTTGCATCGACTATACGAAACTCAATGCGGCCACCAAGAGGGACCATCATCCTTTTCCCTTTCAAGACCTCATTCTTGAGAAGGTAAGTGGTCATGAGATGTATACTTTTTGTGATGGTTACTTCGGGTTTTATCAAATCAAAATTGCTGAGGAGGATGTGCTTAAAACCACATAAGAAGATTGCAAAGAGATAACTAACAAAGGACAAGCGATAGTACTTGCCACCATTGGCTACAGTCGCAGTGACAGTGATTAAGCTTGGGAGTTGTATGCGTCAGATGGATGAACTAATTGTCAGCGATGACAGTGACAATGCATACTACCTCATTATGGTAACTTGTCATTACAAATCGTTAGATTATTAGTCACAGTGAGATTTTCACTTTCACACTAAGAAATATTAACCCAAGCTGCCATTGCAGTTAACTTTTTGGAACAACCGTCGTTTGAATTATGTCAAATCGTGGATATGTTTAAGGCAATGGGCTTCTTCCATTTTGTCTTGAGAAAAGTAGGAGCGAAGAAAAACAACAAACCAATCGCACTAAACATGCTTGATCTGACTATCATGGCACCTGGACGAATTCCATCGATCTCTCCAAAATTAGCTCAAGTGTTTCATCGACATATTCAGCAAATCGGCTACAGAAATCAAGTAACATTTAATTCGTGTACATTAGTATATAATATTGTAGAACAAATGATAACATATTGTTAGTTAACACTCGCTATGTTATATTAATAGATAAGCGATGTTCTTACTATTACGGGCCTGAAATCAACATTATATAAGCATGTGTGCTCATTTTGTAAAGAGGTAAAGATTTGAGAAAGATTTTGAAGGAGAACACTATATCTTGATGCTTAACATGTGACCGGATCATGATTCTGGAAAAGATTCCTAAAGTGAAGGCACTTATTACAAGCTTAGATGGTGGAAGTGTGGAGGTTACATTAAAGAACACATGGGTGGATAAAGTTCTAGATTTGCCTCTCCCATTCATAGAGTTACTGGAAGACAACACCCAATTCCTAAAATCGGAATTGTTTGACCGATCAAAGGAAGATTCTTGGTCAATATGCATGGTCTAATTGCGGGCCTCATTCCTTTGAGGTGTAATGGTGCTTGAATAGATTATCAACCAGGCATACAGCATGATATTATCCTCCCATTGTACAGCGCAAGATCATCAGCTCAATTTGTTCGCACAGCAAAGTAGTAGCCTAATGTTTTTCAACTTCAAATTGCTACATTACATAGTTCAAGATTTTCACTAAGAGTGTTTTTACCTACTGTAGAATGTAAGCTTGTAAGCTTGGTTATTTCATAACATAGTAGCACTCACTACTACATGTTACTTTGTAAAAAATGCTTTTTTTATTTTATTAATAAAAAAGTTGTACATAAAAAAAAGTTGCATTTACTTTCGCATTTATTTTTTAATAAAGCAAAGTTTATTCACCAAATAATATATTCTCAGCATTAATAATATTTTTTTAGAAGTAGATGTACACTTCAAATGTTACTTTAGATATGTTGATAGGAGCTTCTTCCTTCATGGATACAACTCTATTATATTAACAAAGTTAATATATTTGCGATATCAAAGTCACCCTCACTTCAGTTTGTTTACGAGATATCACTACTACATACGGGCCCTATTTTGGCGCTTATGCATCGATGTTTAGCGTGCACGAGGCGCTAATCATTGGTAATCAACACAGGATTCGTTAAGTGTCGCTATATAGCAACTTTCGACAAGTGTCTCTATATAGTGACATTTAAAGAGCATCGCTATATAGCGACACTTATTAGACTTGTGAATGGTCGTTATATAGCAACACTGAGACAGTTTCCTATAGCAACATTTTACAGCGAGTGTTTTTTCCCATACCGACCTTAAAAGATAGTTTTTCCCAATGACAAATTTTTCTGCCTTTTCATACATGTTTGATCCTTTGAGAGGATAAAAGTACAAGAATGTACATCAAGTTTGAAGCTCATATATTCATGTCCAAGTTTGAGATGAAAAAAGTCAATGAAGAGCATTCACATCAACGGCTTTATCCTGAGCCAAGTCTAATGCGCCAAACAAGTCTATCTCTAACTCTATACCGAGTTGATCTCCTATATCATCATCGTACTCTAGCATCGTACGTTCGCCTAAGACTTGATCATCTTCTTCAATAAAGTGTGGTGATTCTTGATGATCATCATCTTCTTCCTCAATATCGTGATCTCCATCTTCCTCCTGTACGATGTCATTATGCGCATCTTCCTCTTGGCTCATATTGTGATCTTCATCTTCTTCGCTAGATCCATCTGGATCAATTGGATCCGGCATTGGTAGTGGCATCTCCATATCCACATCTCTATCTTCAAAAATTTGCTTACTTTGTGGTGCAACTTGGATCACATACCACCATCTTGGATCAGAATGATCCGGATGAAAAACCACCTATATTGAAGATGGGTGCCAAATGCCATCAATTATATATATGAAATTATGCTTAAGTATATATATCAATGGATCTTTAAAAACGAAAGTTTCAATTTATTAAATCATTAGTATGCACTTGCTCACAATGCTCGAGAAGAACAAAAGTATCGGTCCAAAGTTTGGTGGAGTCTATTGCAAAGAAACCGCTACTGTCATTTCTCACTATCGCATGGGGACTGTTGTAAATAGCTCTAAACCATTTTACATCAACAATGAAAATACTAAATCGTCTGAAATCAATTTCATAGATTTCGCATATGGTTCCACAATAATCCAACTGTGAGGAGAGAAGATTGGTATCCAAAGCACTTGCTCAGCTATCTTGTGTGAAGTTAGCCATGACTCCACAATCATATGTGACTCTCATTGAATCGATGTGTTCCACGCAAAAATGTTGTCCATATGACCATAATGCACTGTACTTTTTGTACTGCAAAAGAGCATCATTAAAACAATGAAGATGCATCTATTTTATAGCGTATTTGGTGCGAGCATGGTATTTGGTGCAGGCAACATCTTCTAGAGCAACCTATCACAATTCAAACATACATAGACTTCAAAATAATGATGATTCTCAAACATACACGATGATTCTCAAAACAAATAATATCCAAATAATGAGTCAAATTAATGCAGGAGCTAACCTCATTAAGGCCGAGACACTTGTATCCGACCACCCATACTTTGCTTGCAGATTCAAGATTGAGAGACAAGCCCATAGTTTAGACATTCTAGCACCCTCATACAACTGTGTTGATTGCAACTCTCGCATATTAACCTCAGACTCAGACATCACGTGTACATGTAATGTAGTACCCCTAAAAATAGAATCCATCATGTCCACCATACCCTCATCATCATCTGGCACATCCGAGAGACTATAGTCTTGCGCAAAGTGTGAAGGTATATGCGCACCCTTGCCACCCTCCTCATCCTGTCTCAAGATTTCATGTAAATATAAGATCTTGTCTCAAGGTTTCATGTCATAATGGTATCCAATATTAATCACGAACTCAAATAGCATTGACTTACCGATGATCCATCACCACGTGCAACATTAATGGTGGGTACTGGTTCGGGCTCCTCCCCATACATCCACAAGTGGCGCATAACAATAAAATGTTAATGTTGTACTTCTCGCTTGAAATGAGTGCAAACATGAGCTGCAAGGAAATCTATTAAGATCCAAAAAGTAGCCACCCGTGAGCTCTTTTCCTCTCTTCTAACAGAAAATGCCCTATCACTATATAGTGACGCTTTGCCCTGTTCCGTCATTATATAGCGACGCTTTTTGGATATAAACGTCACTATATAGTGATTGACCAGTTTTGCTATATAGCGATGTTGGGGGCTAAAACCCGAAACCCTATGCAACGCTGTCTTTCACATCTCTATTGCAGGAGAAGCAAAAATCTCTCCTCCCACCTTATATTCGATGACCTCATTTTCCTCCTCTCTATTTCCCACTCCTCATCCCTACCGAGCCCCTCTCCCAACACTTGTGCTCCCTCTCCACCCTTCTCCCTCTCTGCTTGTGTGAAAGGAAGTTTTTCAAGAAGGTGTGTATCTTTAAGCAATGTAGATTCATTTTTTGTGAGATTTCATTTTGTGACTATTGAAACATGTTTCTCCTTGTATTGCTAAGGCTATGTGCTAATTATCATGCTTGAATTTTAGAGGTTAAGGACAAAAACGAGATTTGGTGAAAGAAAGAAGACTCACCTCTTCTCTTTTTGGTATTTCTCTTCCTCCTCTTTCTCCTTGTTTGTAGGCTTATGCTTTCTCCTTGTTTGTAGGCTTCTCTAAACTCATCCAATCCCTTTGAAAAGTTGCTTCTCCAAACTCCTCCTTCCTCTAACTAGTTATCTTAAAAAATGGTATGTTTCCTCTTTTTTGTAGGGCCAATCCACAAAACACTGTTCGGGACTTTTCCGGGTAAAAAAGTGCTTCCTCTTTTTCCCTTTTGTTATTTTCGTTATTTGCATTCGCTTGCAGCTAATACCTTAAGCGCTAGCTACAGTGATGGGTGTAGGAACCCTCTCTTTCCCTCTCTTCTCTTATTCCCTCTTCTTCCCCTCTTTTCCTCTTTTCCTCCCTCTTTCCCCCCCTCTTTCCCTCATATGCTCATGCATAAGCATAAGTATATGCTTTCTCTCTTTTTCTCTTATGCATATGCTTTTCCTTCTCTTATGCTAATGCTCTTTTCCCCTCTCTTTTTCTCTTCTTTTCATAAGCATATGTATTTGCCTATGCTTATGCTTATACATGAGCATATGCTCATATGCTCATGCATAAGCACAAGATTATGCTTCTCTCGTTTTTTCTTATGCTCATATGCTCATGCATAAGCATAAGCATATGCTTTCTTTCTTTTTCTCTTATGCCTATGCTCTTTTTCCCTCTTCGTTCTCTTATGCTTATGCTCTTTTCCTCTCTTCTTTTTCCCCTCTTTCGATCTCTTTTCCTCTCTTCCTTCTCTTCTTTTTCCCTCTTCCTTCTCTTCTTTTTCCCCTCTTTCGATCTCTTTTTCCCTCTTATGCGTGTTGTCATTGTCAGGTGTGAGTTTGAGCTTTGTTCTAGTACAACTGTTTTTGCTATGTCATTGTGTTGTTGTAGTTGGTTGTGTCGTTTAGTGTCTTGATTATTACCATCATCTTTGTGTTGTGTCATTGAGTTTTTTTACCTTTTTTTAATGTGCAAAATTTTACGTTTGATAGTGTCACTACGAAGAAATGCTTATGGGAATTTTTGCTTTAAGAGGTGCATCGCATCAATGGTAGAAATGAGTGTATTTTCATTAATGATTTTTTCCAAAAAACGACTTATGTCTTTGGTCCAACGAGTGTACTTTGTTGTTGTTATGTCAATTTCACATGGGAAAATTAACATTTCTAGGCTCATTAGAAGCCGTAATTTTTGTGGCTTTTGTGTAGGTTGTGTTATTTTAGAACTGCTAGCATTTATTTGATTGTGTGAATGATGTATTTCAAACTCAAAGCCAAATGTGTGGAAGAAAACATGTTGCAAGAATAAGTATTCAACGCGATAGTAATAGTTATTATGTAGTAATCCTTCCATGTACTGGGGTAATGCTTTTGATTTCCAAGTACAGTTGTTGAAAGAGCTTAGATTTGAATAATTATTGACCCCATTTTGCCATCTGAAATTCATATTGTTTTGAAATGCTTTTGTATTTCATGTACATTGCTTTTCTTAATGCTCCTGGTGTGATATGGAATTCGAGCATGTAAGATATACATAGGAAGAAACACTTATTTTGTGGATATAGCTCAAGAAATTTTGAGTCGATATTCATTTGTTCGAAGCAATGTTCGCTTGTCATGTTCATTGCTTTGATCGTAGTGTGCATGTGATTATTTAAAGATTGCTAGAAGAGTATGTTTGTAAGAGGCAATGATTAACTTGTCGAGGGATGTCGACATTCTTTTATTATTGTAGTTTCATAATTGTAATTAATGATGAGAATATATTGTTAGATAAATGAGCATTACTTTTCAAAAATGTAAATGTGATGATAGATATAACTATTTCTCATTTGGAACATAGAGGAATATTTAGAAGTGGATAATGACTTAAAAGCTCTTACATTTTCCTTAAACGCTTTCAATTTTACAAGTAGATGGAGTAGTGTTGATTTAAAATTTTAAATAAAAAGAGTCATATATTTAATGAAGCTTTATTATTGTTGTACGATTATAGATAGTAATATTAATTTAACCTTTAGAATGAAAATAGTTATATCTTTAAGAATCTAATGACAAGTACTAATGAACAAAAAGCATTACTTGTAAAATGGAAATAAAGTGTATTTTTAAAATGATACCTTGCAACCAAAGTAAACTGAGGGTTTGTTTGATATGGTTTATTTGAAATGGAAAATGACTTTGGTCAGTTCGTATAAAGAGCTTGTGTCGATCAGGGGACAACTTCTTATCATTATATTTTTTAATTAAAAAAAAGTACGCATGTGCTAAATTATGGGTATGATGAAACTACAGTTGTGTTGTATGATTATAAACAATAGTGTTGCTTTAAATTTTTCAATAAAGATAATAATATGTTTAGCAATTTGATAAGAAATAGCAACTGATAAGTAGGATTACTTGGTAAGTTAAAACAAAATCTACATTATGAATAATACACTACAAGGCATAGGCCCTTTTCTGATAAAAATACCGACCTTTTTTACACAAAAGTTTTTTTTTGACAGGTGCAAAGGTCAGTATTTACGTCACTATAAGCGTCGAAAAAGAACGATTGCTATGTAAGCGTCGCTATATACCGACACTAATAAACATCGCTATATAGCAACATTGGTAAACGTCACTATATAGCGACACTGGTAAACGTGGCTATATAGCGACAATTAACAGAAGCTTTAAAAAAACATTAGTGGGGCTAAACAGGGCCATAGCAAGCCCTGTTTTACCCCACTAATGTTTTTTTTAGTAATTACAAAATAATATTTTTTGTTACAAAATTTTCCTTGTGGAAAGGGTGATACAAAATCGCTCAAATGAACCAAGCGACAGAAGCATATACATGTTAAAGATATACAACATTATTTGTTACAAAATTACCCTTTCGAAAAGGGTGGTAAAAAATCGCTCAAATGGGCCAACATACAAAAGCATATACATGGCAAAGTATATGCAAACTACTATTACTACTACTACTGTTGCTGCTACTACTGCTGCTACTGCTGCTCATCCGAATCGTCGGCCTTGTCCTCATCCTCATCCTCATCGCGCTAGCCTGATCCCTGGCCCTCGTGAGCTGCGCCTGATCCCTGGCCCTCGTCAAAGCTGTATAAGCCTAATCCCTCATCATCACCACTCACCTCCGTTGATGGGACATTCGAGCTTTGATTCTAAGGGCTTATGCTTTCTCCTTGTTTGTAGGCTTCTCTAAACTCATCCAATCCCTTTGAAAAGTTGCTTCTCCAAACTCCTCCTTCCTCTAACTAGTTATCTAAAAAAATGGTATGTTTCCTCTTTTTTGTAGGGCCAATCCACAAAAAACTATTCGGTCCTTTCCGGCTAAGAAAGTGCTTCCTCTTTTTCCCTTTTGTTATTTTCGTTATTTGCATTCACTTGTAGCTAATACCTTAAGCGCTAGCTATAGTGATGGGTGTAGGAACCCTCTCTTTCCCTCTCTTCTCTTATTCCCTCTTCTTCCCCTCTTTTCCTCTTTTCCTCCCTCTTTTCCCCCCTCTTTCCCTCATATGCTCATGCATAGGCATAAGCATATGCTTTCTCTCTTTTTCTCTTATGCATATGCTTTTCCTTCTCTTATGCTAATGCTCTTTTCCCCTCTCTTTTTCTCTTCTTTTCATAAGCATATGTATTTGCCTATGCTTATGCTTATACATGAGCATATGCTCATATGCTCATGCATAAGCACAAGCTTATGCTTTCTCTCTTTTTTTCTTATGCTCATATGCTCATGCATAAGCATAAGCATATGCTTTCTTTCTTTTTCTCTTATGCCCATGCTCTTTTTCCCTCTTCGTTCTCTTATGCTTATGCTATTTTCCTCTCTTCTTTTTCCCCTCTTTCGATCTCTTTTCCCCTCTTCCTTCTCTTCTTTTTCCCTCTTCTTTTTTCCTCTTCCTTCTCTTCTTTTTCCCCTCTTTCGATCTCTTTTTCCCTCTTATGCATGTTGTCATTGTCAGGTGTGAGTTTGAGCTTTGTTCTAGTACAACTGTTGTTGCTATGTCATTGTGTTGTTGTAGTTGGTTGTGTTGTTTAGTGTCTTGATTATTACCATCATCTTTGTGTTGTGTCATTGAGTTTTTTTGCCTTTTTTTAATGTGCAAAATTTTATGTTTGATAGTGTCGCTACGAAGAAATGCTTCTGGGAATTTTTGCTTTAAGATGTGCATCGCATCAATGGTAGAAATGAGTGTATTTTCATTAATGATGTTTTCTAAAAAACGACCCATGTCTTTGGTCCAACGAGTGTACTTTGTTGTTGTTATGTCAATTGCACATGGGAAAATTAACATTTCTAGGCTCATTAGAAGCCGTAGTTTTTGCGGCTTCTATGTAGGTTGTGTTATTTTAGAACTGCTAGCATTTATTTGATTGTGTGAATGATGTATTTCAAACTCAAAACCAAATGTGTGGAAGAAAACATGTTGCAAGAATAAGTATTCAATGCAATAGTAATAGTTATTATGTAGTAATTCTTCCATGTACTGGTGTAATGCTTTTGATTTCCAAGTACAGCTGTTGAAAGAGCTTAGATTCGAAGAATTATTGACCCCATTTTGCTGTCTGAAATTCATATTGTTTCGAAATGCTTATGTATTTCATGTACATTGCTTTTCTTAATGCTCCTAATGTGATATGGAATTTTAACATGTAAGATATACATAGGAAGAAACACTTATTTTGTGGATATAACTCAAGAAATTTTGAGTCGATCTTCATTTGTTCGAAGCAATGTTCGCTTGTCATGTTCATTGCTTTGATCGTAGTGTGCGTGTGATTATTTAAAGATTGCTAGAAGAGTATGTTTGTAAGAGGCAATGATTAACTTGTCGAGGGATGTCGACATTCTTTTATTATTGTAGTTTCATAATTGTAATTAATGATGAGAATATATTGTTAGATAAATGAGAGTTACTTTTCAAAAATGTAAATGTGATAATAGATATAACTATTTCTCATCTGGAACATAGAGGAGTATTTAGAAGTGGATAATGACTTAAAAGCTATTACATTTTCCTTAAACGCTTTCAATTTTACAAGTAGATGGAGTAGTGTTGATTTAAAATTTTAAATAAAATGAGTCATATATTTAATGAAGCTTTATTATTGTTGTATGATTATGGATAGTAATATTAATTTAACCTTTAGAATGAAAATAGTTATATCTTTAAGAATCTAATGACAAGTACTAATGAACAAATAGCATTACTTGTAAAATGGAAATAAACTGTATTTTTAAAATGATACCTTGCAACCAAAGTAAACTGAGGGTTTGTTTGATATGGTTTATTTGAAATGGAAAATGACTTTGGTTATTTCGTATAAAGAGCTTGTGTCAATCAGGGGACAACTTCTTATCATTATATTTTTTAATTAAAAAAAAGTACGCATGTGCTAAATTATGTGTACGACGAAACTGCAGTTGTGTTGTATGATTATAAACAATAGTGTTGCTTTAAATTTTCCAATAAAGATAATAATATGTTTAGCAATTTGATAAGAAATAGCAACTAATAAGTAGGATTACTTGGGAAGTTAAAACAAAATCTACATTATGAATAATACACTACAAGGCATAGGCCCTTTTCTGATAAAAATACTGACCTTTTTTACACTAAAAAGTTTTTTTTGGACAGGTGCAAAGGTCAGTATTTACGTTGCTATAAGCATCGAAAAAGAACGGTTGCTATATAAGCATCGCTATATACCCCACTAATGTTTTTTTTTAGTAATTACAAAATAATGTTTTGTGTTACAAAATTTTCCTTGTGGAAAGGTGATACAAAATCGCTGAAATGAACCGAGCGATAGAAGCATATACATGTCAAAGATATACAACATTGTTTGTTACAAAATTACCCTTTCAAAAAGGGTGGTAAAAAATCGCTCAAATGGGCCGACATACAAAAGCATATACATGGCAAAATATATGCAAACTACTATTACTACTAGTACTGCTGCTGCTGCTGCTGTTGCTACTACTGCTCATCCGAATCGTCGTCCTCGTCCTCATCATGCTAGCCTGATCCCTGGCCCTCGTGAGTTGCGCCTGATGATCCCTGCTGGCCCTGGTCAAAGCTGTATAAGCCTAATCCCTCATCATCACCACTCACCTCCGCTGATGGGACATTCGAGCTTTGATTCTAAGAGTGAAACCATATTAATTGGAAATTAGATTGGAACCTAAAGAATAAAACAGTTTAAAAAGTGAGATCAAAAGTAGGAGTAGACTTATATTGTGTGAGCAGCCACCTCAATCCAATCGACCATCGCTCCCAGCGCCTCCTGCTCAATAAACCACGGCTTTGTTCCTATGTGAAATGCACGTCTCGTCTCTGTGTCTGTAGGAAGGTGACCCATTGCAGCTTGCTATGGGCCCAATTTACGAGAGTTAGATAAAGTGCATGCAATATGTAGTAAAACAAATAGAACAATACATTAAATGAGAAGAAGTAGACTTACCATGGTTGCCTCGAATGCCAACCGTCTGCTTGCACCAAAGTGCAAAGTACCTTTGGAGTCCAGCTGTCTCCTCACAGCCCTCCTCTAACCCTTGAACTATTCGGGATGGTCCCTATACTGCTTCTTGAAAAACTTTCAATTAGCTTTGTTTGCCCTTCCCCTTTGCGATGGAAGTATGCAAGGTTGACCTACGATGCTTCAAGAGGACCCCCATGCACTCTTTCATGTAATCCGAATTGAACTCCCAATTTGGAGGGTAAGGATATTGTCTTTTCAATTCATCGATGACTACCTACTTCTTTCCCTCATCTTGGTACTGCCACTTAGTAGCTATGCCACTCTTGAAGTGGTGGCTCATCAACCGCCTCATGGTGGCCATCACTGCTAAGGTCTTTTTATTTTCTGTTATCTCTCCACCAACCATGATTTCATAGGACAGGTCCTCGACCAGGTAAGGAGGACTCATGGTAGTGGTAGAGTCTCCTTATGGTAGTGGCAAAGTCAGAGCGAGTGGTGTTACTACAAGCATTTCCAGAGTGAGGAGTAGCAGTGGGAGTATGAGAGGGCAAGGGACCTGACTGGTACTGGGCCTTGGGACCAAGTGGAGACCTATAGAGATGTGAGTGTGCTGACTCGTCTACATCTCCCAAGTCAGCACAACATAAGCGACCCCTCTTACTCTTCCTTCCCTTACAATGGGCACGCCCAGGTTAGGAGAAGGATTTTTTGAGGTCCTCTGGGATAGCAGAGAGAATAATCTCGCTGCCTCCGCATCGGTTATCTATGCGACAAACTCGTCGGGACTCCCGACAAAGCCATGGCTTGCTAGCAAAGGAGTTCTTCAAGGGGTAATCACAGTGCTACATCTGAGAAGAGTCGGGCCAAGGGTAGTCGCAGGGGTAGGCCCCTGAGGTGTCACCTAAGTGGAATCAAAGTCCTCTAGAGAACAGATATCATGATGTCTCCTCCTATGAGGGTTTTCATACTCGTTGGACGTGCGACATGATCCCATGTCTAATTTGGGGGGATTGGACAAATGTAGACACAAACATGAAAACAAAAAACAAAAAACAAGAGCGGGTAAGAAGCGGAAAGCATATGAGGGAAAGCATATGCATAAGAGAAGGAGAAGCATAAGAGAAGCAAAAGAGGAGAAGCATAAGAGAAGGAGAGGGGAAAAGAAGACAAAGAAGAGGGGAAAAGAGATTGAAAGAGGGGAAAAGAACCAAATATGCATAAGAGAAAAAAGAGAGAAAGCATATGCATAAGAGAAAAAGAGAGAAAGCATATGCTTATGCTTATGCATAAGCATATGAGCATATGCTCATGCATAAGCATAAGCATAGGCATAGGCATATGCTTATGAAAAGAAGAGAAAAAGAGAGGGAAAAAGAAGAGAAGGAGAAGGAGAAGGAGACATATGCTCATGCATAAGCATAAGCATAAGAGAAGAAAAAACATATGCATAAGAGAAAAAGAGAGAAAGCATATGTTTGAAAGAGAGGAAAAGAGATTGAAAGAAATTTTTTTAAACCAATACAATAAGGGCCTGTGCATCCAATGCAGATAAAAGAACCATGGCATAACACATTTCAAAATCCTAAAAAGGTACAAATCACATTGTTGCACAAACATACATGCCACTGATCCTACAAAGAACAGTACTCCTTCAAATGCACTAGAGCCTAAGCTTTGTACAGTAGAAGTTGAATATCCCTCCTCCTCTCGGCTGTCCACTAGAACATTCTCCGAGTCAACCTAGGCAAGTTTAGTTGTGCCACCCTCTTTTTTGCATGGCATGTCTTGGCTTCCATTTGTTCACTACATGCGATTAATATCTTTGGAATTTTTTGGGATATTATGTATTGTGTCTCCTTTGGCAAATGCCCAACTTATGTTAATTGAATTGGATATACCAAAATATCTACCTCATCCAATTGTAGAGTATCAATTCTGGAACAATTCTTTGTCACCCTCTTCCCTTTTTTGCCATGCTTCCTTGTTACCACCATCTCTAGGTTATATCGACTTGTTAAAGCATCCATGGACTTGGTGAAAAACGAATGCACCTCTATTGACTTGGTGTTTGAACCTTCCTTTTCAACTTTCACAACTTTAGCAATCCAAAAAGGAAATACACTAGGATCATTTGTTGCTAACACAGCAACCATCATACCCACTACCAAGTCCTCGATGCTACCACTCCACATTTCTTGAACCCTTTTCCTGGCTTTTTTGGACTTTTTTGCTCCAAGGTACATTTCTCTCTCCTCCCCAAGATAGTTCTTCTTTGAAGGTGCATGTAAATGTGCACTTGAAGAAGCATTCGTACGCACATTTACAAAATGTTGTTCAATGCATTGTGGCAAACTAAAATCTGACACATCTTGGGGGTCATTTAGTTGGTGATTGATAAGTATTTGGGATGTAAAGAATGGATTCCACCATGTCCACACCACATCTTCAAAATACATTGTAGCATGCTAGATTGTTTCTCTAATCTCATTGACTGAGCTTATAGGGTTTACATCTCTCCCCTCCTTCATGGCTTGTTGCACCTCCCTCACTGATTGTAAAGGTTGCAAGGGTGCCAAATACAACTCACGCTCTAGAACACACTTCAAGAACTTCAATCCCTTGATTGGAACCCAAGTCGTGGCAATGCTTGGGGTGTTGCTGGCAATTCTTGCTCTTCTTCATCAACCTGTTCTGTAGATGACTGTGAAGTCGATGCTTCTATCTCCTGTGTAGGTGAGGTTTTCCATTCTGATTCCTCATCAAAGATTACATCTCTAGAGATAATGACTTTGCGGTTGATGGGATCATACAATTTGTATGCTTTGCTTTCTTCACTGTAGCCAACCATGATGCATTTGCGTGACTTCGCATCCAATTTCCTGCGATGATCATCATGTATGTGGGCATATGCTATGCAACCAAATATGCGGAGATGCCCAATGCGTGGCTTGTGTCCAGTGAATGCTTCATAAGGAGCCATACCTTGTATCGGTTCGGTAGGAAGCCGATTAAGCAAATAGTTAGCTGTAGCTATTGCTTCTGCCCAATACTGATTCGGAAGATGCTTTTCACTGAGCATTGCTCTAGCACTGTCTGCTAAAGTCGCATTCTTCCTTTCAGCTCTTGCATTCTACTGAGGAGTATCTGCACATGTGAACTGTCTTCGTATGCCATGATTTTTGCAAAAGTTCATGAATGCTGAAGACATGTATTCACCTCCTTTGTCTGATCTCATGACCTTGATCTTTCTGCCTGTCTGGTTTTCACCATGGCTTTGAATTCTTGAAATCTGGAAAACACTTTAGATTTCTCTTTCAGAAAGTAGACCCAACAATATCTGCTATAGTCATCGATGAAGGTCAAGTAATAAAGTGAACCATTGATGCTGCGGGTCTGGGCATAACCCCATACATCTGTATGAATCAAATCAAGAATACCTCATGCACGAGAGGTACTTCTGACAAAGTTGGTTCGCTTTTGTTTGCTGAAGCAGCATGCTTCACAAACTTTTCCAAGAAACTGTACGATCGACGGTTGGTTTAGATCTAGATCAGAGTAGACTAGATCGCCACAGAGGGGACGCTTTGAATTTTCCCAAGTTGCCAATCTAAGCCATGCTCGAAACAGTCCATACGCTCACATCCGATTTCACATCATTACATTACCTGAAACCTTACGTTCATCAGTTCAGTTAGCAGACTTTAGAGTACAAAGGCATTGCAGATTGGTTCAGTGGGCAGATAACACTTGATTTCACACACACATGCCACCATTGTAAAGCCTATTCGACTATCTCATGGCATTGTGCACATCATTTTCAGCCTTGTAAAGCCTCTTGGCTATTCCCGACATCATTGCCACAAGCCTTGTAACACAGATCAGATCTTATATACTGCAGTTCTATCTTCACCGACGGTACAGAGATTTCACTTGGCATCTTCAGTGTATTTGCAGTTGATTCATACAGAGTTTTCCAGGACACTTTTTGAGTACATTGTTTGCACCATGTCGACTAGCAACCTCAATCTGGAGGCATCTGCTAAGTTATACAACTCCAATTACGGTACATGGAAATACCGAATGGAGACCATTCTTGCGCTTCACGACAAATGGGAGTATGTTGATGGATCTATACCTAGACCATTGGCCGATCCAGCCACCAGTCGCTCTACTCCATCTGTTGTCACAGCACTAGCAACGGGATCTACATCGGGATCTACATCTACACAAATAGTTTCCGCACCAATAGCAGATCCTGCCATTGCCCGAGCTCAAGCAGAATGGGATAAGAAAGACAAGTATGCCTATCACCTGATCAAAGCAGAATGTGCAAGATGTCATGCTAGGACGGCTCAACATAGTCAAGACATCAAAAGAAGCATGGGATATGTTCGCAGCTCTCTACGAGTTTGAGAACACATCCAGGATTCTCACCCTGAGAAACCAGATCAACCAGAGTTTTCGCAACAGCAGTGAAACCGGTCATGCTTATGTACTCTGCATAAAAGACTACAACAATCAACTTGCAGCAGCAGGAGAGACTATGAATCCCGCAGAAATGGTTCAAGTAATCCTGAATGGACTAGGAGAAGGATATGAGAATCTAGTCCAGAGTATTGCCATCCAACGGAAAATTCCAACACTGGAAGAACTTCAGTCAGTTCTACTTGGTGAAGAACTCAGGACTCAGGCCATTCAAGCACGTAAAGGTCATTCTAATGATCAGGCATTCACAGCTTCAGATAGAAGCAGAGGCAAAGGCAGAAACAGAGGTAGATCATATCAGAAAAGTGGTCATCATCAACAAAATCAGCATCGGCATCAGCATCATCCTCAGCAACATCAGAATCAACAAAGAGAAAATCATTCCAACCGAGGAAGATTTCAAGGACGAGGGAATGCATCCACCAATGTGTCAAACATTCAATGCAACTACTGTCACAAGTTTGGACACTATGAAAGAGATTGCCGCAAGAAGCAGTACGACCAAGGTGGTCAATCCAGCAGTAATCGAGGGAATTCTCGAGAAAGAGGAAATCATCGTGGTGGACATTCTAGTCACAGTCATTTTACAAATGAACATGGAAATATGTTTCTTGCAAGCGGGGAATTGCATACAATGCACCTAGACAATGCACCTAGACACTGATTTCAATCCCAAAGAGGATTTCAGCTATCAATTCGACCAAGTGGAACAGGATCCTTGGTACATCGACAGCGGTGCATCATCTCATATGACAAATCATCAGGAATGGTTCAAAGAAATGAAGCCATTAGAAGGACAAAAGAACGTCATCTACACAACAGACAATACACCGAATCCAGTTCAAGGGACAGGTGTTATCCCTATGAACAATTTCACTGGTACAAAAGGATTAGTCAAAGATGTGTTCTATGTTTCGAAGCTCAACAAGAAACCTTTGTCAGTAGGTCAAATGACGGAACACAACTACAAAGTCATCTTCAACAGTGATGAATGCACTATCAGAGACAAATCCAAAAGAGGTCAGCTAGTAGCAAAAGGTGTCAAGGAAGGACGCTTATACAAGATGCTAGCTACAGTACTAGACAAGCATGCCATGTCAGCTCAAATGCAACAGATGCCACTATCTGCAAAATGGCACAAGAGATATGGTCATGTCAACTTCACGTACTTGTTAGATGTCAGGAATCAAAATATGGCAATTGGGATTCCGAAAATAATTCCTTTTCTTTTGTTCTTTTTAAGTGCTGGGTCAGATGCGTCGATGTAGAGGCAAATGTGCGTGAAGGAAGTGGTTTTGTCAGCTAGGCTCAAATGTGAGTGTAACTTGCACCAAAATGTGTGCGCGATGTAACGAGCGTGTAGAGCACGAAAAAACGAGCAACTTTTCTTTTTAGAGCGCCCTCAAATTCTTCTTGGATCAAGAGATACGACTTGATCTAGCTGGAGGGGCAAAAGGAGTGCAAATGGTGCTCAATGATGATGTGTCACTGTGAGTCACATGCAGTGATGATGTGGCATTGTGCTTAGCAAGAGGTGTGCCTGTGAAGCTCTGTGCTGAGGTGGCAAGAGTGTGCACATGCAGTGTGTGCACAGTGTGTCTGGCAAGGGACTGGCCTGCAGAGGGTCAGTGCTAACTGGACTGCTGAGGTGGCAGTGCTAAGGTGGCACAGATGATGTCAGCAAGGTGACATGGCAATGCTGATGTGTCACTAATGACATGGCAGGTGATGTGTCACTGATGATGTGGAAGATGATGTGGCAGTCGGTGATGATGTGGCAAGATGATGTGGCTTGCTTACGTGGTGCTGATGACATGGCAGATAGGATTGGATAAGGTTGCCATGTGGCTGGTCCTTGACCAAGCTCTAGGGTGTGGTGACCCTGAGGATAGGGTCCAAGTCAGCTGCCACGTGTCATAAGAACAACAACCGGAATCTTTGAGATTCTGACAGAATCTCAAAGATTCCATTTTCTTCTTCGATGGAGCTCTGTGGGCTCTCTGAGTCGTTGGAGATCTCCGCTCGTTGGTGACGCCTGTGTTGTAGTAGACGACGGTGTGCAGAGCGGGTCTCGTTGAAGTCGTTGGAGAGATAGGCGCTTACTTGTTGACAAGCGGTTGAGGAGGCAACGCCTGTAGCGGGAGCCAGTGGAGAGGCCCAGCTAGCTGTGAAGACTTTGAGCATTCATTGGAGTTCACTTTTGCTGCAGGAGTTGGTTGATTGGCGGTGCTCCTGTCGGGTTGCACAGTCCAACGACCTTGCTTGGTCGGTGAAGGAGCAAGGTGATGAGGTCGATGCAGCTGCCCATTGTGCTGTTGGGAAGAGCCGTTGAAGGAGTAGACTTCACACGGAAAGCCGATGCTACCAAGTATCAGTGTTGAAGGAGGACTTGGAGCTTGATGGCATCATTGAGAGCGCTTCCAGTTGAGTAGGCCGACGCAAGAGCATGGAGAGTCGTTGGGGCTAGACAACGTTGTGGCTTAGAGTCGGTATGCTTTGCTTCTAGTTGCAAGAGTCGACAGTATGGAAGGGAGGCTGTTTTGGTCGGTTGTTAGAGCGAGTCGGGCTGTGGTGCAGAGGGCTACCTTACTGAGACTTCGGCTCGTTGAAGAGGCTGTGGGCAATCAGCGGTGAAGCTGTACATTGGAGCACCAGGCTGAGAAGCTGCTAACGCTTGGAGACGAGGAGCCCGTCAGTGTCTACATCACTGTAGATGGCGATCTTGGAGTCTCTGGCTGCTGCTGCAGGTCGCCCTCTCTGCATGTAGATCTTGAAGGAGCCTTTGAAGAAGCTCGAGAGTTGCTGGTCACCTTTGGAAGGCTTTGAAGCTCACTGGTTGTGAGAGATCTCTGCTGCCCTCTACTTGTTGTAGCTAAAACACAGGACCAGAGAACCTTGTACCAGAACCTTTCTCTCTCACAAAACCTTACAAATCTCTCAATCAGAATTCTCTCAAGAAATGAAGGAGCATATCTCTCTCAGAAGAATACCTCGCAAGTAAAGCACTCTCTTTGTCACAATGGAAATCTCTCAAGAACAATGACGGAAATTTCTTTCAATGGACGGAAATTCTCTCAACGGAAGTGAAGGGAAAAATCTCACAATCACTCAAGAGAACTCTCAATCTCACAATCTCTCTCACACTCTCAAGAATCTCAATGCCTCAGCGGAAGGCAACATAGCTCTGATACCATGACAAAATATGAAGAGGGGAGAGGAGAAGAGTGGAGATGAGGAGAGAGGGCACAGCTAGAGAGCACACCACAAATGACTAACTGTACACTAGATTTAGTTGAAAAAATAGAATATATACAAACCCTTTTAGGGTTAGGGTTAGGGGATCTAACCCTTTCCTTTATAGCACTCTATAAGGTTAGTGCTATGCACATATGATCACGTGATGGTGCTATGCACACATGATCACATGATGTTGAGCGTGAACTCTCAACAACTACATTAGGATCAACATGTGCAACTTTTGAATTAGCGCAAGATACTAAATTACAATAAATGTGAATATTTCATATTCAAGTAGGTACTACACCAAGGACAATGCAATAGTCCCTGTTGAATCTGATGGAGAATCATCAAGTTTTGCTATTGTGACTATCAAAAAGAGCTCTATGAAAAGATTGTATGATGAGGTAGATTGTAGAGAAGACAAATGAGTGAAGTTAGAATCTCCACAAGAAGATAGGCCTTACTACACTTTGACCATAGAGTGTTCGGATGAATTGAGCATTGAAAGTGAGTACTCACCTAGTGAGGGGCCTTTGCTCATTCATGAAGTAGATTTGTCTGTTAAGAATGGGATATTCGAAGGCAAAGTATTGAATAAATATGGAACTTGAGCCTTACAAAACGTCAATTATCCCAAAGCTTTGAAATGAGATTTAACTGATAGGGAGGGGGGCGGTTGTATTACTCTCGCAATAGGCAAGGTTTACTATGCTGACTTTGTCAAGACGTTGAATGTAGGAGATTGCATAAAGGTTACAAACTTTTTAGTTTGAAATAGAAATACTCGAAACGATGGAGGAACATCCGATTACACTTTGGTATTTGATCCTTTGACTAGGGTCGAACATTCTGAAACATTTATAATTGACCCAATATTTATTCCGACCACTAGTATCTACAAGTACAAAGAAGATTGCAAAGAGATAACTAACAAAGGACAAGCGATAGTACTTGCCATCACTGGCTATAGTCGTACTGACGATGATTAAGCTTGGGAGTTGTATGCATCAGATGGATGAACTAATTGTCGACAACGACAATGAAAATGCATACTACCTCATTATGGTAACTTGTCATTGCAAATCATTAGATTATTAGTCGCAGTGAGATTTTCACTTTCACCCTAAGAAATATTGACGCAAGTCGCCATTGCAATTGACTTTTTGGAACAACCAGCGTTCAAATTATGTCAAGATCATGGATATGTTTAAGGAAATGGGCTTCTTCCCTTTTGTTCTAAGAAACATAGGAGTGAAGAAAAACAACAAACCAATCGCACTAAACATGCTTGATATGACTATCATGGCACCTAGATGAATTCCATCGATCTCTCCAAAATTAGCTCAAGTGTTTCATCGACATATTCAGCAAATTGGCTATAGAAATCAAGTAACATTTAACTTGTGTACATTATTTTATAATATTGTAGAACAAATGATAACATATTGTTAGTTAACACTCGCTATGTTATATTAATAGATAAGCGATGTTCCTACTGTTACGGGCCTGAACTCAACATTATATAAGCCTGTGTGCTCATTTTGTAAAGAGGGAAAGATTTTGAAGGAGAACACTATATCTTGATGCTTAACATGTGACCGGATCATGATTCTGGAAAAGATTCCTAAAGTGAAGGCACTTATTACAAGCTTAGATGGTGCAAGTGTGGAGGTTACATTGAAGAACACATGGGTGGATAAAGTTCTAGATTTGCCTCACCCATTCATAGAGTTACTGGAAGACAACACCCAATTCCTAAAATCGGAATTGTTTGACCAGAGGACCAAAGGAAGATTCTTGGTCAATATGCATGGTCTAGTTGCGGGCTTCATTCCTTTGAGGTGTAATGGTGCTTGAATAGCTTATCAACCAGGCATACAACATGATATTATCCTCCCATTGTACAGTGCAAGATCATCAGCTCAATTTGTTTGCAAAGCAGAGTAGTAGCCTAATGTTTTCCTACTTCAAATTGCTTCATTACATAGTTCAAGCTTTTCACTAAGAGTGTTTTTACCTACTGTAGAATGTAAGCTTTTAAGCTTGGTTATTTCATAACATAGTAGCACTCACTGCTACATGTTACTTTGTAAAAAATGCTTTTTTTATTTTATTAATAAAAAAGTTGTACAATACTATTGTTGCATAATGTGAGTATGGCTCAATTGGAAGTTAAGCTAGACTATAATTCACAATGTTGATATAGTTACACATAGTAACATAAGTTTTATTTTTGAGAATCTTCCCAAATAGTGGTTTCCACAAAGCTATGTTGAGTACCTTGATAAGGAAATTGTGGAAAAGCTCGCTCGCTTTTTTGGGCCCGCTTGCTTTTCCTCGCTGGCTCTATCGACTGCCTCGTTTATCCATCGTTAGATCCTGTGCTCTGCATATTGTTCTAGCAGTAGTTGCTTGGATCGAGAATTGCTGTCAAGCCCCTGTCAAGTAAGGATATTTGTTTTAGAAAGGCCAATTTGTATTTCCCTTGTAACTCAAAATATGGGTATCTATTTGCAATTGATGTTTGTAGTATATGCATGAGAGTTGTTTTGTCAGGTTTCACACGCTGGGTTCTGAAATTGAATCCACACAATCTCATTATTGTCATAGGTGGGCATGCTCATAAGAACTCCAACTACTCCATTAACTAATCCATCTTGTTGGTTAATGTTCCCTGCACATAATTCAACTAGCATTCCTTCTTTGATTTGTATCTAGTTGTTTGTAATCCATCTGTTGCTTTAGGATTTTCTAAAATTTTAGATGAGATATGACTGCCACCATTGAATGTATTGATTGCTATGATACTGCATTCTTTACCTATTACTTGATAGAATACCTTGTCATTATGCTTATTTGTCTCAAGGTTGGTATAGTAAAGGTGGGGGAAAGTATGGTCTTTGGGTGGCTCACGAAGGCAACATTGGTAAAAATTTTCATTTGTTTCTCATGGGTGGAGTTGGCATAGGCAAAACATACTTTCTCTTGCTTATAGTCCAAGGCTTACTCCCAAACCATTTCAAGTGTAGATTATAAGCTACTACATGTATTGATAATAGCTTACATAGGAGAAGCAGCCTACAACATAAACGAGCTTACTATACACTGCGCATTGCATTTACCATTACAAACAAAAAACTTAACCGCGAAGCTTGACATACTAATCTGTCTTTATGAACAATTACAACTTATTGTCTTTGATGAAATCTCATTAGTATGAAGACACACTTTGGATCTCCTTTGGATTTTGCAAACCTTCGCATGAGAACCTTTGAAAGAAACCATTCAGAATACTTTTGAAATGTCGATGTCATCTGCTGTGGACATTTATATCAAGCCAAACCAGTAAGCGACAGCTGGGTATTCAAACCAGAGGAATACTCATTACAAACAATGCCAAACACATACTGGCTCACAAAGCCATGATGTTATGAACTCAAAAAAACAATGCACCAAACAATATTGAGTTTATACAAACATTGAACTCTTTCAAAAATTGTACACATACAAAGGAGCAAATACAATTTGTTGGATTAATCCTTTTGCGTTGACAATATGAAGAGGGGAGAGGAGAAGAGTGGAGATGAGGAGAGAGGGCATAGCTAGAGAGCACACCACAAATGACTAACTGTACACTTAATTTAGTTAAAAAAATAGAATACATACAAACCCATTTAGGGTTAGGGTTAGGGGATGTAACCCTTTCCTTTATAGCACTCTATAAGGTTAGTGCTATGCACATATGATCACGTGATGGTGCTATGCACACATGATCACATGATGTTGAGCGTGAACTCTCAACACCTTCCCTCAAGATCAACATCATGAAGTAGGCCTTCCCTCAAGATGATGATTCTAGGGAATCGAAGAAAGACTGAGCATTACATTCCATCACACCCCTTTAATGGGAATGTCCTTCCTCTGTGTCAAACCAAGAGCTAATCGGTGTTTCTCGAATAGCTCTTTATCGAGTGGTTTGGTAAAGATGTCTACAACATTCTCTTTGCTATCACAATGCTACAGTGTGATGTCACCAAGTAACACTCTTTCTCTGATGAAGTGCTCTATGACATTAATGTGCTTTGTCCTCGAGTGATATACTGGATTTTTGGCCAATGCTTGAGCCGATTGATTATCACAGTATATTGTTGTTGGCTTTGACTCATCAAAGTAATATGTTTCTGATAATAGTCTTCTGAGCCATATAGCCTCACATGCACCTGTAGTGAGTGCTCTATATTCTGCTTCAGTCAAAGCAAAGAAACAATTGGCTGTTTGTTTGACAACCATGATATAGCACCTTGACCAAGGAAAAATGCATATCCCTATGTTGATCTCCTGGTCTCATGATCTCTAGCATAGTCACTATCACAGTATCCATGCAACTGTGGATGACTTCCTCTGTATTCTATCCCAAACTATCTTGTACCTTTGATGTATCTCAAGACTCTTTTGGCTACATTCCAGTGAGACTGTTTTGGATATGCCATAAACTGTGCTAGTGAGCTTACTGCATAACAAATATCTGGCCATGTGATTGTCAGATATATAAGAGATCCAATGAGCTGCCTGTAGTATCTGTCATTGACTAGAGGCTTTTTTGAATCTTTAGTAAGTTTCAAACTCTGTTCCATGGGAGTGGCTGTAATCTAACAATCTGCAATATGAAACTTCTTTAGGAGACTGTTAACATACTTGAGTTGACTCATGAATGTGCTATCTGAATCTCTCCAGAACTCAATTCCAAGACAATAGTGTATAAGTCCAAGATCTTTCATATCAAACTCTGCAGATAAGTCTTGTTTCAATTTTTTGATGAAGCTATCCTTGCTTCGTGTCACAATCAGATCATCTACGTACAAAAGTGCAATAGTAATGTCTTTCCCTTGAACTTTGTAGTAGAGAGTATGATCTGCATTAGACTTCATGTATCCCAGATCAGCAAAATACTTGTTGATTTGTACCAACTTCTGGGTGCTTATTTTAGCCGTAGAGACTTTTCTTGAGATGGCAAACCTTATTCTCCTTTCCTAGTTCAACATAACCTGCTGGTTATTGCATGTAGACTTCCTTGTTTGGAATCCATCTTTGCTACTGGAGCATAAGTCTCATCATAGTCCTGACTATATTGTTGTGCAAATCCATTTGCAACAAGTCTAGCTTTATATCTTTGAATACTTCCATCTGGATTGTACTTCACTTTGTATACCCATTTGTTTGCTATGGCCTTCTTTCCTGGTGGAAGGTCGCATAATTCCCAAGTATTATTCTTATACAAAGCATCCATTTCTTCATTCATAGTAGTTTGCCATTCTGGCTTGTCTACTGCATCTTCAAAGTACACTGGCTCTTCTGTAGCCATGATGGTAGTCATAAGAGCATAGTTGGTGGTTACCTGAATTGCTTTGCCTTTCTAAGCACATGTCAATCTGGCTGGAGGTCTTCTGCTTGGGGTGTTGTTGGAAATTCTTGCACTTCTTCATCAACTTGTCCTGTAGATGACTGTGAAGTCGATGCTTCTATCTCTTGTGTAGGTGAGGTTTTCCATTCTGATTCCTCATCAAAGATTACATCTCTGGAGATAATGACTTTGCGGTTGATGGCATCATACAATTTGTATGCTTTGCTTTCTTCACTGTAGCCAACCATGATGCATTTGCATGACTTTGCATCCAATTTTCTACGATGATCATCATGTAGGTGGGCATATGCTATGCAACCAAATATGCGGACATGTCCAATGCGTGGATTGTGTCCAGTGAATGCTTCATAAGGAGTCAAACCCTGTATCGGTTCAGTAGGAAGCCGATTAAGCAAGTAGTTTGTAATGGCTATTGCTTCTACCCAATATTGATTTGGAAGATGCTTTTCACTAAGCATTGCTCTAGCACTGTTTGCTAAAGTCCCATTCTTCCTTTCAGCTCTTGCATTCTACTGAGGAGTATCTGCACATGTGAATTGTCTTCGTATGCCGTGACTTCTGCAAAAATTCATGAATGCTGAAGACATGTATTCACCTGCTCTATCTGATCTCATGACCTTGAGACCGGTTTCACTGCTGTTGCGGAAACTTTGGTTGATCTGGTTTCTTAGGGTGAGAATCCTGGATGTGTTCTTGGACTCGTAGAGAGCTGCAAACATATCCCATTCTTCTTTTGATGTCTTGACTATATTGAGTTGTGCTAGGATCACATCTTGCACATTCTGCTTGATCAGGTGATAGGCACACTTGTCTTTCTTATCCCATTCTACTTGAGCTCGAAGGATCTGCTACTAGTGCAGAAACTATTTGTGGATTCCATTGCTGTGACAACAGATGGAGTAGAGCTACTGGTGGTTGGATTGTCCAATGGTCTAGGTGTAGACCCATCAACATACTCCCATTTGTCCTGAAGTACAAGAATGGTCTCCATTCGGTATTTCCATGTATCATAATTGGAGTTGTCTAACTTAGTAGATGCCTCCAGATTGAGGTTGCTAGTCGACATGGTGCAAGAAATGTACTCAAAATTGTCGTGAAAATCTCTGTATGAATCAATTGCAAATACACTGTCTATGCCAAGTGAAATCTCTGAACTGTTGGTGAAGATAGAACTGCAATATATAAAATCTGATCTGTATTAGAAGGCTTGTGGCAATGATGCCAGGAATGGCCAAGAGGCTTTATAAGGCTGAAATGATTGCATGATGACGTGAGATAGCCAAATAGGCTTTACAATGGTGGCATGTGTGTGTGAAATCAAATGCTATCTGCCCACACTGAATCAATCTGCAATGCTTCTGAACTCTGAAATCTGCTCACTGAACTAATGAACGTAGCGTTTCAGGTAATGTAATGATGTGAAACCGTATGTGAGCGTATGGATTGACTTCGAGTAGGTACTAGTCGGGAATTTCAGGCATGGCTTAGATTGGCAACTTGGAGAAATTCAAAGCGACCCCTCTATGGCAATCTAGTCTACTCTAATCTAGATCGAAACCAATCGTCAATCGATGAAAGAACAGCAAATAATTCCTTTTCTTTTGTTCTTTTTAAGTGCTGGGTCAGATGCATCGATGTAGAGGCAAATGTGCATGAAGGAAGTGGTTTTGGCGACGAGGCTAAAATGTGAGTGTAACTTGGGCCAAAATGTGCATGTGATGTGACGAGCGAGTAGACACAAAAAAACGAGCGACTTTCCTTTTTGGAGCGCCCTCAAATTCTTCCTGGATCAAGAGATATGACTTGATCTAGGTGGAGGGAAAAAAGGAGTACAAATGTGCTCAATGAAGATGTGTCACTATGAGTCACATGCAGCGATGATGTGGCACTGTGCCTAGCAAGAGGTGTGCCTGTGAAGCCCTGTGCTGAGGTGGCAACTGTGTGCACATGCAGTGTGTGCACAGTGTGCCTAATAAGGGATTGTGCCTGCAGAGGGTCAGTGCTGACTAGACAGTTGAGGTGGCACTACTGAGGTGGCAGAGGTGACATGGCAATGATGACATGGCACTGATGACATGGTTGATGATGTGGCACTGATGACATGGGTGATGATGTAGCTAGATGATGTGGCAAAATGATGTGGCCTGATTATGTGGCACTGATGATATGGTTGATGACATGGCACTGATGATAAGGTGACTAGGGTAATTGCCACGTGTCATAAGGAGGACGATTGAAATCTCTAAGAGTCGACAAAATCTAAGAAGATTCCATCTGCCTACGGATTTTCATCGATTACTATGGGGAGCGTTGCCTGTAGCTTGGGTCGACGACCGCTGAGAGGTATCACTGTTGAAGCAGTTTTGCACATGAACGCTGCTCCAATAAGTAGATAGTTGGCTGGTTGAGTCACGAGCATTGGAGAGCAGCCCTTGCTGCCTGAATAGCCAGTGGTCCAATGATCCCCTCTCCATGTACTCGTATACCAGCAGCTAATACGAGACCTCCTAGCAGAGTCTGACTAGGCGAACTATGGTGATGTTTAGAGTTGGAGCTCGTTGGAGTCGGCTCATAGGAGGCTAAGAGCTATTTGCTGAGTAGCCACTTGAAGCGAGGCAGCTTGTTGGAGTGCCAGGTCAATTGGAGAGGCCGGTCATTATGGAGCAGAAGCGTTGGGATGGAGTTGGCTGGAAGAGCATAGTGGCAAGGCTACTTGCTAAAGGGCGTTGGAGGTGTGAGGCTGGCTTCTGACGAAGTTGTTGGAGGCTATGGCGGCTGATTGTGAGCCTTCAGTGGACTACCTTAGAGGTGCTAGGAGCTGCTATTGCAATTCTATTCAGATGGGCAGCTTTGTTTCGCTAGTCGAGGGAGCTCGCAGAAAGGAGCCGTAGCTAGTTGTAGTACTAGCTAAGTCGAAGTTGTGGCTGAAGCAGAGAACGATCTCACCATTGAAGAGCTAATATTTAGCTAGGAGATAGAAGGCCGTGGGTGCCCGTCTGAAGGCCTGGAGATTGTTGCTATTGTTGGAGTCTTTGCGCACTGCCTTGTCACCCGTGATCGTTGAAGCGTATGGAAGGCTACTTTTGTTGTTGGAGACTACAAGGCTCACTGTGGTTGATGGTCGTTGGAGGCTCACAAGCTACAGTCATTGTATTGGGAGAGGTCTTTGCTACACCGTTTGCTATCACCCATGCAGAGCTTGGAGTGTTGCACGAAGGAGGTGAAGAATAGAGCCCACTATTGACGTTGCTGGCTGTGGAGAGCTAGGAATCGAGTCGGTGGCCTTGTGAAGAACTCTATGTATCTGTCTCTCTCTCAGACAAGAGATATCATAGCAGAAATCTCTCAACGGAAGAGATGTATCTCAAATCTCTCTTTCTCTCGATGAACTAAGAATTCCTCTCAAATGGATGGAAATCTTTTATCAACGAAATGAAAGATAGAAAGCTCTCAATCTCTCAATCTCTCTCGGTCTCACAAGAAGGATGGCACCTCAGCGAAAGGTAGAACCATGCTATGATACCATGACAAAATATGAAGAGGGGAGAGGAGAAGAGTGGAGATGAGGAGCGAGGGCACAGCTAGAGAGCACACCACAAATGACTAACTGTACACTAGATTTAGTTGAAAAAATAGAATATATACAAACCCATTTAGGGTTAGGGTTAGGGAATCTAACCCTTTCCTTTATAGCACTCTATAAGGTTAGTGCTATGCACATATGATCACGTGATGGTGCTATGCACACATGATCACATGATGTTGAGCATGAACTCTCAACATGCATATCATAATATCAACAAACAGTTGTCTTTGTTCTCGTTGTTTAAAGATCAAATCATCTTGAAGTACTCGTCGTTGTGCATAAGAATTTGTTTTTTGACTGGAATAATAAAATTGTCACTTTTCTATTTTTTATTCATATTGCGCATGTCAAATGCAATGTCATATGTGGGGAAATTATTTTGTTCGATGTCATTGTTGTAAATATTGCCCATGTCATAGTTATTTCTTTGTGGATGTTGGTTTTTTGTACTTTTTGGTCATCATTGACATCTTGTGTGTACAAAGCTTTATTTCATAGTATAATGTTGTGCCCAAAATCGTAAGCTTGTTGCCAAGAACCATGTATTAATAGTTCACGATTTTCATCATCTTTGAAAGGGTAGTATAATAGTACTTGTTCTCAACAATAATTCTCTAAATCCTTGACGATGTTGAATTTCATGAATCTTATAATTCTTGGTCTGTGTCTTTTCTTAATGTTGTTGTTGTCGTAGTTATATTCTTCTGCAAATGTTGCGAGGCAAATGTCATACATGTTTTTTCTTTTTGTGTATTTATTGATGATAGTGTCACACGTTATATTGGTGGACTCACTGGGGAGATGCTGCAATTGTCTTTTTTGCTTGAGAATGAGTGCTCTGTTTTCTTGTTTGTTTGTGTTTATAAAGTAGAAGCTCCTTTTTGTTCTACATAAGTGTATAGATAAAGTAATGAAAGATGCCAATCGTGCAGTCATTTGTTGTGCGTGCAAAAGTGTGTTTCCCATTTTTCGTAGTCTATCACACGCAGTACTGTTGTCTTGTATGCAAGTCTTAATTGTGTGCTGGAGGCTTTTTTTTATTGTGTTATCCAGTTTTCTAATGTATGAAGTGCTTTAATCAAAAAATGAGTTTCTTGTGGCAATCAAATATGGACATACAATACATTATGGACCCATATTCAGCAACTCCATCATGTTTCTCTCTAGATACTCCTCTTGAACAGCATCACAATCTGGCATGTTCAATTGCTGAATCATTGCTTCCTGCATTCTCATGTATATTTTATGCCTGCATTGAAAACACATGTAAATTTCATCTCACTTTTACAGTTGAAACAAAGTCTATTGAAAAATTAATGTAAAATCAAGGAGAGACATGATGCAAAGGAGAGAAGTTACTTACTCATCAAATTCATTGCCCATTTCATTCAAAGAGAGATCCCCAAACACCAATTTGCCAAGTACAGACTTAATTAGAATCTCATCTTTAATTCCTTGCATGCTCTTCCATGTTGTGGCTCAAATCTCTTTAGGTAATGCCTTCAAGGTTTGGGTTTCTTTCTTGACTCCTTTAGGTATGAGTTTTTTCTACCCTTTGATTTCAAAAATCTCCCACTTTGAAAAAATTGCATTTATCTAATTGCAAACTTCTCCACTACGAAATGCAATTTGAAACATCCCGTCCCATGATCTAAAGGTGTCACTTGGCCTTGACGGATCTTTAATTGTTGTGGAAATCCAAGTCTCATTCAACAAAGACAAGCAGAACTCTAGAGTGATTAAAGAACAATCCTCTTTGAGTTTCGTAACGAACTCATTGTGATAGAAATGAACTTGTTATCCAAGACATGGAATTCTTGTAGTCATTGTGGTTATTGTGGTCAAAAGCCAGTAAGTTTGCCTCCGAATCAGTCAAACCAGCATAAACTGTACGATTACATGTCTTGTAATGAGAGTTGCATGGAAACTCAATATTCAACTACCTTTTTTCCTCTGCTGAATGGGAGCCTCTAAGAACAAAGTAGTTATAATCATTTGCTTTCGGTGGACGATCAAAAGATGCCTTGTATGGAAAATATTTTGGATCTATGAGCACAATGTACTTCACAACCTCTCTTTTTCTGTTCTTATCATAAGCATATGCCTATGCCTATGCTTATGCTTATGCATGAGCATATGCTCATATGCTTATGCATAAGCATAAGCGTATGCTTTCTCTCTTTTTCTCTTATGCATATGGTTTCTCTCTCTTTTTTCTCTTATGCATATTTAGTTCTTTTCCCCTCTTTCAATCTCTTTTCTGTTCTTCTTTGTCTTCTTTTCCCCTCTCCTTCTCTTATGCTTCTCCTTCTCTTTTGTGTCTCTTATGCTTCTCTTATGCTTCTCCTTCTCTTATGCATATTCTTTCCCTCATATGCTTTTCGCTTCTTACCTGCTCTTGGTTTTTGTTTTTTGTTTTCATGTTTGTGTCTACGTTTGTTCAATCCCCCCAAATTAAACATGGGATCACGTCGCATGTCCAACGAGTACAAAAACCCTCATAGGAGGAGACATCATGATCTCTATTCTCTAGAGGACTTTGATTCCACTCAGGCGACACCTCAGGGGCCTACCCTTGCGACTACCCCTAGGTCGGAATCCTCTCGGATGTAGCACTGTGACGAGTTTGTCGCACAGATAACCGATGTAGAGGCAGCGAGATTCTTCTCTCTGCTATCCCAAAGGACCTCAGCAAATCCCTCTCCTACACTTGGGTGTGCCCATCGTAAGGGAAGGAAGAATAAGAGGGGTCGCTTATGTTGTGTTGACTCAGGAGATGTAGATGAGTTAGCACACTCACATCCCTACATGTCTCCACTTGGTCCCGAGACCCAGTACCAGTCAGGTCCCTTGCCCTCTCGTACTCCCACTGCTACTCCTCGCTGCAGAAGCGCTCGCACTAACACCACTTGCTCTGACTTTGCCACTACCATAAGGAGACTCTACTACTACCATGAGTCCTCCTTACCTGGTCGAGGACCTGTCCTATGAAATCACTGTTGGTGGAGAGATAATAGAAAATAAAAAGGCCTCAGAACTAACCAAAGTCATTTTCCATTTCAAATAAACCATATCAAACAAACCCTCAGTTTACTTTGGTTGCAAGATATCATTTTAAAAATACAGTTTATTTCCATTTTACAAGTAATGCTATTTGTTCATTAGTACTTGTCATGAGATTCTTAAAGATATAACTATTTTTATTTGAAAGGTGAAACCAATATTAGTATCCATAATCGTACAACAATAATAAAGCTTCATTAAATATATGACTCTTTTTATTTAAAAATGTAAATCAACACTACTCCACCTACATGTAAAATTGAAAGCGTTTAAGGAAAATGTAATAGCTTTTAAGTCATTATCCACTTCTAAATACTCCTCTATGTTCCAGATGAGAAATAGTTATATCTATTATCACATTTACAGTTTTGAAAAGTAATGCTCATTTATCTAACAATATATTCTCATCATTAATTACAATTGTGAAACTACGATAATAAAAGAATGTCGACATCCCTCAACAAGTTAATCATTGCCTCTTACAAACATACTCTTCTAGCAATCTTTAAATAATCATATGCACACTATGATTAAAGTAATGAACATGACAAGCGAACATTGCTTCGAAGAAATGAAGATCGACTCAAAATTTCTTGAGCTATATCCACAAAATAAGTGTTTCTTCCCATGTATATCTTACATGCTAAAATTCCATATCACACCAGGAGCATTAAGAAAAGCAATGTACATGAAATACACAAGCATTTCGAAACAATATGAATTTCAGATAGCAAAATGGGGTCAATAATTCTTCGAATCTAAGCTCTTTCAATAGCTATACTTGGAAATCAAAAGCATTGCCCCAGTACATGGAAGGATTACTACATAATAACTATTACTATCGCATTGAATACTTATTCTTGCAACCCGCAAAAACTACGGCTTCTCCTAATGAGCCCAGAAATGTTAATTTTCCCATGTGCAATTGACATAACAACAATAAAGTACACTCGTTGGACCAAAGACATGGGTCGTATTTTAGAAAACATCATTAATGAAAATACACTCATTTCTACCATTGATGCGATGCACATCTTAAAGCAAAAATTCCCAGAAGCATTTCTCATAGCGACACTATCAAACGTAAAATTTCGCACATTAAAAAAAGGCAAAAAAACTCAATTACACAACACAAAGATGATTGTAATAATCAAGACACTAAACAACACAACCAACTGCAACAACACAATGACATAGCAACAACAGTTGTACTAGAACAAAGCTCAAACTCACACCTGACAATGACAACATGCATGCATAACAGATGAATGTATAACATTACCAAAATACTCAAAAGCATTTGGAACTCCTTTAAAATGTGTAGAGAAATATATTATCATAATTTGAGATACTCCAAAATACGAATGCTCATCATGTGAGTGTCTCCTACAATTTAGAAAACAAACAACATGAGGAAATCACACACGCTTGGATAATGACAAAAAGACAGCATGATATCCCTTTCGAACAAAAGAAATGACGTATTTGCAAAGAATGCAAGGCATCCATAAAAGTAAATAGCATCCCAAAGTACTTTCTCCCTCATCAAATACAAGAAAACATAGAGTTGCTAAACGTGGTAATCCTTAATGACATTGAAGAATGGTTAGTTGCTCTAAGAATATCATTCACTCAAATAAGAGAATTAACACATGGTGGCCAGTACGGAATGCATGGTAGCATTGTAAATGTCATGGTGGCTGACACAAGTAAAATACAGCATATCTTACCAAGTTATTAATAACGATGAATCATCGATAATACTTGGAATTTTAAAAAACCTATAATATAAAAGCACATACTTGGTTGGGAAAGTCAAGCCAAGTATTCTTATGCAAGCATTACATACACTTATTCAAACACCACTTTACAAATCTAACAATGTACAAATTAACCAGCAATGGACACAACATTTGGAAGAAATCCTGTGTTCACAACAAAATGTAGAAGAAGAGGAGAATGACCAACAATCCTATCCAGATGACACTGATGAAGCTTATATAGACATTCTGATACACAACATCATTACAAACAGTGTAACATCTAATTCAAGAACTGTAACCTCAAAAAGAGAACTCTATCAAAATCTTTGAAAGATTCCCTCTTTTTCATGTGAATTTTACGTTTATTTGAAAAAGATGGCCTTTTTTGTGCGACGGTTTTTAAATAAATACATAAAAACCATGCTTTTTTAAAATTTTGCCGATAGATTTTTTGGAAAACGGGCACAAACATCTACACTTGGAATAGCAAAATTGTAAAAAATACCTTAAAGAAGAGGGGAAAAGAGCATAAGCATAAGAGAAGCAAGAGGGGAAAAGAGATTCAAAGACGGGAAAAAGAAGAGGGGAAAAGAAGAGAAGGAAGAGGGGAAAAGAGATTGAAAGAGGGAAAACAGAAGAGGGGAAAAGAACATAAGCATAAGAGAAGAAAGAGGGGAAAAGAGATTGAAAGATGGAAAAAAGAAGAGGGAAAAAGAAGAGAAGGAAGAGGGAAAAAGAGATCGAAAGAGGGAAAAAGAAGAGAGGAAAAGAGCATAAGCATAAGAGAAAAAGAATGAAAGCATATGCTTATGCTTATGCATGAGCATATGAGCATAAGAAAAAAAGAGAGAAAGCATAAGCTTGTGCTTATGCATGAGCATATGAGCATATGCTCATGCATAAGCATAAGCATAGGCAAATACATATGCTTATGAAAAGAGGAGAAAAAGAGAGGGGAAAAGAGCATTAGCATAAGAGAATGAAAAGCATATGCATAAGAGAAAAAGAGAGAAAGCATATGCTTATGCTTATGCATGAGCATATGAGGGAAAGAGGGGGGGAAAGAGGGAGGAAAAGAGGAAAAGAGGGGAAGAAGAGGGAATAAGAGAAGAGAGGGAAAGAGAGGGTTCCTACATGTGTGTGTGTGTGTGTGTGTGTGTGTGTGTGTGTGTGTGTGTGTGTATATCTATATATCTATATATCTATATATATATGTGTGTGTGTGTGTGTGTGTGTGTGTGTGTGTGTATGTATATATATATATGTGTGTGTGTGTGTGTATGTATATATATATATATATATATATGTATGTATGTATGTATGTATGTATGTATGTATTTATGTATGTATGTATGTATGTATGTATGTATGTATGTGTATATATATATGTTGATGCATATATGTATATATTGATGTATATATTGTTGAGATATCGAGCTCCACTCGCGATATGCCAGGGTGGCCGTTGTGTATTTATGTCACCGACTTGTTAGCTGGAGATGCGGTTGGTACACCGCCCACAAATAATAGCTGGATGATAGCTATCCTTATCTACTCTAGTTTGTGGCTCAGTTAGTAAGCCACCTTAGTTAGTTGAGTTTGGTTGAGACCCACATATAGGGTTCTTCTATTTCTTTGTACTTGAGTTCTTTTGGCTTTCACAACTAAGAAGAGGAAAACTGTTTTCAACCTCCACCTTTGTGTGTATTCCCCCATTGTGCATGTGAGAAAGCCGCAAGTGAGACTCCTTCCCTCTCTCCCACTATCTTCACATGGTATCAGAGCCTTGTTCGTGGTAAGGAGCTCAAGAAAGCAAACCAAGTTCGTGGTGTCCTAGTAAGAGGACCAATGTTGCTTTCCTATTTCGAGTTTGGGAGCAAATCTCTGCAGGTAGCACAGCTAGAAGTGCAAGAGTGCACTGTCTCAGATTGAGATGCCCTTTGCGGTGTGGCGAGAGCGCAGTATATGCTGCGGGACAGGGCTAAGCCCTTGGTGGCTTTGTTTTTCTGATTCGAGGCCATTTCGGGGCCTGTTTTGAAGGCGGAAGTTCTTCGCAGGCACTCAGAAAAAGGCCCTGTTTTGGTTGTGCGACCACTGCGTGGCTAGTCGGTGAAAAGTTGCCACAGAAATTGCATCGTATGCCTGTGTGCAGAGATATTGGGAGTTGCAGAATCATGGTTGTTGCCTGTTGATGCAAAATCGTCACTAGGAAGTGACTGTGTGGTGAAATACCACTTTCATCAGCTTTGCAGATCTGCCCATGTGAGGCAAAAGCTGTGTTTTTTGCAGTGATAGAATATTTTATAGTGTTTTGCAATGGCATCTGATTCTCTTTCACAGATTGTCACTGAAAATCTTGACAAGAACAACTTCCAGGCGTGGAAGTTTAGAATGACGAATTTCCTTATGGGAAAATGCTATTGGGAGTTCATTACAGGAAATGAAGAAGAACCTGTTCTTCCTAATGTTCCCAATCAACAGGAAATGCAGGCATTTAAAGGATGGCATGAGAGGGCGAGGAAAGTTATGTACTGGCTGTCTATCAGTATTTCGGACTCTATGATTGTGCATATTCAGGATGCAAGTACGCCAAAGGAGGCATGGGATACTTTGGCAAAAATGTACAGCACAAATACACAAGCCAGGAAAATGCAGCTCAAACAGGAGTTGCACAATGTGCAGAGAGAAAATTTGAGCATAAATGACTACCACATGAAGGAGAAGAAAATTGCAGATGCACTTGCTTCCGTTGGGTCGCCAGTGGAAGATGATGATCTAGTTTTTGTGACCTTGAATGGTCTAGGAAAGGATTATGCACAATTCCGGACATCCACTGCTGTCCGTGAAAAATTTCCTGATTTTGAAGAGTTGTTTGCTCTTCTAATTTCTGAAGAGTAGAGAAATGGGGGTGCATCTTCTTCAGGAGGAAATTCAAAAGAAACTGTCTTCTACTCAAATGCTGGCAGAGGTAGAGGCAGAGGTAGAGGAGGCCGATCTGCAGGCCGTGGTAGAAATCAGAATATGCAGCAATCTCAAGAAAACCAGTCCTATGCAGGAGGACGTGGTAACTCTAGAGGCAGGGGGAGCCAAAGAGGCCGTGGTGGTTGGCAGAGAGGCCAAAATGCAAACAGCAATGTTGAATGCTACTATTGTGGTAAAATGGGTCATATGGCTAAGGACTACTACAAAAAGCAGAATGACATTATGAATGGAAAATTGCAGCAAGGCAATTATGCATCTTCCAGTAGACAGGGTGATGACAGAAATGAGCATCTATTTATGGTGCAGCATATGACCAATTCTGTGACAAGTGCAGAACGAAATGATGTGTGGTATGTTGACTCAGGTGCGTCAAACCACATGACAGGTCATGCAAAATGGATGCAGGATGCAAGGAAAATGGAAAAGCCAGGATTTGTGGAGACTGGTGATGATACTGCACATCCTATTGTGCAGATTGGTAAAATTCCTTTGTCTATGCAGGATGGGAAAAAGAAATACCTGTCCGATGTATTTCATGTCCCGAACATCACCAAGAACCTGGTTTCTATTGGTCAAATGGTTGAGCAGGGCTTGCAGGTCAGATTTAATCCTCATGGATGCTTTGTTGAGGATATGAAAAATAACGATCGCTTGATAGCAAAAGGAAAGAAGAAGGGTAGGATGTTTACGTTGGATGCGGACATGCCTGAATTTGAGTGCAGAAATGTTTGCACATGGGACCGATGTAGTTGCAGATATTGATATCTGGCACAAACGCATTGGTCATGTTAATATACAGTGACTTAAATCAATGCAAGCCCAAAATATTGTTGCAAGATTGCCTAAATTCAAGGTTACAGAAATGCACAAGGTTTGTGAAGCCTGTCAATTTGGGAAACAGGCAAGGAAACCTTTTCTAAGGCATGTTCAAGAGAGTAAAAAGCCCCACTGGAATTAATCCACTCTGATGTGTGGACTACTAAAGCTGCATCTATTGGAGGCTGTCACTATTTTGTCACATTTATTGATGACTTCAGCATAAAACTTTGGGTGTATTTTATGAAAAATAAAAGTGAAGTGTTTGGGCACTTCAAAGCTTTCAAAGCTATGGTTGAAAAAGAAACAGGCCTGCAAATAAAATGCCTAAGGTCAGATGGAGGGGGAGAGTACCTCTCAAATGAGTTCGCAAGGTTCTTGCAGGAGCATGGTATAAAGCAACAATATTCATGCAGTCATACCCCATAGCAAAATGCAATTGCAGAAAGGAAAAACAGGCATATTGGAGAGGTATCTCGGGCCATGCTAAATGAAAACCAGATTATTATTGGGCTGAAGCAGTTGCTACAGCAGTTTATATAATGAACAGGACTCCCACTGCAGCAATACATGGCATGACGCCAGAGGAGATGTATACTGGTAGGAAACCAGACATTTCTCATTTGAAAATTTTTGGTTGCATTGCCTATGTCCATGTGCCAGATGAGTTGAGGTCCAAGTTGGATCCAAAAGCTAAGAAGTGCATCTTTATTGGTTATTCTCTGCAGCAGAAAGCGTATAGATGCTATAACCCTTCTACACGTAAGTTCACAGTGAGCAGAGATGTTGTTTTTGATGAGATGAGCAGCTGGTATAAACCAGTAAATGTAATGATTGATGTAGATGCACAAAATGGTAATGCTGCACAGAATTCACAGCAGCAATCACAAAATATTAGTGGACCTGGAGTGTCTTCTAGCAGTGGTTCACATACTTCGCCATGGACAGGCAGATTGAGATTAGGAGAATCTCCTCAAAGCAATGCAGAGAGTGGTATGCAGGTATCACGAAAAGGAAAAGAGAAGGTAGATCAGCCCATGTTTGATGTGAATGCAGGTCACTCTTGTGTGGATGGTGAATCCAGTGGCTCAGAACAGAGCATTGATGATGAGTTGGGTATTCCTTCTGTTGTTACACCTGGAGTAAGGAAGACCAGGGATGTTTTGAGAGCACGTGGAAGTGAGCCTATTTTGCGTAGGTCTACCAGGGTTAGGTATCCTGTGGATAGGCTGAAATATGATGGATTTATAGCCATTCACTATGCCTATATGGTCAAAGTGATACAGGAACCAGAACCCACTTCTTTTGAGCAAGCCATGGGAAATGAAAAATGGGAGAAAGCTATGGATGAAGAAATGGATGCCTTGGATGCAAATGCTACATGGGAATTGGTGCCTTTGCCTAAAGACAAGAATGCAATTGGCTGTAAGTGGGTTTATAAGATCAAGCACAATGCAGATGGTTCTGTGAATAGATACAAGGCAAGATTAGTTGTCAAGGGGTATGCACAGACATATGGCATTGATTATGAAGAAACTTTCAGCCCGGTTGCAAGGATGGCAACCATAAGAGCAGCCATTGCTATGGTTGCATCAAAGGGATGGTCTTTACATCAGATGGATGTAAAGAATGCCTTCTTGCATGGTGATTTGCAAGAAGAGGTCTTTATGGAGCAGCCAGTAGGTTATGTTCATGCTATTCATCCTACGTTTGTTTGCAGGTTGAAGAAAGCCTTGTATGGCTTGAAGCAAGCACCTAGAGCATGGTCTGACAAGATAGGACAGTATCTTGTCACTATTGGCTTTCAGATTTCCACGGCAGATTTCTCACTCTATGTGAGAAAAACAGAGAAAGGGATTATGCTACTTGTCATTTATGTTGATGATTTGATCATCACAGATGATAGTGATGAAGATATCCTTCATGTGAAAATGCTATTGAGGCAGAAGTTTGAGATGAAGGATTTGGGAGACCTACGTTATTTCTTGGGCATTGAGGTGATTAGATCACCAAGTGGGATATAGCTCTTGCAGAGGCAGTATGGATTGGACATGCTGTCCAAATATGGGATGACAGGCTGTAAGCCTATTTCAGTTCCTTTGGAGCAGAATGTGAAGCTGAGCACAGATGCAGGTGAGCTTTTGGAAGACCCTACTATAGTGTACAGACGCATAGTAGGAAGTTTGATTTATATGACTATTACCAGGCCAGATTTAAGCTATGCTGTTGGATTGGTAAGTCAGTTTATGCAGGCTCCAAGGAAACCACATTTGGATGCGGCTAGGCGCATACTCAGGTATGTGAAGTCCACATTGCAGTATGGACTATTTTATGAGGCTGGGGTTCAGATACAGTTGCATGGATACACTGATGCTGATTGGGCTGGTAGCATTTCTGATAGACGATCTACCAGTGGATATGTGTTCTCTTTTGGGAGTGTTGCAGTCACTTGGAGCAGCAAGAAACAGCCTACAGTTGCCTTGTCGAGCACAGAGGCTGAGTACAGGGGTGCAGTAATGGCTGCATGTGAGGTAGCTTGGTTGCATAAGCTACTTTATGATATGCATCAGTCTACAGATGGCCAGTTGTCATTTATTGTGACAACATGAGCAGTATACACTTGGCAAAGAACCCAGTCTTTCATGCTAGAACAAAGCACATTGAGGTGCATTATCACTATGTGTGAGAGAAGGTTTTACTAGGTCTTATTGATCTAGTTTATGTCAGCACAGAGGATCAGGTAGCTGACATATTCACGAAAGCATTGGGCGCAGAGAAGCTGCGCAAGTTCAGAGACCTGCTTGGTGTGCAGGGATTGGGATTGAGCTCGAGGGGGAGTGTTGAGATATCGAGCTCCACTCGCGATATGCCAAGGTGACCGTTGTGTATTTATGTCACCGACTTGTTAGCTGGAGATGCGGTTGGTACACCGCCCACAAATAATAGCTGGATGACAGCTATCCTTATCTACTCTAGTTTGTGGCTCAGTTAGTAAGCCACCTTAGTTAGTTGAGTTTGGTTGAGACCCACATATAGGGTTCTTCTATTTCTTTGTACTTGAGTTCTTTTGGCTTTCACAACTAAGAAGAGGAAAACTGTTTTCAGCCTCCATCTTTGTGTGTATTCCCCCATTGTGCATGTGAGAAAGCCGCAAGTGAGACTCCTTCCCTCTCTCCCACTATCTTCACATATATTGATGCATACAATTCTGATATATGGAGAAAATGGACATGAAAACCATCTAAATTGGCTCTTGTCGTTCGATTTGATATATGACATGATCTCGTTTGGATTTGTAAGTCCAAAGATATGGGGTCCTACTTTTAGGGCCTAAATGCCTAAAATAGCCATCGCATTGATGCGCTACCTATTTCATGCATTTAGGCCTCAAAAGTAGGACCCCATTGGCAACACAATGGGGTCCTAGTTTTGAGGCCTAAATGCATGAAATAGACAGCGCGTTAACGCGCGGCCTATTTCAAGCATTCAGGCCCTAAAAGTAGTACCTCGTATCTTTGGACTTGCATATCCAAATGGGGTCATGTCATATATCAAATCGAATGGCAAGATCCAATTTAGATGGTTTTCATGTCCATTTTCTCCATCAAATAAAACTATATTAATCAAATAATGTTGTTGATCAATTTTTGGCATACCCCCCCAAAATCAAGACCCCCATTGCAAAGAAAGGTAAAGAACACAAGTGCTTGTTCTTATGCTCATGAGACAACAAAATGCATGACATGGGAAACCAATGGGTTCTTACTTTTGATGATTGTATGTATGTATGTATGTATATATATGCATGTACATACATACATACATATATATATCAAAATTGTATGCATCAATATATACATATATGCATCAACATATACATACATATATATATATGTATGTATGTATATGTTGATGCATATATGTATATATTGATGCATACAATTTTGATATATGGAGAAAATGCACATGAAAATAATCTAAATTGGCTCTTGCCACTCTATTTGATACATGACATGACCCCATTTGGATTTGTAAGTCCAAAGATACGAGGTCCTACTTTTAGGGCCTGAATGCTCGAAACAGGCCCTAAAAGTAGGACCCCGTATCTTTGGACTTACAAATCCGTTAACGTGCTACCTATTTCATGCATTTAGGCCTCAAAAGTAGGACCCCATTGTGTTTCCAATGGGGTCCTACTTTTGAGGCCTAAATGCATGAAATAGGCAATGCGTTAACGCGCTGCCTATTTCAGGCATTCAAGCCCTAAAAGTAGCACCCCGTATCTTTGGACTTGCATATCTGAATGGGGTCATGTCATATATCAAATCGAATGGCAAGATCCAATTTAGATGGTTTTCATGTCCATTTTCTCCATCAACTAAAACTATATTCATCAAATAATGTTGTTTATCAATTTTTGGCATACCCCCCCCAAAATCAAGACCCCCATTGCTGAAAAAGGTAAGGAACACAAGTGCTTGTTCTTATGCTCATGAGACAACAAAATGCATGAAATAGCCAACCAATGGGGTCCTTATTTTGCTATATGTATGTAAGTATGTATATATGTATGTATATACATACATGTATATCTATATGTGTATATATGTGTGTGTGTGTGTGTGTGTGTGTGTGTGTGTATACACACACACACATATATGTATGTATGTATGTATGTATGTATGTATGTATGTATGTATGTATCTATATATATATACATATATATATATATATACATATATATATATATATATATATATATATATATATACATACACACACACACACACACACACACACACACACACACACACATACATACATATGTATATATTGATGCATATATTGATGCATATATTGATGTATATATTCATGCATGTAATTTTGATTGATGGAGAAAATATGCATGAAAACCATCTAAATTGGCTCTTGCCATTCGATTTGATATAGGACATGATCCCATTGGGATTTGTAAGTCCAAAGATACGGGGTCCTAGTTTTAGGGCTTGAATTCCTAAAATAGGTAGCTTGTTACTGTGCTGCCTATTTCATGCATTTAGGCCTCAAAAGTAGGACCTCATTTGGTCCTACATGGGGTCCTACTTTTGAGGCCTAAATGTATGAAATAGGTAGCACGTTGACGCGTTGCCTATTTCAGGCATTCAAGCCCTAAAAGTAAGACCCCGTATCTTTGGAATTACAAATCCAAATGGGGTCATGTCATACATCAAATCGAATGGCAAGAGCCAATTTATATGTTTTCATGCTTATTTTATCTATTTAATAAAACTTTATGCATCAAATAATGTTGTTTATCAATCTTTAGCATACACCCCCCAAAATCAAGACCCCCATTGGAAAGAAAGGTAAGGAACACAAGTGCTTGTTTTTATGTTCGTGGGACATTAAAAAAAGAGGCCTAGTATCCCAAAAATGGCAACGCGTCAATGCATTGTCATTTTTGGGTTGCCAGGTCTCTTTTTTGTTGTCTCACGAGCATACATATGGAGGTTATTATACAATATAACTAAGAAGTAGTATTGAAGTAGTTCAACAATTTGGATGCATTAAGAGCATTCATATAGCAAGGAAGAATATAATAATTGAATACATTTTTTTTTCAATACATATTGCCAGTGAGACTACCAAAAAGAGGCTCTACCCCTCATGATGTCTCTAGATACAGAATATGAGATTGCTTAATGGTTGGATTGTAGCTGGAAACATTGCGTGGGCAAAGCCACTATATGCCTCAAGTGTTGGAAATGGATGTATGGCTCAAGTGCTAGAATGTGCAAATCATGGCCAAAATCAAGACCCCTTAGAGATTCCATGAGGGATATCCTCATACTACTACACACGTCACCGTTAGTCGAGGGTAGAACCATTCATCATCACAGGCAGCAGGTTCATGGAACCCCATCCCATGATCCAAGGCATTATTCAAAGACAAAGTATTTCTGACCATTCCCAAATCGAGTTTGCCAATTCCTAATCTAATTAATTTTATTTACTGGACTTGCAATGCTTGCAAAGCCCTTGCTTAAGCTTGAATGAGCCTCTTGATTTTGGGGGTATAATGAGGCTCATTCAAGCTTAAGCAAGGGCTTTGCAGGTCTTGTTTTTGGGTGGCAAAAGCACGAAAAATGACAACGCATTAACGTGCTGCCATTCTTATGCTTCCCCCCTCCAAAAACAAGACCCCCAAGCTATTCATTAGAGACACCAAAATGAGGGGAAGGATGACGTGAGGAGTAGAGGAGCTGGTCAATGAGGGGAGGGACGGCCTTGGAATTGCCAGCAACAAGCATGATGCAAGGAGGTGAGAAGGCAAAGAAGCAAGGAGGTGAGGAGGTGAGGAAGCAAGGAGGTGAGGAGGCAAGAGGCAGTCTTGAAGGGTAACAAGAGGGTGGAGGTGGCTGAAAGAATAAGCAAGAAAGGGAGGGATGGAGATTGCTTGCAGGAAATTCTTGGATTAATGCTACAAATGCCATTTTTTTGTGTGTGTTTTGCAACATGAAATTTTTATGGCATATTTCTTTTAAAAAATACAACATTGTTGTGATTAATTATGCTACAAACAACTCAAGCCGTAAACCACCATGGATTAGTACAACAATATACATCACAAATGGATGCATATGCTCATATACATCACCGATGGATGCATACACTTATACTCACATCAATTTCCAATATTGTATTAGATGGACTCTTAGCATACATGTGTGCATAGAAGACCATTTCCTACATTGATCCCTGATTTCATAGTTAAATTATTCCCTTTCTCACATTCTAACATGTGAAGATTTAATGTACATGCATTATGGGCACATTATATTGTAGTTTATGACTGACTTTTTTTATGAATGCATGATACTTGTATATGGTCAAAGAAGGTATATTATCATTTTTGAATGACAACATTACTCTATGCTCCACTTTATCCTATATTAGAAGCTATGATCACTAGATATTACATAAATGTATTGCTCCATTATATCCTATACTAAAAACTATTATGACCCAAATACATAATGCCAATTGAGGTTAGTACTTATGACAAGTGATGAAAACATTCTAATGGTATGAATGAGATCTTGTAAATTTTGGATATATAATATGGGTACTATGTTGATTGAGCTATGACCCTTTTCTAAAAGAATATTTTCAACTTAATTACTAAATACATACTTACAGTGGTGACCTAATTCCCATCTATATGTATAATCAAGTTTTACTTTGTGTTTAAAAAAAAGCTTTTGCATAAGGTTGAAATTTGAATAGTATTTATATTTGTTTAAGACTACCCATTGAGCTGGCTCCTATCCTTATATTGAACATGATAATGTTCATAAAGATTTTATGAATGCAAATAGATAGCATTGGCTCTTTTTTTAGTGGTTGGGAATGAACTCTAAAAGTACCCTAAAACGACTATGTATTCCCTCATTTGTAGCATGGAAGTGATCATGATAGAGTGGCATAATCCCTATTTTGCTTTTTTCATAGGTTCTTTTGCTACTCATGGTTGGCGGATACACCATAGCATAGATCCGAATAGATATTTGGTTTTTTGCTTCAACTTGCTTGACAAAACTTTCCTTGATGATTGTTCGATTGTGCCTGATGAGTGGTCACTGGCTTAATTGATGCATTAAGTGCAATGTTTTCCTTAAAGTTTTTCATACTACAGGATACGGGTTTGCTTATAGGGGTGGAAATAGAAGCTTGTTAATGCCTGGTGCATATTTTTTGTTAGATGCAGTAGGATACTAGTTACAGAGTGTCTTTGCCAATTATTTCACTTGAATCATGCTCCTCTTATGCTTGAGTTTGTGGTCACGTATTAAGTTTAACATAATAGTCTACAGGATATTGGATGAGCAATTAACATAGTGGTTTAGATACATTCATTTCTAGTTTCGACAGAACTATCATTCAGACATTAGTCATAATAGAAGTATGGAGAGCTAAACTCCTTTTTTGGCTCCCTAAGTTTTTTAAAGCATGGTATTGTCCAAATTACATAGGTATTTTCACTAAGCAAAATTAATCCTTGTGATGAAAATGTGTTTTTTTTCTTTTGACATAGTTGGTTCTGTTTCCATGTTTTTGGATCGAATGTATGGACGATCTTCTGCAAGCATAAAAGACATGATATGTATATGTAGCACATGATCACGTTTACATATTTTCAATCATATATTCTATCTTGTGATCTATCATTATCTTGCTGTGTGGATGTTCAATCTGAGTAGTGTTTGCTTTTTTTATTGCAAATTTTATGTATTGTTGTGTCTCTACCTCTCCACAACGACTCAAATGTGATAGTATGGGGATGAAAGAGAAGTTAATTGTGAGTTTCAGGCATGCCTTCATTGTTGGAATATGTTTAATTGCTTATGATCACATCAATTGTTCCGATGATATTGAGAGGAATAAGATGCTGGATGAGGTTCTCGCTCGCTTGAAACCTATTTAATCTTGCTCGCTTATTTGGGGCTGCTCGCTTTTCTCCACTCGCTTTTTGGTAATCCTCATGATAAACTAGCTTTCTCACCAGCAGGAATTCGCATGCACGGCCTTGTGTACATAACTCTTTCACGTGTAAAAAACATAGAAAACCTTTACTTACTTCAACCACTCCAACAACAACATCTCCGTGTAGACAAAGATGTTCACAAAGAAATGGAAAGACTAACGACTCAATCAAAATGGGAGACATTAAATGACAAAATCCATCAACACATAGACACAACAATACTGATACAATCTTTAAACACTAGGTCATTACATAAATACAAAGACAATATACAAACCACAAAGTCACTTATAAACTCTAATATTATGAGAACTAGATAACATTTGAACTAGCATGCCTAACAAAAATAATGACTGTGGATCTGCATATGCATATTGGTCACACCATTCTATGATCTACATACAAGTCTACAATTAACTCCCTAGAACAACCTTTTTTTTTTTTAAATAGCAAACCCAACTATTGATTTGAGAAAAAAGCCAACTTAAAGCAAGATAAACAAAAAGCATATCAATTTACTCATAAAAAAATTCTACCTTTACTTTGCATACATAACACACCAACAAATATAATCCTTTCACTACCTACCCCTCAACAATAACTAAGTATGCAGCTCCATAAATTCACCAAACCCAACCAAATCAATACATTCATCCATGTACCATAATCCATACACCTTCCATTGACCTTATACCAACCTCACCCTTCTCAAAGCAAGGCCTCAATGGATCCTCCACCTTGTTTTAAAAATAAAAATTCAAAGTTTGGAAGGCAAGTGGGCACTATTTTTCTCTAAACATTGGCAACCGCACTGGGAATTGGTATGCAATGTAGATGGGTCATTATCATTCTACCTCTCAATCCCATACAATATCATAGAAAATAGAAATAAGTGAGGGCCGCTAGGCTATCACTTGATACTCAAACTCTTATCAAACATAGAGAAAAACAATACCAATGCCAAATTAAAAATATCAAATTTTGGCGTCACACTACCAATTGGCGAGATCTCTTTCTTGATCTTCATGTGACCTTCAACGGCTGATCCAGTGCATTGTTGAAGGAGACGATGGGTGGAATGATACACCATGGTTGATTCAAGGTGAAGAACTGGATACGCTTGCATTGTTCTGAAGAAATAACTCATCAGAGATGCATTGTCCAAATGTGGTTGATTTGAGACCCATATTGTAGAGGTTTTGTTCACTATAGATGATTTTCTTCCATGAGATTTTGTAGTTGCAATTACTTTTGAGAATTTTGTATCATACTAATATTGAAATATACTAGCACAAAAGTTGGATACAGTGATGGCTTTTGTTATAGAACTCATGTGACTACTTGTAGGAAACTTTGGAGGCTTCATGCTTTATATAGTATATTGCCAATATAAACATCGCTTGCCTTGGATTCATGGATTTAGTCGAAAGTGCCCCATGATCATTTTGAGTCCTATTATTGTAAATGTTTCATGTGAAACTAAACAAAGCCTCCGTTTGTATAAAAGTGATGTACCCATTCCTACAAATGCTATAATAGTAGCGAACGTCGTTGTGTTGATATAGTCTTTGAAGTCCATAGTTATGGTTTCATTAAGGCAAAGCAAGTTGAAGGCTTGGATGTTATCATTTGCATTGATATCCTCATAATTCAATTGCTATAAAGAGTAAACTTCTTTAGCATTTGTATAATGATAAGTGTTCGGATTTAGTTTTTGAGACGAGGGACATCGAATTGCCAAGCTGTAGTTAAGGAGTCTTTCCATCTCAGTGGTGGCCACAGCTATATCAACATGGAAATATTTGCTATTCAAGCATTTGAGGAGATAAAGGTTTTCTTTAGAATGTACTCTTGAGAGTGTTCAGTATTGTATATGCAATGCCGTGTTGTGGACGACCTGTGGGTTCAAAACACAATGTTTCTAGTGTTGAGCCATGTGCACAGTGGACACTTCTTGCTAAATCCGGTTGAATTGGAAATGATGTTTGTGAAATGACATATTTGCTATTGCTCCCTATTCATATTTCCTTTGTGATTGGCAACATTGCAATCCAGGATTTTTCAATATGACTTTCGTACAAGTGCCGAGTTTGGCTGTGCATGCTCCCATGGCAGGACTAAACAATTGCATCCACTTAATTGCATTTGAGTTGGATGTTGTATAGACTTGAAGTGGGCATCGACCCCATGCATAAGACCCATCAACTGTGTTCTAGTTCTTGGGACATAGCTCGATCAAGATTTCAATTTTAGTTTTATTTCTTTATGCAAGCCAGCAGTCTTGTTGGGGTTGGGGTCATTCGGTAAGGAAAGAGGAGGGAAAGAGTGCCTAGGCAATTGCCATTGCTTTTATCCACTATTTGGAAAGTGTAGATATTACCACCTGTATGTTGGAACACCATTTCATTATGCGCATGCACCAGTTTGTTTGTGCAAAATAGATGAGGTAGGTCTGTCAAGTCTAGTGGTGGCTTATGGTAACATATTGAATGGATTGTGTCAATGTCTTGCTGACTACGGTGTGTTCGTTCAGAATTTGTTTAAGATGTTAGTGAACAATCAATCAATTTGGCACATGACAGTGGTGAGTTGGTAGCACTTGATCCACTTTTTCCACACAAAAAAATTTAATGGGTTTTGTTGTTGGAATACCCACTTATCATGGATGGGGTAACTAGTATAGGTGTCATGTTATTAGGATGTTCAAGCCCCCAAACGGAATGTTGTGAATGTGCTTGATGGCAAGTAACCACTTATCCACAAAGTTAAGTATGTGTTTTCAATGAGTGATACCTTGCCTAGGATAGCCCAAGTAACCACTTATCCACAAAGTTAAGTATGTGTTTTCAATGAGTGATGCCCCGCCTAGGATAAGCCCCCAAACGGAATGTTGTGAATGTGCTTGATGGCAAGTAACCGCTTATCCACAAAGCTAAGTATGTGTCTTCCAATGAGTGATACCCGGGGGCCTAGGATAACATTTCGAAGGTCCAAGTATTGCTTTGTGAGCTTATCTAGTTTGTCAGCCTACTAATTCAAGTAAATTTTTGCAATTTATCAGTATATTCAACGTGGGCTGGAGAGCTGCACCATTCATATGGCAAGAGGCCCTTCCTGTGTAAGCCATTTTTAATATTTTTGTAGTCAATGGGTCAGAGGTAGAGCCTTTATTATATGGATGCAATAGCTCTTGGTGAAGAGCACATATAGTAGTCATCTTGCCAATTCTAGCCCCTCTAGCTAAGAATATATATAATGGCTCATTTGGCCTTTTTTTTCCACATTAAGCCTCACACACATGCCTTTGTTTAGCATTCAGTCACCATACCTTGGAGTAATGCTCTTATGTACATATTAATCCTGCTAGTGGATGCAGGTATTGGTAAGTGTTAGCACCTTCTCTTTATTTATTGTTTCTTGTCTCTAGACAAGGAATGTCAATTGGTTTGTTTTCAACACAATAGTAATGTGTCATGTCTACCATATTAGATAAGTCAAACAAAATAGCGGTATTGAACCTTTCAGCCCATACATTATCATTTGCATTCATATCCATCTCATGCACCTGCTGCTTGAAGTTTGTCCAAGCTTCAGCATTTTCATCATCTAGATCTATCTCAAAATTGATTTTTTTGAAGCACCCCATTAATCCATTGGGCGTGTTTGTTGTAAGCATCTTGCCATGTTTCGCATGGCCATTTTAAAGTTTCCAAATGATTCATGGTAAGGAACGTAAAGCATCAATTGTTCCCTAGAATAGTTTTCTCAGTCTAGATGCTGATCAAAATGTGTGAACCTAATCACTTGTGGTTTCTTTCGCCTTTTGTAGGTTGTCTTGGTTTCTCCCTCTCGTATTCCAATACGAATTTTGCAAACAAAATTAGCTTGAGTCCTATTGGTCGTGCGACGTGGTGATTTGTAATTGAAGCACACCTGATGTTGGTTGAGTCATCGAGTAATGTTTGTAAGACTTTATTAGGTTAGCATAGTTGCGTGTACTACAATGGTGTTGTATTTATGAACTATACAATATGAGAAGCATGGTGCATTGGCAGTGAAAGGATTTTGTAGATGCCTGTTGCACCAACATCTATTGTAAGTTTAAAAATGTAGCCCCCATTTTCTTAATTCATTCAACCATGTCATTGATGTCTTGGTCTGATTTCTTGATTATATTGCAAAAGGCTTTAATTATTGAGTTGTCTACCTTTGTGAGATACGAAGTGCAACATGCGGCCATTGCATATGGATCTAATATGAATTGACCATCAGTGTTGGCATCCCATAATGGTGCCAGCAACTTTGCAAATAGGTTTGTTCAAGCATTTGATGGCTTCCTCTGTAGAAATAGCGTCACTCGCTTTAAATTTCCTCGCATAACCCACAAAGATGCATTTCCTAGACTTAGGATCTAGCTTCTTTTGAAGCTCTTTTGGCACATGTGCATATGCCTCACACCCAAATATACACAAATGAGAGTAAGAGGGCTTCTTGCCACTCCATGCCTCTTCAGGAATACCACCATCCAAACTCTTACTAGGTGATCTATTGATCACATGCACTGCAGTCTTCATTGCCTCAGCCCAAAAACCACCAGAAAGACTTGCATTGGAAAGCATGCATTGCAACCTTTCTTGAATGGTACGGTTCATCTTTTCTGCAACTGGATTTTGCTCTGGAGTACGAGGGGATGTGAGCTCCCTCTTAATCCCACGTGTATCATAGAAATGCTAAAAGTCATGAGAGAGATACTCTCCACCATTGTCAGTCCATAGGCATTTAAGCATTCTACCTGACTAATTCTCAACCGAGGCCAGCCATTTCTAAAATACTTGGAACACATCACTCTTCCGAGCTATAACATAAGCCCACACTTTCCTAGTTGCATCATCAATGAATGTCACATAGTATTCAACCCCGCCTAATGACTGTGTAGGCATGGGACCACATACGTCTGAATGCACCAAATCAAGCTTTTCAAACTCTTTCTTTCCTCTTCTTTTATGGGCTGATTTAGTCTACTTCCCATAGAGATAGTGCTCACAAATTTCAAAATCAGAGAAACTCAAATGCGGTACATAACCCAAACGGCATAAGAGTTTCTTTCCATTCTGGCTCATGTGCCCCAACCTGCAATGCCACAAAGAAGTGCTTGGCTGCTCGGTTATTGCAACAACATGATCAAATACCCCTGATACTTGTAAGGGATACAAAGTCCCACACTTGGCACCCCTAGCCAAAAGCATAGAGCCCTTCTGAATTTTCCAACTCTAAAAGCCAAAAGTGGTGTGAAAACTAGCATCATCTAGCTGACCCATTGAAATAAGACTCTTGGTCAACTTAGGCACATGTCTCACATGTTTCAAAACAAATGTAGACCCATTTGCAAAAGAAAACTTTATGTCACCTACTCCCACTATATCACATGCATAGTCATTTCCAAGATGCACACAACCTGTCTTTCCATTGTCATAAGTGGAGAACCATTCCCTATGGGGAGGAACATGGAATGAAGCACCAAAATCCAAAATCCAATCCCGGGAATATGCATTATCTGAAGTGGTAAGCAACTCTACAGATAAACTAGACATGAAGAGAATGTCATTGTCACTATCATGTGTGACTGCATTGATCTCCTTGATCTTCACTTTTCCTTTGTCCTCCCTGGGACTCTCTTCCTTCTGATTTGCACCCCAATTTGAATTCTTTTTCTTATCCTTTTTCTCTCTTTTCAGCTTGTAGCAATCCTTTTTCATATGGCCCTTCTTGCCACAGTGGTGACACTCAATGTTCCGTGCCCTGGATTTGTTACGAGACTTCCCTCTTTCTTGGGACTTCCCCCTAAACTGTGATCTGCCCCTTTGCACATTTAAGGTTGCATCCTGCTTGTTGCCGTCCATACACTTCCGTCTAATCACTGGGTCAAACACACGGACTCAAAAACGTTTATGGAAAGAGAGCTATTTGTAAACTCCACCGAAGTGCGAATAATGAGCAACATAGAATTTTTAGGACCTCCTAAGTCCACCAGAACTGACAGATCTACAAATGGTCACTCCAAACTTGAGTTCCAACACCCGGGTAGAAAAACGTAGAAACTGACACAATGAGTCAGAAATCCAATGAAATGATCCTAGATTCAAGAATGAAGGTGTTTCCAAGCTCCTGAAGTGAAGTGGACACCAAAAGCAAGCAATAGTTGCCTCTACAAGTCAATACGGAGTCTCTGTCATCGAACGGAACAAGAAAAAGCTCAAAAAACGACTTTTTCTTTGAAAACACTTAACAGGCTCTCAAAACCACTTCGCAAAACCAAAGTGACTTTTCCAAAGGTTCCTCCAAGGTCTCTACACACTCGGATGCAAGTAAAGTCACCCACAAAGCTTCCCACAGAGCATCTCCTTCCTTCCACAGAGCTACTGAGCTTCAAGCATTCACGCACGCTCAGCTAGGTCACCCGGGCTCTGATACCAGTTGAGAGTCTCTCAACAAAGAGTCACACAAGTTTTGGTGGGTGCAGAACCACCCTAATCTTCTTTTTCATTCATTTATATATGTGTTTGAGTATTGTATATAACTAGGGTAAAGGCATAATGACCTTTAACCCCCACATCCAAGGCCTTCTACAATAGCTTCCAAGGCTAAAGGCAACCTTCAAGCCTCAACGATGCCTAGCAAAGCTCCAAAGCTCATTGGACTATGAGTGCCACTTGACTACAGTTGCTCTATACAAAGCTCCGACCTTCTAAGATGGCTATACTCCACTTTCTCAATAAAGCTAGCATGTCCAAGCATCAAACCTTCAGCTCCTAAGCTATAGCAGTGAGGTAACTTAAAGTACTCCATCAACAACCATAGTCCACCCTTGGATCCAGTGATCTCGCCACCTCTTTCGATCAGCACATCATTCCTCAACATGAGGATATTTATGCACCAGTGAGGTTCTACCCCAATGTAGTGGACATCATCAAGTTTAGCCATAGCAACTTGGGAACTATGTGGTCTTTTACAATCCTACATCATATGATACAGATTACACTACTAGAGCATACCTCTACCATTGTTGTCAGCCCTTGTGGTTTGGTGAAACCCTTGTATGTCATAACCTACCGGATTCTTTCTCAATCGCTACATCGACTAGATTCACATCTAGATGCCTCTTCTATAGAGCAACTACTCAATCCATGGCGACTTATGACATGTTCAACACACAGCCATACATGCAGTCAATCATGCATGTAGTCATCTTTCAATCGACTAGTCTTTGATCCAGGTGGACTTTACTTTCTACATATTTCCTTCCTCTTCCCTTTATCTTATCTTTTGGGTTTTATTCCCAAAGGCAAAGGATGACCCACAGCTTAAGAGGGGGCAAAGCACATTATGTATAGGATTATAAGTTGTACTCATTGTACATGCTTCCGCTACATAGTCACTGTGCTCACACATGCACATATTACTCTGATACTTTCTAGTTTTCTCTTTCAGTTTTGGATGCTATCATATGTACCAAACAAAATGCAAAAAGATTTTGTACATGTACCCTCTACTTACCCAGTGCAATTTAAGATGGGGTGTTGAGGATGGTGTAAATTGCACCATCTAGATAGGGCATTAGTGACAAACCCTAACGCTAACCCTAAGGGGTACTCACGTATATATTCATGTTTATGTTCAATACAACATATTGTACAGGAAGCTATATTGTGTGCACTCTCCTCTCTCTCTCTCTCTCTCTCTCTCTCTCTCCCCCACTTCATCATGTTCCAAATAGTGGCATGATGAGCCTACTTGCTGGTATGCTAAAAAGAAGATGCCTGGAGTGCATCAGGTTGAGCTTGAGTCTAAGAATAAGGAAGAACAAATACCAAAAACCGAGCAAGGCATGGGTAAAGGCAAAATGGGAAGGACACAAATCAAGAACCTTTGCAGATTCCTTTTTACTTTTGTAATGGTGGCAACCACATGAAGTCTAAATGTCGTTTGTAGGCAGGAGCATTTTAAGTCACTCCAAAGAAATAGGGAAAGATTAGAGGTAAACCTAGGATGCCAAGCAATTTTAGCCAAGCTTTCAAATTCATTTGATGCCCATGCAGTGACTTGCTCACAATAGGAGGCCATTGATGAAGAAGGATTTGCAACCGAGTCAGGGGTTACTACCAAGATGTTGGATGCTAATACCTTTGCTGTTGATTTCGGTGAAATTGAATATGATGACTTGCTACTACAATGTTTATCTCAAGGAACTTTCACTGAGCAAATGCTAAAAGGTAAGCACAGGAAAATTGCTATCAAGGCCTAGAAATATAGTTTGATTGGTGGTCAATTATATCACCAATGTGCTGTGATGATGTGTTACATCAATGATTTCTCCACATGAGTGCACCATGGTGCTCATTGAGGCTGATAAAGGTCTTACTAGAGGTCATTTTGCAAGTGATCTCACAGCTTAGTCTTCAGTGCAAGCAAGATTGTGGTGGATCACAACTATTCATTGTGATGCTTGTCAACATACATGATAGATGCCTCCACTAGATCACATGCCTTTACGATCGAGTGAGCATTAGGAAAATTTTTCAGAGATGGAGCCTTGACTTCATTAGTCCTTTCAAAATAACTAAAATTCATAATAATATGTGATTGTTAATATTGATTGTGCTACCAAGTGGGCTAAAGCAAAAGTTATCAAGGATAACTCAGCTCACACTACAGCTAGTTTTTGTTTGAGAACATAATATATAGAAGCAATCAAGGTACTCATTTCATGAATGCAAATTTTAAAATCCTAACAAAAGAATTCATGATTTGTTTCATCATGTGGCTACCACATACTACCCAAGTCCAATGGATAACAAGAGTCCACTCACGAGACTTTGGTATCCCAATCAATTTAAATTGCATTGATTGGGATACCAAATTGCATGTAGCATTATGGGCATATAGAAGTGGTTATAAGGTCACAAGCAATCTTACTATGGTTCACATGTCCTTTGGATTGGAAGCTGTGGTTCAAGTGGAATTCCTAGACTCAACTTTATGTATCTAGCTACTCTAAGCATAAGCTTAGTCAACCTGTGGGGACTTGACTAGCTCAACAAATTGGATGTACGTGCTGTGTGGACATAGCAAATGTGATTCAAAGGGGGAGGAAGGCTTGGCATGATAGGTACATCATGCCCAAAAATTTTGAAGAAGGATATGCTTGTAGTGTCAATTTTAAATCTGGTTGGGGTGGTCCATACAAGTTGGTGGAAGTGTATGGTAATGGAATGATTCGGTTGGTTGATCTCAAAGGAAAAGTAATTCCCAAGATGATCAATGGGAGCTGATCAAGCCTTACCATAGTGTCAATGCGAGTTTAATACATAAAGTGCCAGGAGTATCAGGCTATTATCCTTAGCCCTTTTAGTGTAGAGGTAGTGATCAATCTCAAAGAGTAATAAGAAAATAGACCTATGTTAGAAGTGCCTATTGGTTTAGGTCTTCCACCTTGTTTGTTATCTAGAGTGACATGACTTGCCTTTTGCTTTTCTACTATTGCTTTTTGTTCCTCTTCAAGCCTCTTCTTTTGTGCCTCATCCATGTTGCCCATTGAACCTGAGTTTGACTTGCATTCACCTTTTAAATGGTGATCATAAGTTTCCTTATCTTCCTCAATACATGTTCCAGCCTTCATCTCAATCCACCAAGGACAGTGCTTCCTCTCCCACTTTGTAAGCAATATATGACCATCCTTATGCTTATTCTCTCTAAAAATATGAGAGGTGTACATGCAATAAGTAGCAGGTGCAAGCATAGTCCAAGCCTTGCAAATGGATGGTACCACCTTAAGACTCTTATTTGTAGCCAAATAATGGAGATACTTAAATGATTTTTAGGATTACATAAGAAAATGCAAGGTAATACAAAGATATCTTTCCATTGAATTTGAAAGCCAAACGCACCTGTAAACCAATCATCTGCTGGCATTTGTAAGATCAACTTGCTTGGATGGAAGAAGAACAACTATCATTAATGAAGAAAAAGGCTCAAACAAAAAAGGCCTATCTCTCACTATAATGCCATCAAAGTATTCCACAATAGAAGGACTGTCTGGAAGTGTAGCTGCACCCTCAATGCTTGATGATTTCATCACTTGGTCAAGTAATTGCCCAGCATCTATCAACACATGGTCCATCCACACTTCTTTTTCAAGCCAAGGTATGAAACCATGGTCGATCATAGGCATCCCATAACTTTCCTTTAGATTGTCATCTGCACCGAGAAGAGAAAGAATAGATAGTTGCTTTGCCTTGGAATAGGTTGCAATTGGTAAAGCTTCTCCAAAGTGATCTTCATTGATGGATCCTCAAATGGTAAATTCGAAAGGATATTAAACCACTCCTTGCCATGGGAAGGAATGACTATTGAAAGCATCTACCAAATAGTAAAGTTTTAGAAGAAACTTTGATACACACAACACACTATATATTAAGGTTTTCAAAGTGTAAACTAAAAAATTACAAGTTGTAACTATAGATTAATAATTTTCAAATCATATATTACGGTTTCCGAGTTGTAAAATGGGGTTTGTGGTGAGTTTGACTATCCAAAGCATATCTAATGGGCATGATATTTTGCACACGCCTCAAAATAGGTTAGATTCACATGCGTACAAAGCATTTTTCCCATCAGGTATGAGTGCATTCAAATAACACACCTTAGATACTATTTTTTGGTGGTTCACTTGGTGAAAAATGGAGTTTGTGGTGAGTTTGACCATCCAAAGCATACCGGTTGCGCATGATATTCTGCACACATCTCAACATAGTGGAGACTTTGACCATCCAGAGCATATACAGTGGACACTATACTCAACATAGGTTTTATTGATGCATGTGCAAAGTATCATGCCCATCAGGTATGTGGGCACTTGAATAACAAACCTCAGAGTGTGTTTTTTAGCAGTTGTGCATAACATTTGGTGAAGAATGGGGTTTATGGCAAGTTTGACCATCCAAAGCATATTTGATAGGCATGATACTTTGCACAAGAATCAACATAGGTTGGATCGACATAAGTATCATTCTCATTGGGTATGTGCATGTTCAAGTAACACACCTCAAAGACTATTTTTGGTAGTTGTGCATAACACGATAAAAAATGGGGTTTGTGGTGACTTTGACTATCCAAATCATATCCGATGGGTGTTATAATATGTATACTTTGTACATACCTAAAAATAAGTTGGATTGACATGCATGAAATTAATGTGCCCATCGGGTATGAGCACATTCAAAAGACACACCTCAGATACTATTGTTTGGTGGTTTTGCATAACACTTGGTGAAAAATGGGGTTTGTGGCGAGTTTGATCATCCAAAGAATATTCGATTGGCATAATTCTTTGATGGCTACATATTGACTCTCACCTCTCCCGTAACTCATTTTCAATCACACCCCACCCCTGTCATGTTCCCTTCCCTTCCTCTTTCCCTTTACCTCTTCCTCCCATTGCGCTCCCTTCCCTCTCCCTCTCCCTCTCCCTCTCCCTCTCCTTTCTCCTCGCTCTCCCTTTGTGTTCCCCTCCCTTCTCTCCCCCTACTCTGCCCCTCTCCCCCCCCCCTTGATAGAGGTCAGAAATCAGAATATGACAATTGGAATTCCAAAACTTCAGTTTCTTGGAAAATTTTATGAAGCATGCTGCTTTGGCAAACAAAAGTGAACCAACTTCGGCAGAAGCACCTCTCGAGCATGAGGTATTCTTGATTTGACTCATACATATGTATGGGGTTATGCCCAGACTCGTAGCATTAATGGTTCACTTTACTACTTAACTTTCATTGACGACTATAGCAGATATTGTTGGATCTACTTTCTGAAAGAGAAAACTGAAGTCTTTTATAGATTTCAAGAATTCAAAGCCATCATTGAAAACCAGACAGGCAAAAAGATCAAAGTCATGAGATCAGATAGAGGAGGTGAATACATGTCTTTAGCATTCATGAACTTTTGCAAAAGTCACGACATTCGAAGACAATTCACTTGTGCAGATAGTCCTCAGCAAAATGTAATAGCTGAAAGAAAGAATGGTAGCAGACATTGCTAGAGCAATGTTTAGCCAGAAGCATCTTCCGAATTAGTATTGGGCAAAAGCAATAGCCACTACAAACTACTTACTTAATTGACTTCCTACTGAACCGATTCAAGGCATGACACCTTATGAAGCATTCACTGAACACAAGCCACACATTGGGCATCTTCACATATTTGGCTGCATAGCATATGCCCACATACATGACAACCATCCTAGGAAATTGGATGTGAAGTCACGTAAATGCATCATGGTTGGCTACAGTGATGAAGACAACAAAGCATACAAGTTGTATGATCCCATCAACCGAAAGGTCCTTATCTCCAGATACGTCATCTTTGATGAGGAATCAAAATGGAAAACCTCAAATACACAGGAGATAGATGCACAAATTACACACTCATCTACATAAAAGGTTGATGAAGAAGAGCAAGAATTGCTAGAAGCACCCTGAAAGAGCCACAACAACTCAGATGGTCTACTAGTGAAATCAGACCTCTATCCAGATTGACATATGCTCAGAAAGGCAAAGCAATTCAAGTTGAAACCACCAACTATACTCTTATGACTACCACCATGGTTACAGAGAAGAGCTAGTGCACTTCAAAGATGCAGTTGACAAGCCAGAATGGCAAACTGCTATGAATGAAGAAATGGAAGCTTTGTACAAGAATAATACTTGGAAATTATGTGACATTTCACTAGGAAAGAAGGCCATAGAAAACAAATGGGTATACAAAGTGAAGTACAATCTAGATGGAAGCATTGAAAGATACAAAGCTAGACTAGTTGAAAAAGGATTTGCACATCAATATGGTCAAGACTATGATGAGACTTATGCTCAAGTAGCAAAGATGGATTCCATACAGTTCTTGATACCACTAGTGATACTAAGTAGATGGAATGCATTTCTCAATGGTTGTTTTATCAGCTTGATGTCAAGAATGCATTTCTCAATGGTTATGTAGATGAGTAAGTCTACATGCAACAACCAGAAAAGAGAATTAGGTTTTCCATCTCAAGAAAAGTCTCTACAGCTTAAAGCAAGCACCTAGAATAGAATCGACAAGTATTTTGTTGAACTGGGATACATGAAATCCAATGCAGATCATACTCTCTATGACAAAGTTTAAGGGGAAGACATTACTATTGCACATTTGTATGTAGATGATCTGATTGTGACCAGAAATAACAACACCATCATCAAGAAATTGAAACAAGACTTATCAGCACAGTTCAACATGAAAGATCTTGGACTTATGCACCATTGTCTTGGTATTGAGTTCTGGAGAGATTCAGGCAGCACCTTTATGAGTCAACTCAAAAATGTTGACAGTCTCCTAAAGAAGTTTCATATGGCAGATTGCAAGACTGCAACCACTCCATGGAATAGATTTTGAAACTTTCAAAAGATTCAGAAAAGCCTACCATCAATGATAAGTACTACAGGTGGCTCATTGGATCTCTTATATGTCTGACTATCACATGGCCAGATATTTGTTGTGTAGTAAGTTCACTTACACAATTTATGGCAAATCTAAAACAGTATCAGTGGAATGCAGCGAAAAGAGTCTTGAGGTACAAGACACTTTTGGATAGGATAGAGAGGAAGTCATCCAAGGTTGCATGGATACTATGATAGTGACTATGCAAGAGATCATGAGACCAGGAGATCCACATAGGGATATGCATTTTTCCTTGGTCAAGGTGCTATATCATGGTTCTCAAACAAACAGCCAACTATTTCTTTGTCTTTGACTGAAGCAAAATATAGAGCACTCACTATTCGAATGCACACACCGATGGGAAAAATACTATGTGCAAGAATCAATCCAAAAATATTTTGAGGTGCGTGCAAATTATTGTGCCCATCGGATATGCTTTGGATGGTCAATGTCGCCACAAATTCCATTTTTCACCAAGTAATATGCACAACCATCAAAAGAAAGTATTTGAGGTGTGTCATTAGAATGCGCTCATACCTAATGGGCACGATAATTTACACACATGTGAATCCAACCTATGTTGAGGTAGGTGAAAAGTTTTGTGCCCATCAAATTTGCTTTGGATGTTCTAACTCACCACAAACATCATATTTCATGAGGTATCTCATTCGAATGCACTCATACTCCATGGGCACAATACTTTGCACACATTTTCCATAACCTAGAATTTGAAAATTCTAACTGTATAGATGAGTCTAGATGGCTTATGCCAATCAATTTGAGTACTTGGAGGGCTAAAATGGACCTCATATGAGGAAGTTATGTTAATTTTTGGGCCAACTTATCAAATTTCAAGATTGAAATATTAGCCAAACTAGTTTGGAGAACTCCTAAATTTTCCTTTGGTAAAATATTCACCCTTAAAAATTTACCTCGGGGATGGTAGAAAAAAAAGGGCCTTAGCTGGTCCATCTGCTATACAACAGGATCTACTTCATAGTCTTTGTGCTGCTTCAATTACAGCAGTTCCCTAGTTTTGGTCAACATATTGCTCGCTCTTACATGTTTGTTTTGTTGCCTTCATTTGAAGATGAGGTTGTTGGCCCTTAATGGAATGGAGGAGAGGGGAACAGAAGGAAGTGCGGCCACATTGGTAGGGAAAGTACGGAGAGGGGAGGGAGGAAAGGAAAGGGAGAGAAGGGGGAAGGTAAGGGAGGGGAGGGGGGGAAGGAAGAAGGGGGGCGGGGGGGGGGGGGGGGAGGAGGAGGGGGAGGAGAGGGGGGGAAAGGGAGAGGGGAGGGGAGAAAGGGGGAGGGGAGCCGGGGGGGGAGGGGGAGGGGGGGGAGGGGAAAAGGGGGGGGCGCAAGGAAGGGGGGGGGGGGGGAAGAGGGGGGGGGAAGGGAGGGGAGAGGGGGGGAAGAGAGAGAGAGAGAGAGAGAGAGAGAGAGAGAGAGAGAGAGGGGAGGGGAGAGAAGGAGGAGCGGGAAGTTTCAATTCCTTGACTAGGGCTATATATTAACTCTCACCTCCCTCGTAACTAATTTTCAATCACGCCCTTCCTTCTACTCCTGTCCCTGTCATGTTTCCCTCCCTCCTCTCTCCCTCTCCCTCTCCCTCACGTTGCACTCCCTTCCTCTCTCCCTCTCCCTCTCCTTCTCCCTTCCCATTCTCCTCCCTTCTCTCCCTCTCTCTTCCCCTTCTCTATCCATCTCTCTTTGCCTAGACCCTCTGTCTCTCTCTTCCCCTTCTCCTCTCCTCTCTCCCTCCCTTCCTTCCCTACCCTTTTCTATTGCTTTCCCACACCTCCCCACCCTCATTGCATTGTAGCGGCAGCAAATTTAATATATAAATATAAATATATATATATATGTATTATGTATGTATGTATCATATGTATGTATGTATGTATATATGCATGCATGTATGTATGTATGTATGTATATATGCATGCATGCATGTATGTATGTATGTATGTATATGTGTGTGTGTGTGTATATTGCAGCCGCGGTAGCACGACCCCCTCTCCTTCCCCCCTCACGCACCCCTTCCCTCTCCTCCTATCTTTTTGAATTTCTTTTCTAAAAATCATCTCTCCCCTCCCTCTTCCCTCTCCCATCCTCCTTTCCCCTTTTCTGTGTTAAAATTCTTGCTACCACGGTAGCGCAAGAGCGCTCTCTCTCTCTCTCTCTCTCTCTATATATATATATATATATATATATATATATTTGCTGGTGTGGTAGCACGAGAGCTACCTTACCCTCCCTCCCCTCTCCTCTGCCCTCTCTCTCTCTCTCTCTCTCTCTCTCTCTCTCTTTCCCTCACTCTTCCCCTTACCTCTTTCCTTCCCCAAGCCTTCCCCCTCCATTCCATCTCTCTGCCCCTTACCCTCCCTTTTCTTTCTTTCCCTCTCTTTCCCCCTCCATCAAGATGAAAGTATGTGCTTTGGTCAGTGCAAACACATCTTAAAAGATCTTTGTAACTATTGCAAGGTCTTTACTGGCACCATTATAAAGTTCTTTGGATTATACCATTGTTGCTTTTTGAAAATCTGAAAGGTGTTTATTGCCACCATTATTAACTCTTGCAGATTTCAGAGTTCCAAAACTCTGAAAGGTGTTTATTAACACGGTTATTAAGTCTTGGAGAGGACTCTCATGATAAATTAATCTCATGCATGGGCCTTAACTCTGTGTGTGTGTGTGTGTGTGTGTGTGTGTGTGTACACACACACACACACACACACACACACACACACACACACACACACACACACACATACATACATACATACATACATACATACATACATACGTATATAGTATGTATGTACGTATATATATATATAGTTTGTCCATGGATTTAAATTATTTTTCTTGATTTAAGTTATTAACAAGATAAGGAAAAGTTAAACTTTTAAATGAGGATTCTTAAAAATAACATTTTATACTAGGATTTTTGCAATATTGAGTAATGTAAGAATTATGTTTCTTAGTTTTTGTATTATTAGTACAAAATTATAGTGTAACTAAATAAACTTTTTATTACAAAAGAGTAGTGCTTCTAGTTTGGGAAGGATATTTCCATAAAGTAGATTTTTTGAATAGAAATTTAAGTACAAAAATGAATTGGGACAGTGCAATAGTCTATGTAAGATGTTACATTAAATTTCATAATTTTACTTTTATTTGCTTTTAAAAACTCTCAAATTTGGCTTACTTTTTGGTTTTGATTTGTTTTTTCAATAGTGGTTTTTTTATAAAATTTTGTCGAAAAATACTTATGAAAATGAATTTAGACATTGCAAAGTCCAAAATTAATGAAATATATGTTAAAAAATAATTTAATATACAAATATATAATCCAAGGTAGATTAGGGCAATGGCAAGGCAAAGCCCTAATATACTAATATATAATCTAGGGTAGATTAGGAAATTTTAATATAATCCGAGGTAGATTAGGGCAAGGGCAAGGCAAAGCCCTAATGCCTGTAAGAAAAAAGGCAATGGCGTTGATATTCTCATTGATATGCTCTAAAGAAATTTTATCGCAAAAAAGGAATAGGACACATATTAACATCATAATTTTTACTGAGAATTACATGATATTTCCATTGTACAATAGTGCTAATTTACAACATAATTACAAACAAAATACTGACACTTTCTTTTCAATGCTAATATCCTCATTTTCCAAAGTTAGGAAATGTTTTAATTTTAAAGTGTAAATTCCATCGAAAAAAGTGTCAAAGAAGGATCAATTTCTTATAGTGTAGAGGAATGTGAGGTAGAAAGATAGCTAGTTGAATATCTTAGAAAGGGTCAAATTCAACAGATGGTATCCTTATCTATAGTAAAGCAAATCAAACACTTGAGAAAAGTACTCCAATTACTTAAAGTCAATTCTCTTTTTGCTAAAAATCCAAGTATGAATTCTTTGCAATAGACATTGTATGGTACTTAAGACATGTCTTATTTTAAGAAGGATTTCTATCAATCCTCAAAATTTAATGGCCACATCTAAAAATTAGAAAACGTAAAAATGTTCTTAGGTTTGTTTGGATTTTGTAGAAGATTCATCCAACAATATGCTAAAGTAGATGTCCGATTAATGGATCCACTAAAGGGGAAGGGAAGTGCAAGTGCTTTCATCCGAGATCAAGCTCAAAGGAATAATCTTTAAAAACTAAATGTACCTCTAGTTGCGGCCCTTGCCTTATTGGATTCCAACAAACCATTCATGGTTGAAATAGATGCTAGTATTTTGATGTTAGAGTGGTAGTTTTGCACGGAGGTCAACCAATAGATTTTGAAAGTAAGAATTTAATATGTAGTCAACAAGATCATTCAGCATATGGTATGTATTAGAGAAATGGAGGTACTATTTATTCTTTGGGATTCTTATCCATATTAAAAGAGAGGATCAAGTTTACAATCATATCAAAGGCACACAAAACTGTCACTTGGGAAATGTTTAAAAATTCTAGTAAAACAATTATTTTGGTATTATTGTTTAAGATTTTCTTGAGTATGCCCCATGATGAAAGTGGTCTTTTCCCTATCTTAGTTAGCTAATATGATCTAGTTATACACACTACAGGTCCATCCATGAACAAATGCATCTCATGCCACAACACCTTACCTAGAATGATCTTGATGAAGGCTAGTGGAAAAGGGTCTTTGATGGTCTAGTCATTCAATGTCCTGTAGTCCCACACACCCTCAACTTTCCATTCTCTTTATGCATGTGGTGATAGGGAACAACCATTTTCTTCCACCGACAACACTTGCTCTTAATAAGTGATCAATAGCCTTGATCAACTTTTACGATTTGACAGTATGAAATTCGTAGACGGATCATGTTGAAAATTTGAAAGGTTAGACTTAAATGAAAACCAAATTGAATAGTAATGCATATCCTTACATTTCATATCTTATATAGACTTATAACATAATAATGGTAAAAAAGGACTAATAAATTATACATTTATTAACAGTAGAAACTTATTATTGCTTTCCTTCCAAAAAGAATTGCTCCTCTAATCCATAAGATGATCCCCCCATCCATGAAGTTCGCATGCAATAAACAACCCTTTCAAATACTTTTCAACCATTACTCTCAAGTATTTGAATTTTGCTATGATAAACATAGCTCTCAATAGAAAGAGGACCCCAACTTCATCAATTTACTCTATTGTTCATCAACAATCAAGGGCATGCGCAAGATCAATTAAATATGTTTGTAGTTATTGTTTCCTTGATTGATTGAATTGATATAGTTTGTAAATATACATACATGACAAAGGTATTATCACATGTTTTAAGAAACAATAATGTGACCTCCAAAACAATACATGAGTAATAGTGCCAACACACAGATTACATGCGCCTATGCCCTTTGGCTATCATCACATTGTAAGGCATCAATTGTGTTGTATTAATTGATACAATACTTTTATTTCTTATAGGAACATTTCTAAGATCACTCCAAATAAGCAAGGGGGGCCCGTGCAAGGTTCTCTCTCAAGACAAGGGAGCACAAGTTCTCTCTTAAGACAAGGAAGTGCATTTATAAAAAGATGCAAGTGTAATGTGAACTCCAATCATTTGGTATATTTTTTGTTTACAAAAAGCCATAGTATCAATATAAGCACATTAGTTTAGAGTCATACAGTACTTTAACAATGCTTATTTTGATGCTATAATGATGGGTTTTTAATGTTACATTTAACACTAATGTTGACGATAACACTAACAAAAAGCCGAGAAAATGTACGTGCTTAAGCATCAAATTTTGCATTACTAAATGGGCCCCTTTTCCTTGTACAATGGGTATGAATAATAATCTTATGTAAGCCTCAAATACAAAGAAAATACTTACACACTTCTTTTATTTGTGAGCTTTACTTGGAGTAGCATAACTTTACTCTTTCTTTTTTTTAAAGAAAATTGTTATGCAAATAATAGAAACTTTAAAGACAAGCTTCCAATGTTTATAAGAAGCCCATGTGTACATGCTCTTTATAATTCTACACATGCTCTTTATAATGGACCTAGAATTAGTTCATTTTCTAAATTTACAAATTGAAGTTTTGTCCATACAAATTTTTAGGATTGCCATTTAGAAGATATGGATAGATGTGAAGGGACACTTTGTGTGGTGGCAATTATTGAGGTAAATGTCAGTAGCAGCAAAGCATTAAGACAATGGTTGTCAAACATCACAAAAAAAGATGAGAATTTACAATAATTGTATCTTAGCTTTATGAGATCTTAATGCCCCATATGCTCTAAAGAGTCATAGTCGAAGTTAATCAATAGACACCAAAAGCATCTAGAATTTTCCTTTCCATATATCAATGTATCATTGGCTCCTAATAAAGGATTTTATGTCTAAAGTATCTCATCCTTTACAATTGTAAAAATTAAAAGTATCTTAGCATTGATATGTGTAAAGTGCCGAATGACTTTCACACAATAAAATTAGGAATATGTGCTCTTTTTGTGACAGACACTTGGTAGTGCATAATTAAAGTAAGCGACCTTCTTGGCGTTATTTTCAACGTTTGTTTACAAAAAACACTTTGTCTAGGAAATGTTCATGAGAATCAAACCGTCAAATCGTCTTCACGTGATCAAGTTTTAGAGATATAACGGTCCATCTCTTGTATTTTGAATGGATTGTGCACACAGCTCGTCTTGCATTTCATGCAGTCTTCGCTACAATTGAGTCTCAAAGTCATTGCATCCTACGCTCCTCTCCCAGCTCTCAGCCATGGCCAGTTGCAGGCGCCCCCTGGCAATTCTAGCTCTCTTCCTATCCTGTGTTACAAATGTTGTTGCATTAGTTTCCAACTCTGGGCCGCGCAGCCGCACCACCTACATCGTGCACGCTTCGAAGTCCAGCAAGCCTGCTCCCTTTGCCAGCCATGCTGACTGGTATACCTCAACCTTGGCGTCGGTGAAGGGCTTGCAGACGGAGGAAGCCACAGCTGAGCAGCATGGGCTTTTATACGTCTACGAGACCGTCTTCGACGGGTTTGCGGCAAAGCTGACGGGAGAGGAGGCTGCAGCAGTAGAGAAGGTGGACGGTTTTGTGAAGGCGATTCCGGAAACGGTGGCGAAGCTACACACGACGAGAAGTCCGGAGTTTCTGGGGCTAAGGAGCGAGGGGGGGTTATGGCGAGCATCTCGGTATGGGGAGGGAGTGATCATAGGGATGATGGACACGGGGGTGTGGCCGGAGAGGAAGAGCTTCAGCGATGAGACGATGGGCGATGTGCCAAAGAGGTGGAAGGGGGAGTGCGAGGCAGGAAGAGATTTCAGCTCCAGTGTGTGTAACAAGAAGCTCATAGGAGCTCGCTCCTTCTACAAAGGCTACGAGGCTGCATCAGGACCCATCAACGACACCCTTGAGTCTCGATCTCCCAAAGACACTGTTGGCCACGGCACCCACACCTCCTCCACTGCTGCCGGTAGCCACGTCGCCAACTCCAGCCTGTTCGGTAGCGCCGCGGGCATTGCCTGTGGTATGGCCCCCGGCGCCCACCTCGCCGTCTACAAGACCTGCTGGGCTTCCGGTTGCTTCGCTTCCGACATCATCGCTGCCTTTGATCGTGCCGTGGCTGACGGTGTCGACATCATCTCGGCATCCATGGGCAGTGCTGCACTGCCCTACTTCATGGACCCGCTCGCCATCGCATCCTTCGGTGCCGTGGAGAAGGGTGTGCTGGTGGCTTGCTCTGCCGGGAACGACGGCCCCTTGCCAGAGTCTGTGGGCAATGTCGCACCATGGATACTAACTGTGGCAGCCAGCACGCTAGACCGTGACTTCCCGGCAACTGTACAGCTGGGCAATGATGCCGTGTATACAGGTGTGTCTATATACAAAGGCATGCCCCTACCCTCACAAGTGCCACTTGTTTATGCTGCTGATGTTGGTGCTTCTAGTAGTGCCGGCTTTTGCATGAGTGGCTCATTGCCACCTACTGTGGCTGGTAAAATTGTGATTTGTGATCGTGGTATCACTAGTCGTATTGCCAAAGGCATGGTCGTCAAGCTGGCAGGTGGCATCGCGATGATCCTTGCCAATAGTGAGGAAAATGGCAATGACCTCCTTGTTGATAGCCACGTCTTGCCAGCAATCGCAGTTGGTTACCATGATGGCCTTGCCATTAAAGACTATGCTGCCAAAAGCATCCACCCGACTGTTGCACTTGTATTCCATGGAACCACTCTTGGTGTGAAACCTGCACCAGTGATGGCCGCATTCTCAGCTCGAGGCCCCAATCCCCTCAACCCACAGATTCTCAAACCAGATGTCACGGCTCCTGGAGTGAATATCTTGGCTGCATGGACTGGCGACGTGGGTCCTGCAGAGGATATAGAGGATAATAGATTTGTGGACTTCAACATACTCTCAGGCACATCCATGTCATGCCCACATGTTAGTGGCATTGCCGCGCTTCTTAAGGCAGCATATCCCAAGTGGAGCCCTGCGGGTATAAAATCTGCCCTCATGACGACTACAACCACGAATGACAACACTGGCCATGAAATCACTAATGCTTATAACTCTAGTGATTCATCTCCCTTTTGTTATGGCTCTGGCCATGTCAATTCATCCCAAGCCGTCAACCCTGGTCTTATCTATGACCTTGACATCCAAGACTATGTAGATTTCCTTTGTAGCCTCAATTACTCAACCAACATGCTCAGGACCCTTACCAAGGGCCAATATCAGTGCTCCAAAACCACCTTTCACATCAATGATTTCAACTACCCTTCCCTATCTCTCATCTTTACTCAAGATGAATCTTCTTCTGAATACACATCTAAATTCACTAGGACTCTAACAAATGTTGGTAGGTCTAATTCTATATATACCCTAACGTCAATGCCACCTCATGGCATCACTCTTAAGGTTGAACCTACTGTCCTCTCCTTTACTCAAATAAATCAGAGGCATAGCTATATAGTTACATTTCAAGCATCTTCTAAAGACCTCAAGTCTTTAGGGTTTTCTACAAGCTTTGGTTTCTTGCTTTGGTCAGATGGAGTATACAAAGTGCGCACTCCAATTGTTTTTACTTGGCAAAAGCCTCAATTCTAAATGATGATGTGCAACACTATTTCCTTTGTTCTCTCTTTGTATCTCAATTGATGTTCCCCATATGTGCTCTTGCATCTTTCTTATGGTTTGAATTTATTGATTCCTAGATCAACATTTATGTATGTTTATTTCAAGTGGGAAGAAATATGTTAACGATCCCAATATTTTTCTTTCCAACAATTGGCCTCATGTCAATACATTTGAATATACTTTTAGGATTTTAAAATCTCTTCTATTGTCATTTATCCTCCATTTATCCTCTCTCTCTCTCTCTCTCTCTCTCTCTCTCTCTCTCTCTCTCTCTCTCTCTCTTCATCCTCTCCATGCATGCTCCCATGCGCATGTGTGTGTGTGCACGTGTCTCTGCTGTGTGCGGTTAGATGCATGCATGTGTGTGTATGTGCACACACACATGCATTCGGGCGTGTGCATGTGTGTGTGTGTGTACGTGCGCGTACATGCATGCATATGTATGTATGGGTGTAAGTGTGTACAAGTGTGCATGTGCATGTGCATGCATGCATATTACTCGTGTATTGTGTGTGTGCTAGCTCTTATATACTTCATCTGGGTATTCTTTTAATCAAACACTAAATTACACTATTCGTTGGATATGGATAAATACTAAATTATATGCTGCATCTTGGCATTCTTCTTAACCAAACCGTGCTGGTTCTATTTTAGTGCGGGTTTCAAGGAAAATGTATTTCATTGCAACCACGTTGTTGGTTCTTGGAATTATTTTAGTGTTGCTTGCAATTAATCTTGAAACCAAGGAAAATGCACCAATTGCTTGTGCAATAACTGCAACTAGCCATGGCTACGAGACATGGGTTGCATCCACAAAGCCTCCCCCCCCTCCCCCCCTCCCCATGACCATAGTTAAGAAATCTATTTTATGGTTCAATACTTATTTCCATTGCTTTCTATCTTTGAGGGTTCTACATTAAATATATCTGAAAGTGACTACTTTTTCAAGGATTTAAGACCTCTTATGTGCGACAACAAAAAGGAAGATATGGATGAGGTGCCTTGAGCACACTCTCCTCTAGAACTTCCATTAGAATTGGATGACTTCAAAAAATATTGGTACGATTCTTGAGAAGGGAGTCTTTGAATACATTTAACACCATCATACTTTATTTGTATATTGTATATTGGCCAAATGTCCAAGTTGACTAGGCCATGGAAGTCATCTTATGGGATTTTTGTGATGTGATCCACTTCATTGATCTAATTATTGTTATTCTAATTAGAAGAAAAGTCAGGTAGCTCAACAATTGAGCAGAGCTTTTCTTGTCAAGTGAAAGAAATGTTGAGCGACTCAAGCAATTGTTGAGCTTTGTTGTATCAGAAGCACACTTTTTTGTAACACAAATGTGCCAATACATATAAACTTGTTATAAATTTTGGTCTTAAAAATGGCCTTCAAGAAACCTTTCGTAAATACTAATATTTTAGTGTCTTTTGTGAATTTAAGTGTCTATTTCACATTGCTGCCAATTAGGTCAACTAAGTCTTAGACCAATGTACTTTTTGTGTTGAGATGGTATGCTCTTAGGTCATATCCTCTTGGCAAAATGTGGTCATTTTGCTGGCAAACAAGGCATAACTTATTTTGAAAATCTTGATATTTATATGATTTTTGAAGAATGTTAAGATACATTCTTGGTTATGCATATGGATTTCCCACGCTTCAAAAGTTCTTTTGCATGCGGATTGATGTGTCTGGTTTCAACTGGCTGGTTATTACCATCATGATGATGGGTGTGGCTAGCTTCAACCATCGTGGTTACACATTAGGATTGCCCTTAATTTAAGGGCTTTAAAATATTTTGTGTGTGGGTTAACATATCTGGTTTTAGCTGGCCAGTTATAGCCATCACGATGGTGGATGTGGCTAGCTTCAACCATCTCGAAGATTCACATGGGCCACCAGACCTACATATAATTTTAGCCATCATGGTCATCAATGCCACATGCTTCGCATCACCAAGCAAGATTGTAGTAGATGCATGGGTTGATATGGTGGTGGTCTAGCACGTGAAGTGGTTGCATGGTCATATGTCCTCCACCAAGAATTGTGTCCGTGGAATCAAAGATGCGCAAGTAGTGCCACATGCAAGTACCAATGTGGTGTTTAAGCTATCTTAAGTAGGTCCATGTGGTGGTATGTCACCACCACATAATAGATCTCATGATAGCTATCAGCATTGCTGCAATAAAGGAGGCTATAGTGAGACAATGGCTGGTAAAAACTTTATTATGGTGAGAATTGGGGCCCTCCATTTCACAATAGGAAAAAAACCTAGCAAGTGTGTGTGCTAGTCATCATCAATGTGACCTACCCACCGATTTTGTAATCCCCCTACTTGCACGCATCACAATGTGCCCCAAAATTGGTTTTGTGATTGGCGACAACTGGTCATGCATTGACCCTCTTCCTCTTTATGCATGGTCTTAGGATGTCTTCTCTTTTGGTTTTTAATATTGAAGTAAAGATCATACTCATCATTGTTTTGTCAATTCTTCTATTGGTGCATTCCAAGATCAATTCCTCTATGATTCATGGATTGTCAAGACATCATTTTTGGAAAGCCTTACCAATAGGGAGGTTCTATAATTTTACTTGACAAAGGAGATGCTATTGCTATCCCTAGAGCTATTGCTACTCTGTCTAGAGCTACTACTACTATCCCTAGAGCTACTATTGCTATCCTTGCTAGTGCTGCTACTGTCCTTGGAGCTCTTGCTACTGTTGCTAATGAGAGTGCTCTCAACGGAAGCAAGAACGGAAGAGGGAGAGAGAGAAACAGAGAGCCACACAAGTTTTGGTGGATGCAGAACCACCCTAATCTTCTTTTTCATTCATTTATATATGTGTTTGAGTATTGTACATAACCGGGGTAAAGGCACAGTGATCTTTAACCCCCATAACCTCCCACTTAAAGGACAATGTGCCTTTAAGGGAGAACAACCAGTGAGCATACTATCCAATGCCAATCAATACACGACAATACTCAAACCGCTGACTAGGTAGACTCTTCATCAGCATATCTGCAGGGTTATCATCTGTATGAACCTTGACAAGCTCTATGCGCTTGTCCTCAAGTACCTCCCTGATGAAATGGTACCTGACCTCAATGTGTTTGGTCTTTGCATGAAAGACCAGATTCCGTGCTAGCTGAATAGCACTCATGGAATCACTATGCAATGTCGGTACACCTGTATGAATCCCCAAATCTCCCACTAGCCGATCAAGCCATATAGCCTCCTTGCAACCCTCTGTGGCTGCAACATACTCAGCCTTTGTGGTAGACAAAGCAACGCACTTCTGTGCACGAGACATCCACGACACTGCACCACCTGCAAAGGTGAACACATAACCAGAAGTGGATCTCCTACTATCCACATGCCCTGCATAGTCTGAATCTGTGTACCCAAGTACACGCATGTCTCCTTTACCAAAGTAGATGCACATCTCCTTGGTACCCTTCATGTACCTCATGATGCACTTAACTGCCTCCCAATGCCTCTTTCCTGGATTAGCCATATACCGGCTAACAACTCCCACTGCAAATGCAATGTCTGGTCTAGTAGCTATCATAGCATACATAAGACTCCCAACTGCTGATGCATAAGGAACCTTGGCCATCATGGCCCATTCCTCATCTGATTTGGGACTATCTGTATGACTCAGTTTCACATATGGAGGCAATGGAGTACCCACTGCCTTCCCCCCCTCCATATTGAAATGCTGCAATACTTTTGTAACATACTCTTTTGTGAAAGCCAAAGGAGTTTCCTACTCCGATCACGCGTGATGCGCATACCAAGAATATGACCTGCAAGTCCCAAATCCTTCATATCAAATAGGCCTCATGCAACTTGGCCTTTAATGCATCTAGCTCATAAGTATTCTTGCTAGCCAATAGCATATCATCCACATATAGTGCCAAGATTATCAGGCTATTATCCTTAGCCCTTTTAGTGTAGAGGTAGTGATCAATTTCACTTCTTCTAAAACCCTGGGACCGAATGAAAGCATCAAACTTCTGATACCATTCTCTAGGCGCTTGCTTAAGACCATAGAGACTCTTCTTGAGCTTGCAAACTAAATGTTCTTTGCTCTTTTCTTCAAAGCCTTCCGGCTGCACCATGTAAATTTCCTCATGCAAATCCCCATGCAAGAAAGCTGTCTTGACATCCATCTGCATAAGCTCCATATCCTCTACTGCCACTAGCATGCATCTAAGTGTGGTCATCTTCACAACCAGAGAGAATATCTCATCAAAGTCCACACCCTTCTCTTGCTTGAACCCTTTAGCGACCAAACGGGCCTTGTACCTAGGCACATCATCACCTGTGACCTTCATTTTGTAGACCCATTTACATGGCAATGCTTTCTTTCCATGTGGCAAAGAAACTAAGTCCCAAGTCTTATTCTTCATAAGTGAACTCATCTCTGATTGCATAGCATACTCCCACTTGCGTTGATCCTCGCGCATCATAGCCTCTCTGTAGCAAGAAGGCTCCCTGCAATCAGTAAGCATCACATGACAAAATATGAAGAGGGGAGAGGAGAAGAGTGGAGATGAGGAGAGAGGGCACAGCTAGAGAGCACACCACAAATGACTAACTGTACACTAGAATTAGTTGAAAAAATAGAATATATACAAACCCTTTTTGGGTTAGGGTTAGGGAATCTAACCCTTTCCTTTATAGCACTCTATAAGGTTAGTGCTATGCACATATGATCACGTGATGGTGCTATGCACACATGATCACATGATGTTGGGTGTTGGTGGCAATTCTTGCTCTTCTACATCAACCTGTTCTGTAGATGACTGTGAAGTCGATGCTTCTATCTCCTGTGTAGGTGAGGTTTTCCATTCTGATTCCTCATCGAAGATTACATCTCTGGAGATAATGACTTTGCGGTTGATGGGATCATACAATTTGTATGCTTTGCTTTCTTCACTGTAGCCAACCATGATGCATTTGCGTGACTTCGCATCCAATTTCCTGCAATGATCATCATGTATGTGGGCATATGCTATGCAACCAAATATGCGGAGATGCCCAATGCGTGGCTTGTGTCCAATGAATGCTTCATAAGGAGTCATACCTTGTATCGGTTCGGTAGGAAGCCGATTAAGCAAGTAGTTAGCTGTAGCTATTGCTTCTGCCCAATACTGATTTGGAAGATGCTTTCATTGCTCTAGCACTGTCTGCTAAAGTCCCATTCTTCCTTTCAGCTCTTGCATTTTGCTGAGGAGTATCTGCACATGTGAATTGTCTTCGAATGCCATGATTTTTGCAAAAGTTCATGAATGCTGAAGACATGTATTCACCTCCTCTGTCTGATCTCATGACCTTGATCTTTCTGCCTGTTTGGTTTTCTACCATGGCTTTGAATTCTTGAAATCTGGCAAACACTTCAGATTTCTCTTTCAGAAAGTAGACCCAACAATATCTGCTGTAGTCGTCGATGAAGGTCAAGTAATAAAGTGAACCATTGATGCTGCGGGTCTGGGCATAACCCCATACATCTGTATGAATCAAATCAAGAATACCTCGTGCACGAGAGGTACTTCTGACAAAGTTGGTTCGCTTTTGTTTGCCGAAGCAACATGCTTCACAAACTTTTCCAAGAAACTGTCCCAATTGCCATATTTTGATTCCTGAGATCTAACAAGTACTTGAAGTTGACATGACAATATCTCTTGTGCCATTTTGCAGATAGTGGCATCTGTTGCATTTGAGCTGACATGGTATGCTTATCTGGTACTGTAGCTAGCATCCTGTATAAGCGTCCTTCCTTGACACCTTTTGCTACTAGCTGACCTCTTTTGGATTTGTCTCTGATAGTGCATTCATCACCGTCGAAGATGACTTTGTAGTTGTGTTCCGTCATTTGACCTACTGACAAAAGGTTCTTGCTAAGCTTCGGAACATAGAGCACATCTTTGACTAATCCTTTTATACCAGTGAAATTGTTCATAGGGATAACACCTGTCCCTTGAACCGGATTCGGTGTATTGTCTGCTGTGTAGATGACATTCTTTTGACCTTCTAATGGCTTCATTTCTGTGAACCATTCCTGGTGATTTGTCATATGAGATGATGCACTGCTGTCGATGTACCAAGGATCCTGTTCCACTTGGTCGACTTGATAGCTGAAATCCTCTTTGGGATTGAAATCAATGTGCATTGTATCAGTCTGATGCAATTGCTCACTTGCAAGAAACATATTTCCATGTTCAGTTGCAAAATGACTGTGACTAGAATGTCCACCACGATGATTTCCTCTTCCTCGGGAATTCCCTCGATTATTGCTGGATTGACCGCCTTGGTCGTACTGCTTCTTGCGGCAATCTCTTTCATAGTGTCCAAACTTGTGACAGGCATTGAATGTTTGACACATTGGTGGATGCATTCCCTCGTCCTTGGAATCTTCCTCGGTTGGAATGATTTCCTCTTTGCTGATTCTGATGTTGCTGAGGATGATGCTGATGCTGATGCTGATTTTGACTTTGTTGATGATGACCACTTTTCTGATATGATCTACCTCTGTTTCTGTCTTTGCCTTTGCTTCTATCTGAAGCTGTGAATGCCTGATCATTAGAATGACCTTTACGTGCTTGAATGGCCTGAGTCCTGAGTTCTTCACCAAGTAGAACTGACTGAAGTTCTTCCAGTGTTGGAATTTGCCGTTGGATGGCAATACTCTGGACTAGATTCTCATATCCTTCTCCTAGTCCATTCAGGATTACTTGAGCCATTTCTGCGGGATTCATAGTCTCTCCTGCTGCTGCAAGTTGATTGTTGTAGTCTTTGATGTGGAGTACATAAGCATGACCGGTTTCATTGCTATTGCGGAAACTCTGATTGATCTGGTTTCTCAGGGTGAGAATCCTGGATGTGTTCTTGGACTCGTAGAGAGCTGCGAACATATCCCATGCTTCTTTTGATGTCTTGACTGTGTTGAGCTGTCCTAGCATGACATCTTGCACATTCTGCTTGATCAGGTGATAGGCATACTTGTCTTTCTTATCCCATTCTACTTGAGCTCGGGCAATGGCAGGATCTGCTACTGGTGCGGAAACTGTTTGTGTAGATGTAGATCCCGATGTAGATCCCGTTGCTAGTACTGTGACAACAGATGGAGTAGAGCTACTGGTGGCTAGATCGGCCAATGGTCTAGGTATAGATCCATCGACATACTCCCATTTATCCTGAAGCACAAGAATGGTCTCCATTCGGTATTTCCATGTACCGTAATTGGAGTTGTCTAACTTAGCATATGCCTCCAGATTGAGGTTGCTAGTTGACATGGTGCAAACAATGTACTCAAAAAAGTGTCCTAAAAAACTCTGTATGAATCAACTGCAAATACACTGAAGATGCCAAGTGAAATTTTTGGACCGTCAGTGAAGATAGAACTGCAGTATATAAGATCTGATCTGTGTTACAGGGCTTGTGGCAATGATGTCGGGAATAGCCAAGAGGCTTTACAAGGCTAAAAATGATGTGCACGATGCCGTGAGATAGCCAAATAGGCTTTACAATGGTGGCATGTGTGTGTGAAATCAAGTGCTATCTGCCCACTGAATCAATCTCTGCAATGCCTCTGAACTTTGAAGTCTGCTCACTGAACTGATGAACGTAAGGTTTCAGGTAATGTAATGATGTGAAATCGGATGTGAGCGTATGGACTGACTGCGAGTAGGTACTAGTCGGGAATTTCGGGCATGGCTTAGATTGGCAACTTGGGGAATTCAAAGTGTCCCCTCTATGGCGATCTGGTCTACTCTGATCTAGATCTAAACCAACCGTCGATCGATGAAAGAGCATCAAATAATTCCTTTTCTTTTGTTCTTTTTAAGTGCTGGGTCAGATGCGTCGATGTAGAGGCAAATGTGCGTGAAGGAAGTGGTTTTGTCGGCGAGGCTCAAATGTGAGTGTAACTTGCGCCGAAATGTGCGCGTGATGTAATGAGCGCGTAGAGCACGAAAACCGTTTGCAGTCGGTAGAGACACCTAGAGAAAGGTAGAGTTTACTAGGCTTCCTAGCAGCCTTCACTTTTTCTTTACGTAGAGGAGGCATGATGGCTTGTTGGAACGTCTCAATAGATTCTATGTTAGGGTTTGAGCACTGCACATGGGAGGTTCCACGAGCATCCTAGCAAGTACCATGATGTTGGATCACGCTATGATTGTATTGCATCTAGAGTAGCTCCTAGCTGGATTTGTCACACATGGCAAAGGTTTAGCAAGCCGTAGTAGCTGACCGAGTGGGCGGCATGGGTAGCCGATACGATCCAATGGAGCAGTCAGAAGCTGCATACCCATGCCCTTTGATAGAGGCATGCTCTTCAACAGTGGGAGACAGCCTTCTATCGCCAATTATTTAAGTAAGAGGCGGAGTAACATCCAAATCTAATAGGCCTATAGACAGTGTGGGCGCAAGTTCTGACGATTGTCTGCAGCGCTTGAGTAGTCAACTACAGGCTCCATCATGAATGAGGAACTCTGGGAGGCCCTCAAAGCTCTCCCGCCTCAAAAGTGCCCAGGAGAGGATGGCTTGATCCCGCCTTCTTCCTCTGTTTATGGGAGTACATAGGCACTCCACTTCGTTTGGCTTGCCGGGAGATCTTTGTCTCGGCTCCTTACCACAATCCTTCAGCCAAGGTTGGATCTATCTGATCTTAAAGGTGGTATATCAAGCACTGGAGACCGATCACCTTGCTAGACAAGGCATACAAGATCTTGGCCAAGGGCTTCTTTTCATAGCAAAGGCATCAGGCTATTTTCTATGACCTCAGGCAATTGAATTGGCCTCACAGGGATGAGGTTGCCAGATCCGATAGGAGGAGCTGTTAGACTCAAATATCGCAAACAATACAGCCTTGTATGTGGAGGGATCAGCGGCGAGGCCTTATGCTATCAAGGGAGCCTTGGCTATCTATTCTGAGGCCTCTAGAGCCCGCATCAACAAGACCAAGTCTATTGGCTTCTTCATGAGGACCGAGGAGTTCTAGCAGGTTCGTGATTGGAGGGTTGATTTTGTCTTTCATTGGATCCGGCAAGAACAAACAACAAGATACCTTAGCTGCCAGGTGGACATGGGTATTTTAGTAGAGAAGCATATAGCCCCAGTTCTAAAGACCATTTGGCGCAAGCTCTTGTATTAGAGCTCAGGCCTAGTACATATCCTCTTGCTGGTGCTTTCAGATGGGGTGCATGGGGTAGTTGAGATAGTTGGTGCGCAATTTCCTTTGGGCAGGATTAGATAGCACACGAAATACCAGAGTCCGAGTGGCATGGCAGACACTTACATGTTGAACGCACACAAAGGCTTGGGCATCATCAATCCTTCGACGTAGAGCAGAGCCCTCTTGGGCAAGCTGGAGGTGTGTGGTCCCACCCTGAGAGCGGAGTTTTGGAAGCTCCTCCTTCAGTAGGGACTTCTTAGGAACACTCCTCACACAGGAGGATAGTGGCAGCAGCAATCTCACTTGTGGATTTTTTCAATAGGCCCCCTCATAGAGAAGAGCTCCCCTCTTATGAGGAGCCTCTTTAGGATCTAGCAGCGGTTGGCTGGGGGGCTCATTCAGGCCAGCCCTTCTTACAAGTCAATTATATGGCATCCCAGGTCTGAGACTCAGAAGGGCGCATGCTAGGCAAGCAGACTCACATTGCTTGGGTGCAGTGGGACATCGGTCTGGCTTGGGTGCAGTGGCACAATGGTCCGACCTGTTTTCCTTCGGTGTTTGCAAGCAACTCCCCAAAAACATTGAGATTAGGACGTAGGCTCTTTCACAAGTACACAGATAGCAGAGATTGACGCAACGATCCCCACCTCCAAGTGGGATAGACTACACATTCCTTGGGTCCCTCACAGCTGAGTCTAGGCGGCTCTCACAGACAGGGGTCCATCTTAGGGTTTGCTTTTTTCAGGAAACCATTGTTTCATTTCACCATAGGTTTCACAGGGTGGGGCCTTGAGGCCTATTGCAGCTTCAGACAAGAGGATGGTATGGACGAGGCCGCCGTGGATTGTTTGAAGTGGTAGCGGATCAGAGTATAGGCAAGGGATATGGCGCATAGATCCGGACACAATCTTGTCAACCCCGAGGGAGAAGTTTGGCATTTGTGGCTTTAGGAGGGATGACCATTCAGTGGGACCCGAGGGAGTGGTTCTGGCCAACTAGAGTAGGGCACTCGAGCTAGGTAGAGGTGTCCTCATACACGGCTCACGTCGGCTATTATCTTCAACCATAGGCAATAGCTTGGACACCCTCGAAGGAACACTATGGGGTTGAGCAAGAGGTTCCTCGGGGTGTCCGTCTCTCAAGGATAGCCTCATCTTTGGACTAGCATGAGACCACGAAAGATCTCCTATTTTCTGGTTGTTGGCTCATGGGGGTGGCCCTTGGCTAAAGCAAATGCAAGTAGATGGCAGATGCTTTTGCTGTTCTGCACAATACCCAACTTTCTATGGGGATGTCCTACAGCTCAAGGATTTGGCTAGCGACCTTTAGGATCATGGCCCACACATAGCGCATACATCGTGACTTCACTTAAGGGATGGTTGCATGGCTCATGTAGGGAGGGCACGCCTTCTCGATCGACCCAATCTCACTAGCGTAGAGGGTTCATGACCAACAAGTCTTCCGGTGAGGATGCATCGATGCCTACCCGTGCACACATAATGCCCTCACTAGAAGATAGTGTTTGGGACACGATATCCAATATCACTGCTAGAACATATGGGTCGCACGGTGCAGACAAGTGATGGGGGGTCAACATATCACTGCATTGGCTACCCTTGTGGCCATTTGGCATGACATTTTCTTTTACCTTGCGTGCCATCTGGGAGTGCAATACTCCAGGATTGAGAGCATTTTGTCAAGAGACTTGAGCGGTTCTGCAAGGCTTGTAGGTGTTTGCTACACCCTTTTCGTGGGAGACATCTGTTGGATGTATAGACCACCACCCTCGTTATTAGCCCCTATTCCAAAAACTTCTTAAGCAATGAGCTAGGTTCTCTAGGAAACAGGCTGGTTATTTTTTGACAGCCAATTGTATCTCTTGTACTTACCTTCGTTATCTCCGTTTGGCAGCTGAGTTGTACGGAGTTTTTCAATTATTAATAGAAGTTCTCGTTTTGTAAGAAAAGAAATATACAAAAGTTTAAAACTTATCTCAATAGTAAGCCCTTTTATGAAAATATCAATTGAATATAGCTTCAATGGTGATCACTTCTTTACTAGTTGAATATTGTGCAAAATGTCTTATTAGAGAAAATGTTAATATTTAGATAAAGGCCATTTGAATTTTACTTTCTTACATGATGCAACATTGGTGGCCCCTTTGCAATCGTTAAGGCAATCATTAGCTTATATTTGTTCTACCATGCAAGAGTTATGGATCCAAAAGTGAACGAATGTCCACTTGTGCATCTTTGGTCATCTATACTCATGGCCCAATTAGCATTGGTACTTGGAAGAAATTTAGACTTGCTACTATATCATATTCAAACCATAATCCCATGCGCCTTTTAAGTACTTGAGAATGCTTAATTACTTGAAGATGTGTTTTACTAGGATTTTACATAAATTGACGTGGAACACCAACTACATCCAGCAAGGTTATGATATGGATCTCTATTAGGTCTTATTATGAGCAACTTCAAATTAGACCCCATTGGAGTTGGGAGACTTTGTGATCATCAAATATGTATAATGATATGGATCTATATTAGTTGTGCTATTGTGAGAGACTTCAAATGAGACCCCAATGGAGTTGGAAACCAAGTACTCTCATGAAAATGAACATGCTACACTTTATGGCTGTATTTTCCCAATGTAAGCATCATGCCATTCCCATGTCTCTAAGTTTCAATGTAAAGAGAATAATGGAGGCCTCCAATGTGTTTTATATCAAATTTTGTAGTAAGCTTGACTTTTGAGTAGAAATTGTAATGATCAAATTATTGACATATTGAACAACAACAATGTCATGTTCTCTGTCTTTTTGAGTTTTGGAATAAGTTAACACTAGAACTTGTAATGATAAAATTACTTAAATATTGAACAACATCGTGATGTCTTCTTGTAGATAGAGTGATGAATCTAAATCTAATGGCTAAAGTCCCAAACATTGTGAACTCTAGTATTTCATGCTCTTGATGCCTGATTTAATTCCTATACAGATTTTTCAAATGCTCAAATTTCTTTTCTCAATGTTGACGATACAATTGTGTTATGTAGATTTCATTATCGAAGAAACCATTAGAAGTATCCATCTAACGTGTTAACCAACTAAAATGTGAACTTAAAGCAGTAGGAATTTTGTCTATTGTTATTTTTGCATGTGCTCTTATTTCATATATTCTTGTGCACATCCTTTTACAACTAATCTACTAATCCATCTAAAGTTAAGCTGATTGTAAGAGCTCATATACATCCATAGGCTTTCTAATGACCGTGTTTTTTTCTTATAAGGACACAAAACTATTTATGCATGCTTCTTAACATTCTACCCCCCAGCCCAATTGATCTTGGGACCTGACATGTGAATCTATGTACGATCCATTTTCGCTATCATAAAACTCCATAAAACATCAAAAAAAGTCTACGTTTTCCACATTTTGCCCATAGCAACTACAGATACAAGCACATGGGTACTTGTCCATGTGCACATGCGCACGTAGTACATTTATCTACCTACGCAGACACACACACACACATGTGATACAAAAAAACTGGAAATTGAAAACCACAGAGAGAAATAACACACACAAAATGATTTGAAGAGAAAAGCCACCTAGGTAAGCGGCAAAAAATAATAATCTGGTGCCTCTTGAAAGCCAGATATACCACAAAGACAAAGGACTTCAATTTTCCACATCTCAGAACTACAAGCATAGCCAGCGCTGCGATTCCCAGTTCAGAAACTTCTCTAGGATGACAACCTGATCATTGCAATTGCATCAGACCCACAAGCATGTATACATACAACGTCATGCAAAATTAGTTGAAATCTTGTATACAAATATAAGTCTAATGGAAGACGCAACGATTGCACTGAAGGTAGGTAGTACAAAAACATATCCTGATCTGATGGACTCATCATATGCATCCCCAAGACATTTGAAATTGATCCATTTAGAAGCATTTTCGGTGCACAATGGATGGACCAGACTCATCGTACTCGGACTTCGCAATCCACATCTGCATGACAAGCACCAACAGAATATAAGTATCACAGCAGGTAAAGAAGGTCAGAATGAAGAAATTTTCCTATGTCTAAGTAAATCTTATATGCCTGCAATAACAATGTTTAAACATAAAAGAAACAAATTTGCTGGAGCCCCAACAAACATGCATGCTTGCAGCTGTCAGAATACAATACCTGTTGGAATGTGCTCAAAGATGCCAAAATAGACCCTCCAATCCAGACACTGTATTTCCTCTCAGGAGGTGCCACCACCTTTATTTTCATGCTGCTGGGGGCAAGCGCAGTGATCTCCTTGCTCATGCGATCAGCAATGCCAGGGAACATGGTAGAGCCTCCACTGAGCACAATATTGCCGTATAAGTCCTTACGGATGTCCACATCGCACTTCATTATGGAGTTGTAGGTTGTCTCGTGTATGCCCGCAGATTCCATACCAATAAGAGATGGCTGGAACAAAACCTCGGGGCACCTGAAGCGCTCATCACCAATAGTAATAACCTGTCCATCAGGAAGCTCATAACTCTTTTCGAGGGAAGAGCTACTTTTAGCTGTCTCAAGCTCCTGCTCAAAATCCAAGGCAACGTATGCTAACTTCTCTTTCATGTCTCTGACAATTTCTCTTTCAGCTGTGGTGGTGAATGAATACCCACGTTCTGTAAGAATTTTCATGAGTGCATCAGTCAAATCACGACCTGCTAGATCAAGTCTAAGGATAGCATGTGGTAGTGAATAACCCTCATAAATGGGGACAGTGTGGGTGACACCATCACCAGAATCCAACACAATACCTGCATACATCCCAGAGAGCCTCCGTTAAAATTACTGAGACAGGAAAGTGTGAGCTATCATAAGCTCCCAATCAATTTACCCCAAAATCGCACAGCTAACTACAAGAAGAAGGTCAGTGACACTCAAAGGGATGAGGACCCACCGGTTGTCCTTCCACTAGCATATAGAGAGAGAACTGCCTGAATGGAAACGTACATGGCAGGCACATTGAATGTATCAAACATAATCTGAGTCATCTTCTCTCGATTCGCTTTGGGGTTAAGAGGAGCTTCAGTGAGCAGGACAGGATGCTCTTCAGGAGCAACACGAAGCTCATTATAAAAAGTATGGTGCCAAATTTTCTCCATGTCATCCCAATTGGTTACAATACCATGCTCGATAGGATACTTCAAGGTGAGGATCCCCCGCTTTGATTGCGCTTCGTCACCAACATAGGCATCTTTTTGGCCCATACCAACCATGACACCAGTGTGTCGAGGACGGCCTACAATACTGGGGAACACAGCTCGGGGAGCATCGTCTCCAGCAAAGCCAGCCTATTCAAAAGCAAAAAAGGCTTGCAAAAGTTAAAAAGTTACAAATTCCAGTCTCAAATATAAACAAGAGAGAGCTCTAGTGCAAGAACGCTGATCTATGCCCTGGATTCATTGTCTTTAATGCAATATTGCATATGGTACCAGTGCAGAGCCTGCAGATACAATACCTTGACCATACCAGATCCATTATCACAGACGAGAGGTTGAACTTCCTCTGCGTCCCCCATTATCTATTAAATGGTTTACAAACTGCAAGAACCAAAGACATTCATTCATGAGACAAGTGCGCATCAAATAGCTTGCACCAAGTTGAGGAGCTTTGATAACATGATCTGATATTGCTCAGCAGATGCACGCTTCAATAGAGAACTATTTGTTTTATCCAAGAGTAAATGGCCATCAGCAACAATGAAAGACAGAAATACAGCAATCAAGATCCCAGCCAAAAGAAACTTATCACGATCCAAGTAACAGAACTCAAGTCAGCAACCAATCGGCAGAAATTCAATAAAAACGCTTGAAACATTGAGAGGCCCAAAGCTAACATTTAAGACAAGCCGCTATACACAGGGAAACCTTGGGAAGGGGATGAGATCAATATAAACAGTTATATTATTGCTACTAAGCATTGCTGAGTGACAGATGGAGTCCAGCTATCATGCGACCACTAGTACGCAAAGAAACTTGGAAGGCCTACTGTCGCGCAATCCAAATACAAGAATCAACTGACCACGCAGCAGATCAGACGTGAGCCTCATAACATAAGCCTGCGATCCGTTAAGAACGATCGAAGTATCCAATAGAGCAACGACAGATGTCAGAAGGTCGATCTAAAACTTATCCAGAGTGATAAAGCAGCGTAAGAATGAAAAATCCGACAAAAGAGACATGCGCGCGGTGTGGGCCGAAGCGGACACGTTCCTTGACTCCAAGAACCAAACAGAGGAGATAAAGATGAAGATGTATGCAAAAGGACCGAATCGGGGAGCTAAGACGGAAGCGAGCTGAATCTAAACAGGAGGAAACCAAATGAAGGGGGAGGGATAAAGAAAAGAGGGAGGAGGAAGGGAAATACCAGGAAAGGGGAGGCCGATCTGATGGAAAGAGGCTGCTGCGTGAAGCCGAAGCTGGCTATGGCGATGGAGAAGAAGACGAGTCTTCAGAGAGAGAGAGAGAGAAGAAATGAGTCCCAACTGATATTAAAAGGCCCAAAATGAGCCACCCGCAAAAATAAACGGTTCGCAATCAGGTCCTCCCTTCACTAATCGCACCCCATTTTCAACCCGTCCTAAAAAGTTCGCTTCCTGGAATCTTGCAGGCCCCTCCCCGCCGTCGATCTCCTCCCATCCTCACCGTCCGTTTTTTTTTTCCCTTTCCCCCCTTTTTAAATTGGGCATCTTTCGATTCCCTTTTCATTTTCTTTTATCGGGCAATTTTCTCCAAAATAAAAAACCTAAGATTTTCTCAATTTTTAATTATATTTTAGCTAAAACATCTCTACATTCTCAAGAAAAAGCTTCAACATTTTGAAACAAAATGTTTTTGAATGTCACCTTTCATTCGATTTTTACATTCAAATTCGATTTTATTGTATGGCTATCTCCCACCCTTATCTGAGCTGAATTGGTCCTCCCTAGTGAAATCACATCTTCTCTTATGAGTAACCTTATCAATCACATTATCCCGATGTCATCAACCCCGCCTTGTCCGTCCATGGCCTCCTCCACCTCATTCTATCGTGCCTCTCTCTCTTTGTCATCATTCTCCATTCGTACTCTACCCTATCCACATCTCATGCTCCCACAATACTTTTGGATCCCCACCTTCCTCCCTTTACTCAATATTGCTCCAATGTTTGTTGGCAATGCTATGTAAAGCGATGAACTGATCCAAAATATGCATGTCATTTTATTATTTATTTTCTTTATGTCTTCTTTTACATGATATTCTTCAAATCTCAGAGGTGGAGGACACTCTTTCTCAATATGATGGAAACGGGTATGGGAAAAGATGATTCTAGTTGTTTAATAGGATGTAATAGCTATACTTATTGATTCTGTTTATATTATGTCACGTTTTCAATTTGCATGAAGACCATTCTGCACATCAATTGGCAAGGGACAGGAAGAGCACATTGCATCGACACACTAGGTATGACTTTCCAGAATCCTTGTCTTTGGCCATTGCAGCCTTCTAGTTAAATATGTGATACCATTTTGTTAATAGGTCCCCCCAATTGAAAAGAATTCCAAAACGTATTAATTATTGGAGTAGCGGGAAAGACAAGCGGAGCAAGTAAAGAGTAGAGTAATATATCCTCTATTTATGAGGGGAGAGGCCCATCTCCTCTTATTATGATTAAAAACCTTTGCTTTATTTCTTTCACAATATCTTCATGTAGCCTAGTGGAAAGGCCCTACCCCCCTTTGCATAGAATTTTGAAGCTCTCTCTTTGACCTTAAATAGGCTATCTCCCTCTTTTATCTAAAAAATCAAGAATCGCATTTTTTTATTTGCAGCAGAAGCGAAATTATATTAAGGAAATGAAAATTTAAAGAAAAAAGACAGCATGAGCGAATGTGCAAGCCTTAAAGCTAGCAAAGATAGATTTTCTCCAAAAACTTGTGGCTGAAGTAATTGAGTAGAACTAGAATTCCTAACTGAGCCACCTACTGAAAGTGAGACAAGAGCTTTTGGCATATCAGTTTAGTATTCCTTTGGAATTCAACAAGACATTAATTAATGGAAAAAGTAGGAGGGTAGGGGTGGAAAGACAAGGGCAGGATAATGAGTACGTCCCTCTATTTAGGAGAAGAGGACCCCCCCCACTTTTATTTATGATGATGAGAATTTATATCCTTATACTCTCTTCTTACACAATTTATCTTCATGGAGCCTTGTAGTAGGATGTTGAGAGTACCTAATGGAGGTTTTAAGTTCACGCTCCCCCCTTTGTATGAAATTTCGAAGCTACCTCTTTGGTCTTAAGTTAGTCAAGGTACTCAATTGAATTTCTCAATTGAAGAATAAATGTCTTTTCTCCTTAGCTTAAGTTATAAGCATGAAATAATTAGTTGAGTTATATGCACGGAATAATTTGTTGATATTAAGGCCTTTAGAATAGGTAGACTAGAAGTGTAGATGAAAAACACCATTAGGGGTTATGTACCATTAGATATGTGATCTTATATAGGTCAATATGTGACAATGACCATAAAGAGGATCAATGCCTTTTAATGGAAGTTCTTTATTTTCTTTTAAAAAAAATAAAGGGGGGACTTTGTTGTAATTGAAGAAAAAGACAAAGCAGATCACACTCACCAACCCAATTTCTTAGAAACACACAAAGCCCAGCAAAACCTTATATACATGTCATAGCCGCATCACTTTGCTTATAATAAATTCTAAAATTTTAAAATTTTTTGAGAAAGAATAACATAATATATGAAAGTACAATCAATCACTCTTGAGCATAAAATTATAGGTCTAAATCATAATATATGCCTTTATATCACATATTTCAGGGATACACACAAGCACTCCCCATTGCCACAATTTTTTAAGGGTCAAACATTGAACTAGAGAACATGCAAAAAGGATTGCTATATAAGTAGCTTGAAGAAGTGAACTCCATTAACAAATCAAACTAGTAATATGTACATAGTAGCTAATGTGAATAAGTATGCTCTGCCTTTACTTGTTGATTTTGATACTTGGGCCTTGATCAATATTTCACATAACCCATTGCTAAATCTCAAAGGTAAGATATTGAAGATGAAGGATATTATTTTTCCCAGATGCTTGAATGTCCACATGGTGAAAGAGAGGCAGACAAAGCACATTTGTGATATAAGATAATGAAGATATACCAAATAACTTGATATGAAGAAGAATGTGAATACTTATGAATTAGCTTGATTTGTAAAATTAAGGCTACCTATGTGTGAGTTCATATTATTGAGCATACTAGGAAGGACAATGTGGATAAGTCCATGTCAATTTGAGATATCAACAGTAGCTTGGCTATATGTGGCTATGAATAAACACTGGGATCTTCAATGCTTTATAAATTTCAATTGCTTATGGACGATTGGAGTTGACATGAAAAGAGTCACATGCTAATGTAAGAGGAAGGAAGATAAATTCATATTGTCCTTTAGAAAATGCCTTGTGGGCTAGGGTGGGATCCTAGATAAGGTGTGGTGTTTCAATATTATAATAGTGTTGTGTGCAATAAGAGAGGTCAAGAGATTTTTAAAAGGAAGTATAAGAAATTATAGAGTCCGAACATGAAGCGAGGCATAGAGATAGCATACTATTGATGCTTTTTTTTTTTCAAACAAACCTTCCAAATAATATTAAGGGTGGGTCAGTCCCAAAAAGACTCATTACCAAAATGAGGTCAAATAAAAGGGCAGAGCCCTAGGCCTACACTAGGACAGCCTTATCATATTACTTTAAAACAATACTATCCCAATATCATTCAGAAAATGGCTGACCTGAGGGTGGGTATCTTCTATTATCTTTGTTATGTCCACCAGGGCACACCTAGCTGACTTCAATACCATAAGTTCTCTGAAGCTGAGACCGAGATTTTCATGAAAAGCCAATTGATTTCTGATGTACAAGATGGCATAACAAACTGCCCCTCTCAGAAAGGGCCAACATGCTTGGAGAGTTGTAGGATAACCATGTGCATCTCCTAGTATCGCTAGCTTCTAGTTATTGGCTATATGGAACGAAGCCATCAAACCAGTTGACCTGATTGCAGACTCAAGTCTTAACCAGACCCGCCTCAAAATGGGACAATTCCAAATTAGGTGGTGGATGTATTCCACTGCTTTCCCACAAAGAGCACATAGCGGATTAATTTGAAGCGTCCTTGCCAACTTAGCTCTTACAAATAGCCACTGGTAATTTCCCAAAGGATGAAACTAAATTTACCGACGAGACCCTTAATCTAGATTTCCTTAAGTCTTATGCGCCACCAGCTTAGAGCATGTTGTAGGCCCCGCCTTTTGTTTAGATCCAACCCCGTTGACTTTCCCTCCATCAGCAATATTAAGGAATGCCAAATATTGACCATTGCACTGAGTAGCCTTACTCCACCAAATACATTCATTGAAACCTACATCACCTTTTAGTCCTCCAACCCCTTTCCACGCACTACATCCGATGACCAATTTCCATGCATTTACCAGACCAGAAAATATGTCAGAACCATAAACTTTGACATGAAAATCCAAGAACATGCGCTCGTATCACTTAAGGTTCTTCCAAGATCCTACTTTGGAACTGCACCCACTTTTTAGAAACCAATGGGTGAGTATAGTCGAGGGGGCCTGCAAAAGTCAAGGTAGTCATTTACTGATTAATGAGGCATTTTTGATAGCAGCATCCGGGATTCCCAAACCACTACCTTGCTTAGGCGCTTTTAATATTTCCCATGGAATATAATGTGTCTGTCTCTTGCCATTCTCTTCTGTACATAAGAATGCACAAAACAATTTTTCAATTTCGTGCCATTGAGAGGATTTAAAGTGCCAAACTAATGCTATGTAAGTCAACCGCTGTGGTGGTCTTGAGCTCTCTCACCGAAGCTCCATCATAGCCAAAATTTTGTCAGCAATCAGTCTCTTTTGACTTATTTTAACCACCCAATCATGTACTAGAACAAACACTAATGCTTGCATTTTGTGTTGTTTATCTTTATAAGAAGCTTAAGCCATAAAACATGCATGACTCACCCAAATCACCTTTGAATGGCATCAAACTCAAATAACTTTGTCTCTATATGTGGATCAAGTGCCTACCAAGCCGTTTCTCAAATGAAGCTCGCAGAAGAAGTTATCATCCTTGATGATTTCAAGCTGCTTACATTCCATCCTTCAGTTTTCTTTAGTGGAGCATGCATTCCTTATGAGGCCCTTTTTTGACTCCAAGTCTCCCCTAGAAGTAGGAGCAGGACCTTCTAGACTCATAGTTTGCATATGACACAGGCTTGTATGTGTAGGGCTCTAATGCGTGGGCCTTGAGGTGGTTAGGGGAGCCTTGATCATTGACTATGAGACCTAGGGGGCAAGGAGTCAACTAGACCAAATTGGTTGGTTTTTCATAGGCATGGGGGAGGTCCAGGAGGTTCAAGATTAGGGGGCTATCTGTGGCTTTTGGTGGATTCCACGATGGCAAACAACAAGCTACCTATGTTGCCAAGTGGATATCAACATCTCTGCAAAGCAACAAATAGCCCTAGTGTGAGCCCTAGTCTTCAACCAGTTCCTCCTTACCATGGCCTCGTATATAGCATCCTTTTGGTGCTTTCATAGGGGATGCATGGGGCAACTCAGACGCTTGTTTTGCAACTTCCTTTGGGTAGGTTTGGACAACACTAGAATACCAGAGCTAGAGTCACTTGGCAAATAGTGATTCTACTATAGGCACGAGGAGGGTTGGGTATCATTGATCCAGAGATGCAGAGCATAGTGTTTTTGGGAAGGTTAGTGTTCCATGGTCTCACCCCATGTACAGAGCCCTGGAATTTGCTTCTCCAGGGGGCTATCCTCAAGGACACCCCCCATACATGCAACAGTCCCACAGGTGGAACTTCTCGGAGGCCCCTCTCATGGTGAAAGGCTCCCTTCTGATGCAAAGTCTTTATTGGGTGTGGCAAAGGTCATTTGCGAGACTTATTCAGGCTAGCCCCTTGTGCAGGGAAGAGTTTGAGAGAGAGCCACTCAGTGGCACCCTAAGATCAGAGATGTAAGGGGTCGCATGCTTGGGCAATGCACTCACATTGCATGGGCATCGTGCTTTTGGGAAGGTTAGTGTTCTGTGGTCTCACCTCACGTATAGAGCCCTGGAAGCTACTTCTCCAGGGGGCTATCCTCAAGGACACCTCCCATACAAGTAGCAGTCCCATATGTGGAACTTCTCGGAGGCCCCTCTTGTGGTGAAAGGCTCCCTTCTGATGCGAAGTCTTTATAGGGTGTGGCAAAGGTCATTTGCGATACTTATTCAGGCTAGCCCCTTGTGCAGGGAAGAGTTTGAGAGAGAGCCTCTCAGTGGCACCCTAAGATCAGAGATGTAAGGGGTCGCATGCTTGGGCAATGCACTCACATTGCATGGGCACAACGGGACAGTGGCCCAACGAGGTCCTTCGGGGCTTAGAGGCAGCTCCGTGAGGCCTAGAGGTAGCTTCTTGCAAGTAGTGGATGACATGGCACAGGCACTAGCCCACTTGAGAGGGTAGGCACTAAGATGACAGAGATTGATGTAGCAATCTTAGAGTCATCGTGGGAGGTGCTACTCGGTCCTTGAACCCTCCATTATTGGTTCGTCCAATTCTTGTGAATTGTACCCCTTAAATTGTGCTTCTTTTGAGAGTCCCTTGGGCCCCATTGTCGTAGATTCTATAGAGGGGCTAGGTAGCCATTTACAAGCTTAGACGGATAGGGACCGAGGGGGGTCCTAGATGGTTTGGAGTGATAGTGGATCAGGGTAGTAGGTCGGGTGGGCAGGGAGTGGCACATTGATCTGGTCTCAATATTATCAAGGTCGAAGGGTGTAGTACAATGTCTTTGGCTTTGGGAGGGGCGACCCCTTTGTGATCTTCAGTGAGATCCAGGAAAGTGGTACTATCCTACGCATGTAGGGCTCTTAGACAGGTGGAAGAGGTGCCCTTCTTCCACTATACGCCTTGCATTGGATGCCGTATCTAGCTAGAGATACCTGCTTGGACACCTTTGAGGGCACGACATTGGTTAGAGCAAGATATTCCTTGGGAGGTCATTTCCTGTTTTTGAATATCTCCTATTTCTTTTGGATGGTGGCCCATGGGGGCTTGTGCTGCCCTTGGCTTGATCAGATGTGTGTGGATGGCAAATTGTCATTGTTGTATAGAGGGAGTACTTGAGACAATTCCACACTTTGGGGTTGTACAGTGCTGTAGAGGATAGGCATAGTAGCCGTCAAGATTGTTGCCAATACTCAAAGGAAACAGTGGGACTTCACATGGAGGATGGTGGCATGGCTCATAGAGGAGCGTCAACCTTGATCTATTGATCCAATTTCTCCCGCATACATGATTCAAGGCTAAGAGGTCACTCAGATTGAGATCTAAGATGCAATTCCTCCTTCACATGCTTGCTCGATTGTTTCTCGGGAGGACAGTGTTCGGGAGATTGTAACCATCATTACTACTTGGCACATTTGTGTCGCTAAGTGTAGTCAGATGATGGGAGGCTAGTAGGTCCCTCTGACAACTACACTCATCACCATATGGATGGAATATCACCATCTAGGAGCATGGTACCCCATGTTCACGAGCAACCATTGAGAGGCTGGATTGTTTTTGCAAGGCTTGTCGAAATTCAACAGGCATGTTGGCATATGCAACACATCCAAAGACAAAAAAAAAATTCCACTGAAGGTTGTCTCCCACGCCAAACTTCAGAATGAGTCTTTGTTTTTGAAGCCTTAGTGGGAGCCTGATTCAAAACATAGTTGGCACACATGAGACTTCAATCCAAAACCTGTGAGACAACTTTTTGCTTGTGAGCATGCATCTATCCATCTCCATAAGAGTTCTATTATTCCGCTCAGCTTTGCCGTTTTGCTGAGGGGTAAGCTTCACTATAAGTTGATGTGTGATGCCTCTCTCTTTCTAATAAGCCTCAAATTCATGAGACATCCCTCTATTTGTGCATAGGATCTGAACCGTGAGTCCTGTTTCATTCTCAACCTTTGCCACAAAATGTCGAAAATGCTTAAACACATATGATTTTTTCTTTAACCCATAGACCCAAGTGTAGTTTGAGTAGTCATCAATAAATGTGACATAATAGAGAGAACCACCCAATGCAGGATTCCTCGTGCGACCACATATATCACCATGAATAAGCTGTGATTTTTGAACAACTCTTACTGCACCATCCTTTTTGAAGGTAAACCTGTGCATCTTCCCAAGTATGCACCCTTCATAGGCATGAGGGGGAGGTGACTCCAAGGGAGGCAAAGCGTCAACCATAGAGTGTTTTTGAAGTGTCATCAAGCTACCATAACTCATTCCCATATCTAGCATGTCATAACTCCGCATTATGCATAGCAGCAGTGGGAGAAGAAACTGCAAGTGCATCATTGGTCTTTTCTCAAAAACATCAAGCTAAAATAGACCATGAAACAACGTGCTAGATAGTCTCAAGGCATAATCATCTTTCCTATCTTGAACTGCATACTTGTCATCTTCAAAGACAACCTGAAATCCTCTTTTGTTGAGAGAGGACATTGAAAGCAAATTCTTCTTGATTCCAAGCACATCAAGCACACCATGGATTTTGAAATTTGAGCCATCTGTGGTTGTAAGTAGAATCTCACCAATACCACAAACTAAATAAGAAGAATCATTTGCACAAGACACCCTTTTTCTAGTGGGTGATGGATGCAGAGAATCAAACAAACACTTCCTAGGAGTGATATGTTTGGTGGCACCACTATAAAGTACCAATTATTCAATGTCTCATTGACATTGAAAGCATGTGAATCCTTAGAAGGATCATCACTACAAGTCAAAAAAGCATAAGAGTCATCCTCAGAAGTGGCTGTAATATCCAGAGCAACCACCTAAAAATCAGGAATGCAAGTCGAAAAGGCATAGTCTTCTTCCAGTAAGTTGGCTGAAGCATCACCATCATGTGCATGAGGAGCTGAATCTGTGACAGCCATACTTGAATCCTTTTTCTTTCCTTGGCAATTCTTTTCTTGCATTCTCCTATGTAGTGACCCGGCTTCTTACAATAATGACAAACGCCCTTTCTTTTGGGCTTCTCTACATCATTTTTAGCCTTGTGAGAAGGTTGTCTAGAATCAGCTTTATGCTGATGTATAAGCTGATTTGCATGCTACTTATGTTGCCCCTTGTCTTTGGGCTTGAATGTCGAAAGCATGGCATGCTTACTAGCCTGTGAAGCCATGTACTTACTGGTTTGTTCTTCCTGCAACAAAAGCCCTATCAACTCATGAAAGGTGAGAGGGTTGCCACCCCCCCTCAAATACAAGTTCAATGAGGTGTGAAAACCAAGATAAGACTCAGGAAGTGAATTCAAAGTGGTAGTAACCATCTATGAATCTGGAATGATCCCATTAATATTCAACAATTGCTCTTGCAAATCCTGAAGTTTAGTGAGGTGCTCAAACATAGAGTCACCCTCTTTTATGCGGTCTTACATGACCGAATTTGCAGAATAATAAACCTTTTGATAGAAAGGGAGGTGTGAAAACCAAGATAAGACTCAGGAAGAGAATTCAAAGTGGTAGTCCGCGTTAGTGAGTGGGAGCGAAAGGCATAGGTAAACTCCTTGTTGTGCGCTGATATGTTGCGTATTCAAAATTGTATTGCCGTGGAGACGTGTCCTCAAAGTTCCAAGGATTGTTGGGGGATCATCCTTGTCACATACACCATTTCAAATTCTCCGTAATTGTAATGATAGGGGATGGCTATCAAAAGCGGGGACAAGGTCATGATGATGGTGGGGAATGAAGTGGTTGGAATTGGTGGAGTGTGTGCAATAGATCCGGAGGCCTACTATAATGGTGTGAACACCATCTCTGAATCTAGAATGATCTCATCAATATTCAACAATTGCGCTCGCAAATCTTGAAGTTTAGTGAGGTGCTCAAACATAGAGTCACCCTCATCCATATGAGTATGTTCAGGAAAGAGACCCTGGCATCATTGTAGGTTGAAAACATACTCTCCAAAATATCCCAAGTTGCCTTTGAGGTCTTGCATGACTGAATGTGAAGAATAATAAACCTTTTGATAGAAAGGGAGATTGCTGAAAGTTTTTGTGCATCACTTGAATCCCACCTTTTCTATTCATGTGTGGGAGGCACCACTGTAGCATCTACTACACCGAGCACTTGTCATGCACCCTGAGCTTGTCCTCTACCCCTTCCTCCACCTTATTGAGGAGGAGTGGCAGGTGCAACCGCATTCTCTAGCCGTGTCTCATCCCCATTGACATAATCCCACAAATGTTTGCTAACTAAAATATTGTGTACCATAAAACTCCATAAGGAGTAATTGGTACCATCCAACTTATCCTCCTGTGTGAGGACGCCAAACACTTCATTGGGATTGTTCTGGGCCATAATTGCTGAAAAAAACAAAATGCAGCAAATGTGACAAGAATATCCCTTCTAGGGATTTCAGATGCACAATCCAAAATTTCCAAAAAATCTATAAGAAAATGACAGCGTGCTGTCTCAGCCCAATCAGAGGCTCAAAATGCACCCAAAGTGTCCTGCAAAAGCTCAAAAACTACCAAAATAACACTGCAAAGATGGCAAATGTCTGCAATGTCACTCAAACTAAGTCCAAAACTACCTGCAAAGATGCCAAACAGCTTGTACACTGCCAAATTGCAACTGAATGCCAAAAGCCCCAATCTCTTTAGGGAAATTGCATCCAAAAGAGGGCAAATGTAGTGAAAGCCCCAAATTTTACCAAAATTGCAATTTGTCCGCAAAAGCCCCAAATTTTGCAACAAGTCCTGCAAACTAACTGCAATATCTATCCACGAATACAAAATGCCCCAAAATTTTTGTAGCAATTTCTTGCTAGAATGGCATTGAATTTCAAATGCTCGTACAATCCTGCAAAAATAACATGCATCACCTTGCAGCAACACCCTGATGGGTACACAAGTACGAGCAGTGGCGGTATGCTGTACGGATAGCAAGTATAGCTGGCGATCCACGTGCAGGCTATGCGTGAAGCAAAACAACCATACAACTATACGGTCGTGTAGATGCGTATGGAAACGACGACACTTGCAGTATGAAAATTCATACATGGTACGGATGTGCTGTAGAGTTGTACGGGAGCAACAATGCAAGTGGTATGGATTCGTACGTGTGGTGTGGATGGTTGGTACAAGTAGGTACATATGGCGACGCCTGCAAGTACATACACTTGACAAAGCAACACACCTTTAACTTGCTTATGCTTTCCAATCGCAAAAACTCATCCACCATTGCACTGGTTGTGTGTATCACCAATGCTTGCTCTGCACCTTCGTGCTCAGAGTTGCCTTCATCATCATTGAGGTCCTTGTCATTGTCTTCGAGTAGTAGGCCAACTTTGAAGGAGGTGTTGTAGAATTCATGGCCTCAGTTATGAGTGTTTGCGTCATATTTGCCATTGCTAGATATGGAGGCCAATTGCAATGGATGTCATTGCAAGGGCTGCTAGAGCTTCATGGTCCATGGTTGAGATGCTCAAAGATCTCTTTGGTGACAATGTGGCGTTTCAAGGTGCAGAGAGAAGAGGTGCTTTTGTCCCCTATCATCATTGGGGTGGGTAAGCGCGCCATGGGGCCTTGATTAAGTTAGTAGCGCTCGATGGTAGGAGGTAGCTAGCATCACTACAGGCTCGTCCACATGCATGCTTCAAAAGGATAGCGACCGATCCATGTCGACGTGGCTCTAAGTGTGCCACGTCGATGTCGCTCTAAGTGTGCCAGAGCTTACATTCAAGATATGCCACGACGACAGGAAGAATGAGAGTGGTTGATTATTTCTGCGTTGTAAATCATTTTTGTTGATGCGAAGGGGGCAGCTATCTTTTCCACGTGATATTCTAGAGAACGCATTTATAAGGTGTTAGGTGCAACCTTCAAAATCAGCGTCTAAAAATCGATTTGTTCATTTGCCTTGATCATCGCAGTACAATTGGTGTCCGTTCACTGCAGCCTCGTTCTTCATGCGCTCAGTTTCATCTTTGTCATGAAACTCTCAAAAGGAAGCTCCCTTTAAGAGAACATCACATGCTTTTTCTGAGTACAACTCACATTTAAGCTCCATGGATTCTGCTATCCGCTCTCCATGCAGCTACCTTGCGCGTCAAGAATTTCAGACACAAAAAGGATCTCATGCTCGTATCTCAAGGACAAATTGCACAAGATACTTTGAAAAAGAGTATCGGTATTCTACAGTAGCTCAAAGTGGAATGATAAGAGTAAAGGGAAGAAGAATAGCAACAGCATTTTCAGTTGCTCCGGAGTCTTCTCAACGTCAACGTATTGACGCTTCTGTTGATTCTTTCCTTGAACAACAAGTTGAAAAAGAAGGTACAGAGAAGAATAGCCCAGCCGAAGAGCCAAACTCAATCAAAGTGTCAAGTGTTTGGGATAAATTTCCTCACAGATATAAACTGGTTCTAACGACGTCGCTTGCCTTTGTCATCTGTAACATGGACAAGGTATATCTAGATAACTGATTTTCAGTTGACTGCACCAGTTCAATGCATTCACTTCAAACGTTTATAGTATGAGACTTGAACTGCCCTGCACTCAATGCGTGAATTGAACTTGTCCTCCCGCACTCTTTTTCAATTGGCGTTCTAATTTTATTGTCTAGTATACTAAAGTATGAAAAATCCGAGAAAGATTGAGATTTATATCAGCCAGCAAAAATAACAGCATTGCTGGGATGGTATGCTAAATATGTTTCAATTGAGAAATGGTCAAATCTTTTAAACATTTCTATCTTAAAGTAGATTACCTCTGAATGTCAGGTTCTTATTTATATTTCCTTAAGATCCTCTACCTTAAGAGTCCTCAGGACTATGTAATTTGTCCCGGCTTCTTGAATTGCACCTGTTTTCCCATTTTAATGTTGAATATGTATTTGTCCTAGCTTCTAACATTTACGGTAGGATCTTGGACTTCTTCAACGCTATGCATTGTAGTGGCTTCTTGATTTGAAAAATGTACAGTAGCAATCAACACTGGTTGATATCTCGGTTCTAGTGGATCATGCGTAAGGGCAAGTCAAAGATATCTTTCAACAATTTATGGTTTTTATTGGTTGTTAAAATCTAGGTCAATTTGAGTGTTGCTATCATACCCATGTCGAATCAGTTGGGATGGAATGCGTCGACTGCAGGGCTAGTACAGTCTTCATTCTTTTGGGGCTACGCTCTCAGCCAATTGCCAGGGGGATGGCTTGCAAGACAGGTTACAGGAGAGTAAGTAGCTTTACGTCCTTGCATTTCCTGTTCAATTTTATAACATTCATTAAATCGTTTCTTGATGTTGCGTCAGCCAAGTCCAATGGTTAGGTTAAGTTTAACATTAGTCCTTTTTAAAACTCAACATCTTGACCTTGTATCAAAAGGAAGGGGTTCAACCGTGGTATACAGGGGTTGAGGCAGTGGAATATTTGCAAGACCTCGTCTGACTACCTTGGGATGACGTAACACTTCCACTTAAGTGTTAGACTAGAGTGAGACAAGTGAGATAAGTGTGGCAACGGCTGGAGTCTATTTCTTTTGAGTAGCCTGTCAATGCCATGAAAGACAGACGGCTAGGCAATCGACAATGGAAATATAGCACCCTTCTGTCCTAGTGCCAAAAGGTGGGAAAGGGAGAGAGGAGAGGAATGCACACACATACTAACTGAAAACTCCATTATAATGAAGAAAAAGATGAATATATACTCCTTCAATGCTTAGGGTTAGGGTTAATTTTTGTCCCTATGCCCTTTATAGTCCTCTCTACAATATTCTAGAATAGATTTACACTATTTCTAATACCCCCTTTCAAATTGCACTCAGTAAGTAGAGGGTGCATATACAAGATCCCTGTTTGGATTTTTCGGTTGCTGAAGATGGCAATCGAATTGAAAAAGATAAAGCTGAAAATATCAAAATGGTACGTGGCCGAGCACAGGGACTATGCAACGGAATTCTGTACATTGAGTACAACTGGTACGTTAAGTATGACTTAAATTTCACTTCCTTCTCATAAGTTGTAGCTAGAAACACCTAGCTGATATTAGAAGTATGAGAACTTGTCGAGGGAAAGTGTCTTTGTTAAGATATGTGCAATCTGTCCTTGTGTTGGAAAGTGAACAAGGTCTATTCTTCACCGAGGACTTTTTCTTGGATGAAATGCACTTCATTATGCTTTGTTTTGGCATGAAACACTGCGTTCTTTGCTAATTGAATATTGCTCATATTGTCGGAATAGAGCATTGTAGGTTCTTCGGAAAGTATTTCAATTTTTGATAAAAGTCTTTTGAACCAAACCGCTTCAAATGCACAATTGGTAGATTCTCTGTATAACGAGAATGTCTGCCACGACTAATGTAAACAGTTGCATTTGGCTTAATGATTCTTTTTGCCTGAGTAGTATTGATTTCTGCCTCCATCTCCTTGGAAACTTCTACCTTTAGCAGAGTAAGCTTGCTCAGATTCTTTAAATCTGTTGTTGAACTTCTCGTCATCTGCTCTTACATAAGGAGAGGCTCAAGTAAAGACCCCATAATGTAGACTAGGCAATAGTAGGTTGGACAATCCTTTGACACTAAGAGATATGTGATACTAATAAAGTTTGGAGGACAAAGACTTGGACATTATTCACAAGACTTAGGTAGAATTTCCTTATTGATGGATACAAACTTATGGCCATTACAATATCTTCAAGATGATGAACAGCAAATCTGATCTTACCTTGATCACTTTTTGGATAGAGAAGGAAGTAATCATCCATCTTGCTGAGCCATTCCTCCCATTCCTCAAGAGAGGTGGAATCACCTTTGAACTTGGGAAAGTCTTTCATATCTTTATCTTGATGTAAGATCCTTTTGGTTCAATAGATTTAACTGTTTGTATATATTGCTGGAATGTCAATGCTGACCTAAGGTCTGCTGGCAACGCTTTGTATTCATGGAATCTTAGACACAACTCATCAGCTGCTGCACTGTCACCATTAGTAGCCTTACCATGTGCAGAATCCTTGACCATATGAGCAGTTACTCCACTGGCATGATAGGTCTTTTGGGCAGAAGCCATAAAGCCCACTGGGTCAGCTACACGCACAGGATCGTCATCATCATCTGAATCCAAGTCTCCATCAAATTGGGGATCCAAAGGTCTCTTACCATCATAGATTTGGTTTCTCTTGAGCTGGTCAAAATGTTTATTAAGGGTAGCAGACTGTTCTGCATCCTTTGGTCAATCCTCTGATTATTGGCTTTAATTTCATTGGTTAACGCCCTGAATATCTGTAGCATTGGATCCATACAGCTCCTTATAATCTGCTCCTGGGTAAAGGGCATTTGTACATGAGGAGTTGCTTCCAAATCCCAGGATATTGCCAACATGAGGATCATTGGGCTCAGAAACTACAGCCTGATCATCAATTGCTTCCTTCTCTGAGATGGAATCAAGGATACCCATTGGCTGCTTACTGGCTTGGCCCATTGGCTGCTTACTGGCTTGGCCAGTAGACCTCTTTACATGCATCTGTAATGACTCGAATCGTGATCAATAATAGCTCAATTCCCAGGGATAGCAGACTGTTTCAAGTCTCTTTTTGCACAATGTGTAAACCAAACTGTATAGAGACCTGTGTAGGACTTAGAATTGTTTGAACAGTCAATTCTCTGTCAAAGCTATAGGCAGAAGCATTGTTTGGGTTTAATATATCAGTGTGATAGAAGAATTGAACAATAGATTCACTGTTCATACAACAATACACTGCTGTAGCCAAAATTCGTGCCTATAAGGGTAAAGATCAGTAAGTCTCCCTCAATTTAGCATAGATTGGAAAGTATGCAGATGAACCAGTACCAAAAGCCCCAAATGCCAGTCTTGCCCTAATTTCGCAGGTCAAATTTTTGAGAGAAAACTTGAAATTTCCCACTCATTAGGCGATCCTTATGCTAAGAATGAACCACAGAGTTCTTTCCAAAAAAGAAAAGAAAAGAATGAACCATAGAGCCAATCAGGAGTAGAAATTCGTAACATTGCACCTGGATTGGCTAGAACGTTTGGCAAATAACTGTCCTGCATTAGTTGTTGCAACTGAATTTCGAATTTCTCATTAACAAAAATCCAGATCACTATCAAACTTTTATCAGCTGCATCCATGGAGCTGGGCGACCATATGCACTAAAGCTGACCCAAAATTGAGCTGTAAATCTGAAATTTGCAGCAGTTCTTCTATGTGGCCAGTCGAATTGCTCATAACTCCTCCATTTGAACTTAGATCTCCACGATAGTTTAGGAGCAGCACCTAGAGACTATTGCGACCAGAACAAGCCAAATATGACATGATTTGGTGCATTCTACTAGGAGATTGTTGACTGCCTGTTGGTTCCACCTGTTTTCGGATTATGACTGCAATGTGGGTAAAACCCTAATAATTTCATGATTCCAGCACATAGGGAGAATCAGGAAATCAAGAGTTGCAAAAAGCCCCAAAAATCTGAGCACTTTGACAAATAGGGTTTCTTACAGGCTGCCATATGGCAGCTGTTGACAGAGACACCTTCCCGCGACACATTTTTGCACAGGGGTAGGGATGAGGCTCATGAATCCATGCTCCAATTGATGAAAATTCACCCACCAAATCCCAATAAAATGTAACTGAACATCGTCCAAAACACTTGACTGTAGAGAAAAGACTTGGCTGCTGCTCCTCCCCGCTTTGAGTTGCCCCTCCCTCTCCTTCAGCCCTCTCCTCCCTTGCATCCTTCCCTCCCTCCCTTCTCCCTCCCTCTCCGCCCTCCCTCGCAGCCCCTCCTCTCCCTCTCCCTCCCTCTCCCCTCCCCCATCTCCCTTCCCTTCCTTGCAGCCCCTCCCATCCCGTCTCCAACCCCCCTTCCCCCCACCATCAGCCCCCCCTCTCTGCCTCCAACCCCCCTCCCCCCCGGCCTGCCTTCCCTCCCCCTTCCTCGCACCTTCCTGCTCCCTTCTCCCCATCCTGCCTTCCACCACCTTCTCCGTCCCATCCCGCCCCCTTCCCCCTCCCCCTCCCCCCTTCCTCGCACCTTCCTGCTCCCTTCTCCCCGCCCTTGCCTCGCCCCTTCCCGCCTCCCCATTCCGCCTCCTTCCTCCCCCTTTCGCCCTCCCTACGTTCCTGCCCTCTCTCCCGCCCTTCGAGCCCCATCCCTGCCCTTCGACTCCCCTCTCCCAACCCCCTCCTCCCCACTCTTCCTTTTGTGCTACCTCTTCCTTCTCCTCTCCCGGCCTGCTCCTTCACCCTCCGTCTGCCTCCCCTCCTGTCCTTTCCTTCGGCTTCATCTTCTGGCAGCATTTTCTGGAGCGGACGGATTTTATTGTGTTCGAGTCGGCCTTCCCATCTCGATTGACGATGGCTCTACCTTCAACGAATCCTCGTCTGCTTCCACCAGCCGCGAAAACCGTTACATTTTCAAACGACGAGTTGCAACAGCTCAGAAAAGATATAGAGCAGGAGAGTTCGACATCACTCTTTGCTCTCATCCATGGGTCCCACCCTTCCAGGTTACAGGCCAAGGACTGGACACTCGCCGCTTTACCTGGAGACCTTGCAGGGCACCTCGCAGATGTTCGTCTGCTTGGTCAAGGTTTCTTCCAGGTTGTTTTTGACACCCCAGATGTAGTAGGTACAGTGCGTCAGGCTAGTCCCTTACCACTGAGCTCCAAGAGGATTTTTGTGATGCCATTCTCGTTGGGTTTTGACTCTGTGGAGGAGGAAAGCCGGGTGATTTCATTGTTCCTTAGATTACCCGGCCTCCCTCAGGTGTACCATCGACTCTTATCTTCCATTGGAGCCGCTTTCAGGATGGTCACCGAGATCCCTCCCCTCCCTGGGATGCCTTCTTCGACATCAGAGGCACTTAGGTCGGACAGGGTACCACGTGTTAGGGTCATTGTCTCTGACCCTAACATCACGGATGACCACATCATGCTGCAGCGTCCAAATGGCTTATTCTTTAGCGAGAGAGTCAAGATTGCTGGGAGACAGGATCACTGTAGGATTTACAGGACCCTTGGGCATTTTGCTAGAGATTCCCCAAGGAAGAGGAAAAAGAAAAGGCCTAAAAGATCCACGGGCATAGACACTCACCTCGTTCAAGACAGCCTTGGATTTGTTTTGCACTGCAGCAAGGGCTCATATTAATTGGAACAAATCCAATGGCTTTTGAATTAGTGATGAGGACACTTCAAAGTGGGGGAATGACATAGGATTCACTTGGATTCAGAGGGGGGTTTCCATCAGGTATCTAGGATGCCAGGTTGGGGTGGGCATCTCTCCAACACAACAGTTTGCTCCTGTGTTGGAGAGCATAAGGAGGAAACTCATTTTTTGGAGTTCTACTAGACTTGACCTTGTATCCAGAGTAGTGGTTGTGAACCAGGTATTATTGGCTACTGCCTGGTTCGTTTGCTCATGTTGGTGCAGGTCTATAGGTTGTATCTCTCAGCTCATGAGACCTATCGGGAGCTTCCTATGGAGCGGGGTAGATGGCACCACTGATTTTGTAGCTAGGGTGGCTTGGGAGACCCTCATTCTCCCTACAGGGGAAGGAGGTCTCAATATTATTGATCCAAACTTGCAGTGTATGGCCTTGCTCTGTAAGTTTGTAGTGAGAGGATTGATGCTTGGACAGGAGCCTTGGAAATATTTTTTCTTACACAACATTCAGTCTTGTATACCATCTCATGGGGGAGATTGGATGGACAGTTCGAGATGGATCTTTGATTCAGCCCATCTTAGATCTCCCTCTTCCCCTCTCATGGCTGCCACTCTGAAAGCTTGGGGCAGCTTCAAAGGCACTCTTCGGAGAGTTCCACCCTTCTCTCGCGAAAAAAAGACATGCAGCTAGTCATGTGGAATGACTCTATATTGGATGAGCATGGCAGATCACTAGGTGTGTCACATTATATGCAGTGGTCTAGATGGGAGAGAGGACCTGCTTCCACAGTAGGTGCCTAGAAGGCTTTTAGGAAGCTTCCAGAGGATCAGAGACTCTTATCAGTTGGTCACCTCAGAGGGAGTGCAGTCAGGATGCAGCCATACCAGCAGAGTGGATAGATATAGATGACATGCTGATCACAGAGTCCACTTGGTTCGGAGCTTTCACTGGGACAGGTATTCCTTTACAGATTATTGCCTTGCGGGATGCACTTGAGGAGACCCCTGTCTTTGATGTCCCCAGTCGGGAGGCAGACTTCTTAGATCTTTAGATGATATTCTTTTGGAGTTTGCCTTCCAGCCTGTTAGGATTGCAGGTCTCATGGAGTGGGGCAAGGACTCACAGTGGTATCTTGATCCTGACCCTGTTCTCCTTGCACTTGGGTCTTGGAGACTCTCGTTATATGGTGGCTCCCCCATTAGGTTATTGCAGTGGGACCCAAGGAGTGGGAATGGATTGATGAAGGGCATCGAGAGAAGAGCATCTCCTTCTTTCGTTACACAGTCAAAAATGCCAGGAGATTTCGGCTTAGCAGTAGAGGTTGGAGGCTCTCCAGAGCTCCTCATTGGGATAGTTTTCAGATTTATGCAGAGGTGCAGAAAAACTTTTGGAGGAGAATTTGGAAATCCCTCAGGAATAGAAAGATCACTCTCTTCTTGTGGATTTCTATGCATGGAGGGATTGCAATGAACCTGTGGAGATCGAGGTTTGGGGCTGACCTACTTGCCCTCGATGCCACGCAGCAGTTGAGTCAGTTCAGTATTGCCTCTGGGAGTGCAGACAGGTGAGGACAATCAGAAAGGGAGTTGCTAGGATTTTTAGCATTTTCATAGATGTCACATGCACCCTTGCACTTGGGTGCAAGGTGACACACTGGCTACATCGACAAGTGCATTATAGTTCCCAGATAGGAGATTTTGTCGTATGCTGTGACCCCTTTGTGAGCCCTTGTCCAGGGACAGTTAGGCACAAGCTACGTAGGTCAGTCTCTCAGCCTTAGGTCAAGTCAGTAGTCAGTTCTTGTTCACTAGTACCCATTGGAGAACAGTAGGTTAAGTGTTTCCATCTTATAGTTTAGGTCTTAGCCTAGGTTAGGAGTCCCTTTAGGGTCCCCAAAGGCTGGACAGGGTTTGGACACTGTTTCCTCAGCTTTCTCAGCTCTCTTTTACAGTTTACACAGCTCACTCTCATCTCTATATTTAAGTCATCTCTCAGTTCTCTCATAGGATCTATCACTTCTAGTTTTCACTCTGTCACTCACGCAGTAACGCTGCATTCCGGTAGACAGCACAAGCCTCTTCCTTGCCTTGCAGAAGCGTCCTACATCGTCAGTGTGGACAGCATCAATTTCTCGATATTGGTCGGCGTTGCCTCTCAGGTCCTTGGGTCTGCTATACGTGTGTACATTGAGCTCTTTAGAAGCGCGTTCCGTGCTCTCTCGAAGAGTGTTCTTTGTATTTCTCAGAAGTATAAAGCAAATTCTCCCCTAATTGGGGGAGGGGGCCGTGAGTGGGTACAGGGACCCAATCGGTTGTCGACTCTACTCTCTCTCTACCCTCATCTCCTTTCTCTCTCTATGGTAAACAACGCTCATTCCTCGCTAAAGGTTTAAAGAAGGTATTGCTGTGAATTACACGATTAGATAACCGTTGCATGCTACATTGGTATCAGAGCTTCGGTGTGTATCCAGCTTGACTACTGCGAGTGTATGGTTGTGCTGAGATCCGGAAAGGACACACAATCAAGCGCCATGGAAGGGTCAGGAAAATATTTCAACCGCGAAGACTTTGAAGAGGAGAAAGACTACCAACAAGATACGCTTCCGCCAAATGCTCAAGAAGTGATGGCGAACCTTCTAGAGCAGAATCAGGTCCTGCTGCAGCAACTCGAAGAACATTCATCCCAGCTAGAAGAAAGCAGAAGACAGTTGGACCAGACAAAACAATGTTTGGAGGAAAAAGAAGCAGAAAAGCCGCTGGAAGAAAGAGGAACCATAGATTTTGAAAAACTGCTCTTGATGATGTGTGAGGAACGCAAAAATGAGGAGGCACTGCGACGCGCAGAGCTCGCCTAGGCAGAGAGGCAACAAAAGCTAGATCGAGAGGCGATGCTTCTCCAACACAAACAGATGTTAGCCGCTATGCAGGCAAGTTTGAGCGCAGCAGCCGTCTGCGCCACAACTTCGCCATCGACAAAGGTAACACCACTCACTCGGTCCACTCCAAATTTTGTTAAGTATGATGGTAAGTGTGACCATTCATCAATTTTACAGTTTATTCATCAGTTTGTAGCTCATTTTCCGTTAGCACGGATTCAAGATCAGCAAGATAAAGTCCACCTTGCAGCCCCTCATCTTACAGGTGAGGTGGTGACTTGGTGGCAGCATTGGGCTAGTAAGCATACTGACCCAAAAACATTTAAGACGAATTTCGTTTGGGCAATGTTTGTGGCCGACGTGAAAGCCCGTTTTCTCCCATCCCAATATATGCTTAACCTGGAGGATGAGTTCGCTCGTCTCTCCCAGAAGGGTTTGCCTGTGTTGACATACAGTAATAAGGTCATAACACTAGCGCAACAGTTGGGCGTGACAGAGAGCGCCAAGATGAAGCAATTCATTTGAGGATTGGACACGAACATACGTTTTACCATTCGGAACTTCGACCGGCCGTATTACGAGCGGGCGCTGACTCTCGCACAGAATCAGGAGATGATGCTGAACGGGGGAAAGCCCAAGCAGGTCCAGAAAGATTCCAAAGCCCCGCAGCAGTCAAACAACATAGCGAGTAAGGATTGGAAGAAGGACAACCAGTTCCAAAAGAAAGACGGCCAGGCCTCTGGTCAAAAGGAGTCCAAGCCAAAGATGACTTCGGATGAGAAGGCTAAAGCGGGTATTACGGGAGGCTATCTATAGCCCGACGAGCAGAAGCGGTACCACCAAGAACATCGCTGCTTTCATTGCCACCACATCGCTGGGCGTGGCAAGAAGGATTGTTCGAAGTGGCTTGCCGAAAAGGCTGCGAAAGCACCTACTTCGTCCGTCACTAATGTATTGGCTCTTCTAGCTCCGCCTCCATCCTCAGCTACGAATGCCGTCTTCCCTGCTTTGAATGCCGTTCCCACGGTGGTCTTTCAAGGTAAGGAGGAGGGCGACTTCTCAGAAGAAGGCGCTCATTCGAGCGTACGATACAGCTAACGGGCATCAGTTTATTGTCCTGTTCGATATGAGGAGTTCAGAAGATGCCATCTCCCCTCAGCTTGCCAAGACAGTGGGGTGCACCTTGGTGCCTCACGAGCTTGCAGTGGATGGGTTCACGCCTGGCTTGCGCACACACATTATGCATAAGGCCATCCAGTTCACTTTTTCAGTTCAAAAGGCCATGTTTACGTGGGATTTTATATTGACTCCTTTGATGGGGTGCGACATGATCCTCGGGATTTAGTGGTTCCGTGAGCATATTTCGACGTCTGATTGGCGGTAGGACACCTTCACGATTGTGGAAGGTTTACATGAGCCCGCCGTGATATGCGGTGATCGGAGCATACCAGGGATGCCATTAGCCCTCACCTAGGACCTTGGCAGTTACTTCTCTTGACCATTTAATTACGCACATTAACTATTGCAAAAGTTGGTCATCTAAGAGAAAATGCCCACCGATCTATCCGAGGTCATGCTATCTCGGCTAGAGCATAACACTTTAGGGTCCCCAAAGGCTGGACAGGTAAGCAGGGAAGCAGGCTGCCCAAAAACTCCCCTGGCAAATGAGCCAAGGAGGGCTTTTTATAGGCTGGTTGTAGGCCAGCCAGTCTGTAAAACAGACTGAGCCGGTCTGTTTACAAACTGGGTTGGCTCAGTCCAGCCCTATAAAAGGGCCCCTTGGCTGCCCTGTTTTCTCATTCAGTTTGCTCCTGCCTTCAGTTCTCCTACAGCTCCACTTCAGCCTCTTGTGCAGCCCTTGAGATCCTCAGATCTGGCCCTGCTCTAGCCTCAGTCCCTTGGCCATCAGTTCAGCCTGATCTGAAGGTGACCACGCAGCACAACAGTCGGAGGTTTGGACCAGCAAACGGAGAGAGGTTTGGACACTGTTTCCTCAGCTTTCTCAGCTCTCTTTTACAGTTTACACAGCTCACCCAGCTCTATATTTCAGTCATCTCTCAGTTCTCTCATAGAATCTATCACTTCTAGTTTTCACTCTGTCACTCACGCAGTAACGCTGCATTCCGGTAGACAGCACAAGCCTCTTCCTTGCCTTGCAGAAGCGTCCTACATCGTCAGTGTGGACAGCATCAAGGTCTCGGTATTGGTCGGCATTGCCTCTCAGGTCCTTGGGTCTGCTATACGTGTGCACAGTGAGCTCTTCAGAAGCGCGTTCCGTGCTCTCTCGAAGAGTGTTCTTTGTATTTCTCAGTTCTCCAAGTATAAAGCAAATTCTCCCCTAATTGGGGGAGGGGGCCCTCTGTGGGTACAGGGACCCAATCGGTTGTCGACTCTACTCTCTCTCTACCCTCATCTCCTTTCTCTCTCTATGGTAAACAACGCTTATTCCTCGCTAAAGGTTTAAAGGTCTTGCTGTGAATTACACGATCAGATAAGCGTTGCATGTTACAATACAACACTCTTCTTCATGACTTGGCGATCAGTGGCATGGTTATCTCTTACTGGTGCTCAGGTGTTTTTCGAGGGACATGACTCAGACTCAGCCTTCATTATACGACGACACTCTGTGGAGTCTTGTTCTCTCTAGGATGTTCCCTTCACTCCTTTCAGAGCTACTCATGCCTCGATGGACACATCATGGGAGATTCTGGCTAGCATTGCAGCTTGGCATATTTGGAGGGCCAGATGTATGGAGGCGATGAGGGTTTTCTGGTTCATCCTTCCCAATCTATGGCGAGTATATGGATTGATACTATACACACATTGGTGGCCATCTAGGCGAGCATGCAGGGATCCTCAAGAGCAGCTACAGCCAGGAGAGAGTTTTTTCAGAGTTTAGAGAGGATCTCTTTTCTTCTCTAAGTCTCCTTCAGGGTTGAGGTGGCATTTTCAACCTCCACCTTGGATTTTTGTTAGTTGTTTTTGAGCTGGTTTTTTTCTCATGCATGGCATGATGTACTCCGCATTAGAGCTTGCTCTTGCGGCTTTCATTCAAACTTAATGAAGTAATCTTTTTGGGAAAAAAAAACAAAATCCAAGAAAAGTGTTCTGATACCAATGCAACAAGACTCCTCCTAATTGAAGATAGTCACCACTAACTATGCAATCTAGGATAAAAATATAACAAGAAAGTTAGGCCAGGGTAGTACCTTATGAGTTAGGGGAAGAGTAGGAGTGGTAAGTCATGGGCTGGACTTACATAGGAGCCTGTAGTGGGCTGTATAGGGACATGACAGGAACATTCCTTGTTTGGTTATGCACATCAAGTAGCTCAGCTATCTTGAACAGCAAAGCAATTGTTTATTCCAAAGATCATGAATGGTCAACTACAGTAGAGCCCCCTTTTATAGGTGTGGGCATGGCATCAATTACAAATCTACTTATGGGATGGCCAGCCTATGTTGCCACTAAACATGCAAATTAAATTAGTAGCTAACTTAGAAAACTGCCTTTGTTACACACTCAGAGCATGATCACTGAGTTTTTCCAGCCAAATAGTACTGACTAGCAGGACTAATGGAGGCGATGACTGCGGGGACCCGAGCCAGAGTCGAAGACATGCTAGACTCGGCAACGAACTGGGGCACAAATCACGCTAGGACCTTAGTTCCATGCTCACTAGCCACGCCGATAGGAGTGACCGTGGTACTTGTTCACTACAGCCAGCGAACTTGAACGGGTTGTGCATGTCGACAGCCGCCAGCGCCCTATCACATGGTTTCTGCCACCACCGAAGCCTCACACACCAACGACCTTCTCCTAGGGCTGACACTCTTGCTGGCTTCTACTCAGAGCGCTTTCCCCTTTTATGTGCCAACGCTGTTATGAGCAAGATTATGGATAATGTTTTTTGTATTTCTCCAGATTGTTAATGCCCGTTTAGTGGCTCCACCCATCAATTCATTGTATCAGTTTCTTTTAGTCTCATAGACCCTTTTTGGTCTTCCGAAGTCTTTTAATAGGCTCTCTCTCTCTCTCTCTCTCTCTCTCTCTCTTGCCCAGAGACATCCAGGAGATTGAGTCGGAGGAGCATTTCATTTTCAGATGCCTAGTATACTATGAGATCCGAGGACGCTTTTGTTGCCTCTTTAGAGACAGTTCTGGGATATTGTCCCGCTTTCTCTCCTTTCCAGACCAGAGATGCTTAGCCACCTTTATTCACGAGGCAGTCAGAGCATCTACTTCGATCACGGAGACATGAGCAGACCTCCTTGATAGACTCTTCTTAGAGCTTGATTATTGAGTTCTTCCAGCCAGACCATGCGGGCTCCCCCACCACGAGGCTACGCCATGATCGTGACACAGGCAGCGACACGACAGCTCAGACAGAGGGTTGATGCACATATTACACATGGGGAGATTTCTTCTTTGTTCAGAGTTGGGGCTCCACAGATAGGGGTCACTATAGCCTTTATCAGACATAGAGCTACGACCAGGAGACAACATAGGACCACGTCCGCGGGCAGCCGCCAACACTCTATGACTTTATGCCCTCACTAGCTCATCCCCCTCGATGCTCCGATGATGAGGATGTTAGTGTTGGGTAGGCGATCATTATTCTGACATGACTATGTAGCACTCAACACTTATCATTTTGACATGACTACGTAGCACTCATCACTTATCATTTGCATTCTGCATTGGAGTGGATGCTCGTTTAGTAGCTCCACCCACACAGCTTGTTTTTATCATAGACCCAGCGATCTTTCGAAGACTTTAATAAACTCTTTTTCTTTCTTTCTCTCGCTAGTAGAGCTATTGCTAGGAGATCATAGAGGACTACAGATGTTGACTGACATCAGTGCTCTATCAAGGGTTTCATTCCCCCATGGCACCAATCACCGCTGGAGCCTCTCTCTATCAAGATCCTCTTATCCATTCTCAGCTGCCCATTGGACTTGGTTCCTCGGACATCATATAGGAACGATTAGAGTGATACCACACCGCAGATCTTTCCTTCTCCCCATGGGTTCAAACATTTGGTATTCGTATTTGTATTTGTATTGGATACATTGTGCACTTAGCAGCTCTTCCCATTCATCTCATTGTATCTCAGTCTTATAGAGCCGTCAGTCTATTTTTTTCTCTCTCTTCACCCCCCTTTCTCCCTTCTTCCCCCCTTCCCTTCTTTATCCCCCTCTACTTGCTCTTTGCTCTCTATCTTAGGTTTGCAACACTTGTTACATCACAAACTTAGTTTCATGAATATATTTGATAATAATGTGCAATATTCTATGGTGCAGGGTGGTATTGGGAGTTGGTGTATTAATGTGGTCATTGGCGACTGCTGCAGTGCCACTTTTTGCTTCCTTCATACCCAGTCTTCTATTCTGCAGGTTTATGGTGGGATTTCGTCATGTGCCTTTGGTGATGTGTTTTTTTGCATTCTTTAATGTATGCCATTCTTTAAACTTGACATCTAAATTTGTTAAGTCCACCTCCTGACGTATGTGGTTATGAAAGGACCCACGAGAGGATTATTTTAACAGTGCTTAAGTCAATTATCTAGGAGACAATGATGATTCTAATTATTCCAGGATTCGGCCTTTCTTGCATTTCAGGCTGATTAGCAATATTGTCTGGATTGAACTAGGTAGCTTAATCATGCATTTGTGGGTAGCTTGTTCTTGGTGATTTTTTCTCAAGTCAGGTTCTTTATTTAACTTACATATATAATGCGCTACATACATCTTAGTGAAGCAGGAGGCATTCTTCATAGTTTCTTATCGCAGAGACTTGGAAAGAGAAGGGGAGAAGAGGAGGAGAAGGGGAATACAGGGAGAAGGGAAAGCAGGGAGAGAGAGAGAGAGAGGGAATAAGAACATGCTTGGAGTAGGAAGCAGGAGGGCTGAGTGTAAAGGTCACATCAAATCTAAGTACAATAAACATATACAGAGACTCTCCTTTTTTAAGAAAAGATACCCTAGCCAAATTAGTCTTTACCTCCACAAACTTGGCCTAAGTTTGGGTATTATTGGAATTCCTAAAAATTCCGTTTGGCGGTCCAGTCCCAATGCTCTGAATCTTCCATAATTTTGCTGAACTCAGCTATCCCTATAGATTTCTTTTGTGCGCTCCTCCATGACTGGTGGTCCAATTCCCCTCACATTTCGCAGCAATGACCGCTTTCCTTATATCCTCCGTGGGAGCTGTTTTGACACATCTTGGGCTATGCTTTCCCATCCATCAAATTTTAATCCCTAGAGCTCATTATCACTTCCACCACTTTTGCTCTATTTTGGCTGATATATATCTTCACAAGCTTGTGCGTGTCCTCAATAGTCATGGGATGTTGAGCTCTTGAGCTCTTGTATGTGAGGCTCCAGGCACCCATTGACACCCTGCGCCTCTCCCAAAGCATTACCCCACTCCTGCACCCTTCCTGAGCCAATCCTTTAAAATCACCCTAGAAAGTCCATAGGAATAGCCACAAAAAATTTGAAAAATGCAGCAACTGGCAGGAGGGTGATGGGAGCTGAACGGGACTCCAAAGGGCAAGCATCCATCATGAATCTGACAAAAGAGAGGGCAGAAAGAGACTCTTTCAATGACTGATGGAACTGTTATTTTTTGTCTGTATTTGAACAGATTTTGTCCATTGCATACATTGATCTTTTCATCATGAAAAAAACAAGGCAATTCTTTATTGTTTTGGCTCCATTCTACCCCCTGCAACTGGGGACATTGACCTTCAAATTGCAAGATGACAAGGATTGCCAATTAGGAGTGACAAACTCTATGCAAGGGGCGTTAAAGTTTAAGGAAACCACCCGTACTAGATACACCCTCCACTCTTGCCAAAACTTTCAATACAAATGAAGGAGTGCCTCTAAATGTGCATGGAAAGTTCAGACACCACATTAAAGGACATGATGCCATGAAAAGGGAGGAGGTAGCATTGAGGGAAACAATGAATTAGCAAGCTTCTAGTATCAAAGCACTTGAACTAGAAATATAACATCTTAGTCAGGGAGTCACGAGGGATCTTGACTCATAGCACTAGCAGTATAGGATCTTCGACCGAAGTCTTGTATCAAGCACTTGAACTAGAAGTATAGGATCTTAGGCAGGAGTCACAGGGCAAGCACTCTAGAGTCATTGAGGCAGCCCTTAAGAAGTGTCCTGAGGAGTTGAATAATATTTAGGGTAGAGAATGGAAGAGCCAAACAAATTAGAGGCCCAAACTAGGGCAAAAATTGAAGCACAGCTAAGGACATTGAGTCTTGGTCCCAGATGAAGAATAGACGTCAATTTGAGAAGCTCATTCGAGAGACCTTTTAGGAGGAGAGCCAGGCGACATACCACCCTCAATCTCAAAATGTTTGGCACGACTAAAAAGATTATGCATGAGAAGTAGGGGCGAACAGGTCCAGATTGATGAGGATGCTTGGAGAGTGTCGAAAGATGAATCAAGGGAGAAACTGCTGATAGCAATTTAAGGATGCAAAATATCTGGGCAAAGAGGGTTTCTCTGAAAGAGACTCTTGTCTCTATCAATGAGGTCATAGAACAGTGAAAAGAAGGCCTTAAGAAGGTCATGGAAGCCAGGGCCACGGGTAAGCCGGCAGTATACAGAGGTGGGAGAGTGATCATTCAGGACTGGAGGTTAGCTATTGCTTCTTGGATTGATAACAGGACATTTTGGTCAGCACTAGGCAACGTCAATGAAACGTTCTGAGGGAAGGATCTTGCAATATACACAAATGCACACCAGAGCCCAAAGAGGGACCTACCTGTAGTACATGGGTACACATGGATGTCCACACACATGACTGAGACCTGCACTGATGGGGATGTGCTAGGTTCGTGAAGGGTGGCAGTCTTATACCGATCACACCTGAGCTGCATATCATTGTCCTAGGCGGAGACGAGCATGCCTCTGACATGTAGATCTGCCTCGGGAGATCCTTGACAGTAGGTTTTTATAGTGTGTTGCTTTCCTGTAGAGACATCTGAGTATGCCGAGATCTTCACAAGGAGAGCATAGTTGACATCTTTTTGGCACTATAAGAGGATATTTAGAGATATGCATAGCAGGGAAATGTTCCTCTACTCATGGACTTCAATGCTAGGATATGGAACATGCAGGTAAAGATCCTTTTTCAAGAGTATGCTATCGTGCTTCTACTGATAGATACCATGGAAGAGTGGATTAGATGCACACCCAGGACATGACATGGCTATGGTCAAATGGTGCGAGGAATACTTGCTTGACAAGTGCTCAACTCATGAGCTGATTGTGTAAAAATATTTTTAGAGATGGCATGGGTTGGAGCAGTATACATGCCACTACATATGCCACCCACATGGGGACGAACAAAGTAAGTGTGGACTACTTCACTGGTCCTCTTGCATACTAGGAGTCAGCCACTCAATATGTCATTTCACTTGGCAATATCCCAGTCCAATCAGTCCCCCATTACAATTGACCACCACTCCACATATATGGTTTCTACTTGTCCATACTCCTAGAGGGCATACATAGCTAGCCAATTCTTGATGCCAAAGCTCAACTCATTACCCACTCCATCCACCTAGGTGCCCACCAACACTCATCCCCTATGTGTTCAAGTCAACTGGAGAGTCACTGTAGGGGTTAAAATGGTTGGTATGATTTTGATGTTAAAGCATTTATGCAACACCAATCTTCCAGAACTAAATGAGGGCACCCAAGCTAACAATAAACATTGGAAAGTGTATCGATGCTTAGTGTAGCACCCTAAACAATCCTTTCTTGTGCGACACAAGTACAATCTCTTGAGCATCCTCTACAACCAGTAATTTCAGAAATTTTTGGAATCCAAGCACCGCTGTCCAAGTATCATTTGTTGAACCCTTTGTCTTGAAGAAAGAAAGAAAGAAAGAAAGTTTATTAAAGTCTTCGGAAGACCGATGGGTCTATGAGACTGTGAAAATCCTGATACAATGAGCTGTGGTAGTGGAGCTACTAAACGAGCATCCATACCAATGCAAAATGCAAAATGCAAAAAATGCAAAAATGCAGAATGGCAGTACTAAGTCCTAAGTACAACATAGTCATGTCGATGGTCAACTATATATCAATCTCAGCATCATCATCAATATCATCATCATCCCTAGCAACAGCAAGATATCAGGATGGATGAGGAAGTGGAGGCATGAAGTCGGCAATAGAGTGATGTCGGCCACTCAGAGGTGCGGTCCTGGCACGTCTCCTGGTTGTAGCTCTACATCTAACCAGGGCTACTGTGACCCCCGTCGGTCGGGCTCCGACTCTAAACAAGGAGGGGATTTCTCCAAGTGTGATCTGTGTGTCGACCCTCTGTCTGAGCTATCGGGTCACGGGCTCCGGGTCAGGGTCATGTTGAGGCCTCGTCTCATTGGGGTCCATGTGATCTAGCTGAAAGAACTCCGTGATAGAGCTCTGAGAGGGATCAACCGAGGAAAAAGTCTGCTCCTGTCTCCGTGCTCGGAGTATCCTCTCGCGGTGTCTAAGTGCCTCATGAATGAAACTTGCCAAACACCGCTGGTCTGGGTAGGAGAGGAAACGGGCTAAAATCCCATAACTATCCCTGAAGAGGCAGTGGAAACGTCCTTGGATCTCATAGTACACAAGACACCTGAAGATGAAATGCTCCTTTGTCTCAACCTCATGTATGTCACATAGTGTGCATATGCGCCGCTCCCTGGGTAGTCGCTCTGCTCTGCCGCTCTCGATGCGAAGTCTGTGTGAAGAGACCCGGGACTGCCCAAGAGAGATCCTCATCGAGTGGGGTAGGTGAATCTGTGTGTATCCTGGTGGGTCAATGAAACCCTCCGCTGTGATATGTAAGAAGTGATCTCTGTAGAAGCTAAGCTTCACTGGGAGTTCACTCGGTTCCAACTAGGTCCGAAAAGTGTGTAGCTGTAGTAGATCCTCACGGATAACCTGGTTGACCTCGTGTGATAAGAGGGGAGAGAACGGAGCATCCATGCTATACTGGAATGGAGGTAGTCTATCCATGTGGAGCCCCAGTCGCTCAAACCATCTCTCTGTACGTGCATACCAGCACCTCTGATCTCCTCTTGCTGCAAGTGCCATAGAAGAGGATAGAGCTATCCATGGTAGCCTGCTACGCCCGAGGTATAATCCCCATATTCCCTAACTCGGTATAGATATGTGATGACCTGAAATGCAGCATCTAGCTGTAAAGGGGGTGACCCAAACTCAGCCTGAATAATCTGGTGAGGAACGGATGACTTACCACGACTCATCCGTGATAGCATGAGAACCTGTAGCCGCTCCACACGGGCCCACTCTGTATCTGACAAGTCTGGCCCCCAACAAGGGCTGCCGTACATTCCCGCTGGGCGAGCCAAGGAGTCAAAAAGCAACCCCTTGGTGCGTGGATTCTGAAAGTGTGAGTGGAAGCACTGCCTCTATAGCCTGGCCAATGAGGTATACCCTCTACTCAAGCGTGCCTGCATCGCGTGTCTCATAGTGAAGCTCGGTCCGGAGAAGATAACCCCAAGGTAAGTGTATGATGAAACTATCTCAACAGATGACCCCGCAAATGTGAACTGCTCCTGACGCATGATGGCTCGAGATGTATTGAAGATCATGACCTTGGTTTTACCTAGGTTGACCTTCAAATCATGAGACTCACACAGAGGCTTTGGAGGGTACTCAGGTTCATCCCTCGCACACATTGGCTAGTATTTGGACAGACAATTTGGACAGACACCGTACATACTTTGATGGCCGTATGGACGGGTATGCAGGGAGACTCCCGTGCAGCCTCAGCTAGGAGGGCTTCTTTCTGCAGGAAGGATTCTCCTTTCTTCTCTGAGACTACTACAGGGTTGAGGTGGCACTTTCAGCCTCAGCCTTGGTTGTTTTTCACCTCACTCTGAGGGGGTTTTTAATTTATCCTCATGATTTCATGATGTATTCCACTTTGAGCTTGCTCTCGCGGGTTTTTTCTCTTACTTAATAGAAGTCTCTTTCTTGGGGAAAAAAATAAAATCATGAGACTCACAAAAGGACTGTAGTGCGTCTAGGTGTCTCTGAAGCCCCTCTGCTGAGGAAGACAAGAGAGCCACGTCATCTGCATAGAGCAAAATCTGGATCAGCGTGCCCACAAGACAGCAACCTACACCCCGCTGTGTCTGCATCACTGTCTCAAGCTCATCAATGTAGAGGCCAAACAAGGTAGGTGACAAAGGACACCCTTGTTTGACCCCGATGGTACTCATGATCTCGTCTGTCCACCCGGATCCTACCCGAACTCTGCCAGAAACTCTCTCGGAAAGTGCCATGACAGCCCAAATGATCTTCTGGTCATAACTCAAGTCTTGTAGGCACCGTATGAGGCGGGCTCTCGAGACCGTGTCAAATGCCTTGCAGAAATCCACAAAGCAACAATAAACCCTCTGCTTCCGTGACCTCGCCTCCTCGATGATACATCTGAGCGTGAGAATGTGGTCCATGGTTCCATGATCATGCCGGAATCCGGCCTGTCCTGCTGCTCTAAGTCCTCGACACTCTGCAAGTCTGCTAACCTCGGAGTCAAGATGCATAAATCTTGGACATGACATGTCCAATCATAATGGTCCTGTAGTTCTCTGGGCTCATGGGATCCCCTGCCTTGTGGATGGGTGAGATAGTGTTAATGGTCCAAGTATTCCAATCATGTGTAGGCTGTCCTATCTGAAGTAGGAAGGGGCAAAGGCAGCAGCCCAAAAGGGCCTGCTAAAGGCCCTTTTATAGGGCTGGTTGGACCAGCCAACCAAGTCAGTTTTGTGACAAACCAGGTTGGCCAGATTGAGCCAGGCTGGTCGGTTTTTGTCAGCAGCCCTTGGGGGCTATAAAAGGAGGGCTTCCATGCCCTCATTTTACATCACTTGGAGCAGCCAAAAGTCAGCATATTGGAGCAGCAGTAAGACCTACCTTGGGCCTATCTTCTGGAGGTGAAGGAGGTACATCATAGCCTGCAGACAAAGTCCACCTAGGCTGGCTTCCGGACAGCATGGTGGAAAGGATCTAGACAGAGAGTCTACATATGCTCGAGGTGGAGCACGCGGGCTCAGAGATCTAGAAGTGCTTGACATTTAGTAGGATCTTTTGGTATTGTATCCTGTCCTGCTTTGTGGACGGACGGAAATATAAAGTGTTGCTTCTATATTTGTCTATGAGCATTGTCTATTTACTGGCTTGCACATCTATGCACATAAGTTTAAGAAGTTTGTGATTCCACACCCTAGAATACACTGTGTGAGCTCCTGGGCAATATTGTCAATCTTCCGCTGTGCGTACCCTCTATTGGGTAAATTCTAACATGGTATCAGAGCCCAAGTAGGAGGCTCACAGGTGTGGGAGCCTAAAGGCAGGGACCTTCCTGGAGGACGAGCCTGATTCAAAAGCTCTTGGGAATCGACTTCCACGACTGGAGGATAGTGCCCTTGCGAGAAGGAGGGTGACTCAGGTTTAGTCAGGTGCGTTTAGAGTTCTGGTCTACTGAAAATTGAGTTTGAATTTACTGTGTGGTATAACAGCAGAGATGTCGACCGCTACAATCTCTCCAGCCCTTGCTCTCCCTTCCTCCTCCCTCATTCACTATCCCTAACTTTGGAGAGCCTGGGAAACTAGACGGGACCAACTACCTGAAGATCCGGAGTCATTTAGTGGCTAAACTGACAACGGGAGTGGAGGCGAAGCCAGAGGACATGGTGGACAGGCAAGGGAAGATACTCATGGCAGTAGACAGAGAGGAGCTCGAAGCTTGGGAAGACAGAAGAGATGCCCATGCCCTGGCGTTGATCATAGGGACTACGGCAGACTCCGTTCTCTCTCATATCCATATGGCCGAGACGTCAGTAGAGGCGTGGGTCACTTTGAAGGATCTGTACGAGATAGACAACACCTCCCAGATTTTGCTTCTTCAGCATCAACTCTACAATCTTGATATGGAAGGAGATATGGTACATAGCCACTTGACGAAGGTCAAGGTGGTGAGGGATCAACTGGCATTAGTTAATCAGAAGGTGGACTCATGCCATTTGGCCTTGATGGTTCTGAGGAGGCTACCTCAGAGTTTCAAGAGCTTTGTTACGATCGTGATAGTAGGACAAAGGACCAAACCTGTGACTTTGAGGAGTTGGCTCCATTACTGCTACAAGAGGAAGCTAGGGAGAAGCTCTACAACGACGACGACAAAGATGACAAGGCGTTGCTGGCGAAGGACTACGTTGGCAAAGGTAAGGTCAAGCCTAACGGTGGCAAGTCCAAGAAAGATGACTCTGATGATGAAGACACTTCCAAGAGAAAGCAGAAGAAAAAGTGCTTCTATTGCGACACACTTGGACATTTTGCGAAGGACTGCAGAAAGAAGAAGGCGGATCAGAAAAATAAAAGGAAGGAGTCTGACTCAGATTTAGAGGGAGATACAAAGGCCAAAGCAAATGTGGTAATCGAAGAGTTGTTCTTGGTGACATCACCGGGTGTTACCGAGGTCAGATATGTTGACCTAGAAACCACAGTGAGGATGTCTGACATAGAGATGTGGGTTGACGAGGAGTCAGATGCCTTTGTGAAGGTGAAGGACATCATGGAGTACTTGGTACCTTCCAGGTGCATGGCTGTTGACACTGACACGAGGGTAGATTCCATGGAGGGCCTTGGGGTCTCATGGTTAGATGGATGCTGTACTTCAGACAGGATTACACAGGCTTTTGGTTGGTGCCTCGATGAGGTGCATGGTTTGCTTTCAGAGCAAGCACATAGGCAGTATGACTATTTGGTATGTACTTGGTGTTCTACATTTGAGCCTTTATAGCATGCTATGGAGAGACTCTGCTCTTCATTTGTCTCAGGTTATGAGAGATTGGAAGGAATTGGCCTCGAAGGCAGAAGGGGAAGTATTGGTGCTTCTTCAAATCTTGGACACAGATTGCTGGAAGGTGATGGACAAAGAGTACTGAAGCCAGAAGAGTACCTGCTTGAGAACTCAGCGAGAGTTCATGGTCCAGGTTATTTGGAAATATTCATTGGTTGCAGACCCTGCCAAAGGAAGGACGGGTTGAAACAGACCCTCAGAGCATGGTGCTGGGAAGACTCCAGGTTGTTCACTCATTATGAGGGGGACAACTGGAAGATCGTGATGGATGGATTGCTCGAGTTCAAAGGCAGGAACGTGACTAAAGGAGGTGGTGCCAGGAGGTGCTACCAAAGATGGACCTGTGTACTAGAATGGTGTGCGGAAGCGGAACCAGACCTGGTGGAGTAGGAGCCACTGGATGAAAAGCCAGGAAAAGATTTGAACATCAAAAAGTTCCAGAGGACTACGACCAGGGAGTTACTGGAGCATCATCATCGATGTGTTGGCATTGGGTCTGGATGTGTCGGTGAGAGGGGTTGTTGGAATGGTCACCTCCCCATCTGTAAGCCCCCATAAGAGGAGAGCATGGGGGAGGTAGACCTGGAGATATTGGGGCTGCCACATGGGCAGCACATGAGCTGCCATGTGGGCAGCTGTCAAGGCAAAGGGCAGGCCACAGACCTGCAAAAGAGGAAGCAGATGAGCAGGCTGGAGGCAGCTACGTGGCGAACTGTCCGGCAGCAGGATCAAGGCCTGCATCAGGCCTAACAGAAGGACGGAACAGCCTCTGGCTATGGCGGCCTGCTTGGTGCAATAAATGGGCAGGCATAAGGCCTGCAAATAGGCCTGCAATAGGCGCAGGAAGGGGCAAAGGCAGCAGCCCAAAAGGGCCTGCTAAAGGCCCTTTTATTGATGGGAGAAAGGAGCGGAAGCAAGAGGGAGATGGAGAAAGGTGAGAGAGCAAAAGAGAGAACACAAGTTTTGTGGGAAGCAAGAGTCTTCAATGTGACTTCCCTTATTGCCTTTTATACAAAGAATGAAAGATTCTTGGTACTCCATTGCCTCCATATTGAAACGCTGCAAAACCTTGCCAATGTATTCCTTGTGAGACAAATAGAGCAATTTCTGATTTCTGTCCCGTATGATGCGCATCCCTAAAATGTGATTTGCATCACCAAGATCCTTCATATCAAATGTCTTATGCAGTCCCATCTTCAATGCATTGATCTCATACCGAGATTTGCCTGCAATAAGCATGTCATCAACATAAATGATGAGCAAAATAAGGCTACCATCCTTTGCTTTCTTGGTATAGAGATAGTGATCAACATCACTTCTCCTAAACCCTTGAGATTGCATGAAAGTATGGAATTTGAAGTACGCCTATGCATGCTTTCCTCATGAAAAATCACATCATTGCTGCGTATAATCTTCCTTCCAACGGGATCCCACAATCTATACCCCATTTTACCACTGTCACCATATCCAATAAAGATGCATCTATTTGACTTTGGTTGGAGTTTGTTGCGCTGCTCTTTTCGTACGTGCACATACGCATCACAGCCAAACACTCTCAAGTGTTTATATGAGGGTGGCTTGCCATACCACTGTTCCTCAAGTACTTTACCATCCAACCGATTATTCGGTGACCTGTTGATGACATGAATGGCTGTTTGAATAGCCTTTGCCCAAAAACCATGGGGTAAGGCAGCATAAGACATCATACTACGGACTCTATCTTGAATAGTCCGATTTGTTCGCTCTGCAACTCCATTCTGTGGAGGATTATGAGGGCTTGTGAGTTCCCTCTTTATCCCTTTCATGTCACAAAATTCCTAAAATATTTTGGAGACATATTCTCCTCCATTATCAGAGCGTAAGCATTTCAACTTCTTGCCTGTTTGATTTTCAACCAAGGCAACAAACTTTTGAAATGGACCAAAAACTTCATCCTTCCTCTTGATGAAATAGACCCACACTTTCCTTGTGGCATCATCTATAAATGTAACAAAGTATTCATGACCACCCATAGACAACTGAGGCATTTGACATACATCACTATGTACCAAATCTAAGGGTGTCAATCTTTGTTGCAATGTCACTTTATGTGGTGACTGTGAATGCTTACCAAAAATGCAATGCTCGCAATGCTTAAATTTTGAAAATTTCAGAGACGGTAAATAACCCAATTGAGATAGTACTTGCATTCCTTTAACACTCATGTGTCCTAACCGGCCATGCCACAATGAAACCTTTGGCACCTCAGTTACGGCAACCACATGATTCTTTACATCATAAACATGCAAAGTATACAAAGTATCACACTTGTACCCCTTTGTAATGACTCTGGCTCCCTTGGTTATCTTCCACCTACTATTACCAAACACAGTGTAGTAGCCTTGATCATCCAATTGACCAGTACTAACCAAGTTCTTTTTCAGCTTTGGCACATGCCTAACATCATGAAGTATAAAATGTGTGCCATCAGAAAATGCAAGTTTCACATCTCCAATCCCTGCAAAGAGCATGCATAATTGTTTCCAAGATGCACAACACCTTGTAAACCACCATTATATGAGCAAAACCACTCCCTGTGTGGTGTCACATGAAAGGAAGCACTTGAATCAATGATCCAAGTGGTCATGTCACCGTCTTCTTCTGTGACCAAAGCATGCATCAAGTGATGAAACAAACAAAATGTCATCCTCACTCTCATGAGTGACTGCATTTACCTCTTCAATCTTCACACCACTATTACTACTCTCTACTTGTTGCTTGCCTTTATCATATTTGGCATCCTGATTGTTGTTGTTGCTCTTTTTCTCCTCACTTTTCAGCTTAAAGCAATCTTTCTTCATGTGCCCCTTTTTGCCACAGTGAAAACATTCAATATCCTTCTTAGGACGTGACTTATTGCGGGATCTGTTCCTTTGGCTGTCATTGCCTCTATTCTGAGGTCTTCCTCTTGTGTAATGGGCAGTGGAAGACTTGAAGAATTGTTCTTCTTGTTCATCTCCTCCATGAGAAGCTGACTCTCAACATCTGCATAAATAAGAATAGGATTTGAATTGCTCAAAGATGTTCTGAAAATATCCCAACTCTCAGGAAGAGTGCAAAGCAAGAATGTTGCTTTAAACTCATCATTAATGTTGAATTTCTGATTTGCCAACTGCTTGATGATAGAGTTGAACTCATTGAGGTGCACACTCATAGTTGTGCCCTCCTTCATCCTAAGATCCATGAGCTTCTTGAGCCAATAAACCTTGCTTGCTGCACTTTGTTGAGCATACAAATCTTCCAACTTTTTCCACATATCCCATGCAGTGTTCTCATTTTCAACATTAAATAGAAGCACATCTGAAATAAAAAGCATGATTGTAGAACGTGCCAATTCATCAACACTTTCCCAATCATCATCTGATATATTTGCCGGCTTCACTCTCTTTTCCTTGATAGGACGGGCTTGATGCTTTTGAAGAAGCACATTATAGCACTGCTTTTGCCAAATGGCAAAATTGTGTGCTCCTTCCAACTTCTTGATGTTAAGAAGTGAACCACCTTCACTCCCACTTGAAGCCATATCTCAGCAAATAAAAAATCAGCAAAGGAAATTTAAAAAGCTTGTAAAATCTGTCCTCTACTGGAGAGAACTTGCAGCCTGTTGGGGTAAAGGCACATTGCCAACCCTTCATTAAAGATAGGACACCTATGACTGTCTTAAGACAGTCATAGGGTAAACCTAATCCTAATAAAAACAAATGAGTTTGTGGTGTGGCTCATCACTTCACACCGGCACACCTTGAGTCTTCTCTCTCTCTCACTCTCTCCCTCTTGCTCTTCTTCCCCTTCAGTCCCTTTCAACTGGTATCAGAGCCTTCTACCCTTGACCAGCCTACCCACCCCCCTCCGTACAACGCAGTACCACAGGGCCGTACGACTGTACGTCGTCCGTACATCCGTACGGACGGACATCGTGGGCGCGAGCTGTGTCGTGGGCACGGGAGCAGCGCGGGCGCGGACGCGGGCTGTGGAGTGGGCACGGGAGCAGCTCGGGCGTGGGCACGGGCGGCGGCGCGGGTCGCGGGCTGTACAGCAGCTGCTGACAGCAGCAGGGCGGCGCTGCATCAGGCAGTTGCATAGCTGCTAAGCCCTTCAGGCATCGCGCAGTCCACACAAGGGGGACCGTACGGACTGCCGTACAGTCGTACGGACTGCCGTACAGCCGTACGGACTGCCGTACAGCCGTACGGACTGCCGTACAGCCGTACGGACTACGCCGCCACACCTTTCGACAGTTTTCCCTCTTCTGGGATTCCGTACAGGAGCCGTACATCTGTACAGATCTCCACAGCGCAGGTACAGGGAGCTGTTTCCTCTTTTTGCAGCAGGGAGTACATTTTCTTTTTTGGGGAAGAAAGAGAGGTGAAAGCGCATTCTGCTCTTCATTCCTCTTGATTCAGGGTCTTTTTTCAGTTCACAACACTGTGTTATCTTGACAGTACAGCAAGTACTTTCATTCATCTCATGCTTGAGGTGAAGAGAACCACAGTGTGTGGTTGATTGCACAGCTATTTTGTTCTGGGAAGGTAATGCCTTGATTTTGCAAGATGACATATGCTTTTACTGGGTTTGAATCTCAGTTTACAGGTGAGCAGATCATAGGGCTTTTGTCCGGAAGGTGATGCATTGTATGCCTTGAGGCAGTGTGGTGCCAGAGAGCACACATTTGTCTTGATTTCCGCAGTGTCGAGGTGACATTTTCTTGCAAGTCACATTTCTTGTGCTACACTCAGAGAACCTCAGTTGAGCCACGCTTGGCCAGGGCGCATCGAGTTTACTCGGTCCCTAATTGTCCATCGTTGACAGTGCTCAAAAGGTTCCTCCTTGAGTGTTTGTACGTTGGGATCTGTGTATGTCATTTCTACACAGGGCAGTATATGCATTACACTGGTGGATGATTTTGTCAGAGAGATTTTCACTTTGCATGCTACCTCAGTGTTGAGGTGTTCTCCACTTGATTCAGGTGTCAGATCAAGGGGCTTTTGCTCAGACTTTGTTTGATAGCACTTGGGTTACCGACAGAGATCTTCAGATGCATTTTCTCCCCTTGGTATAAGGGTGATTGCTTGGGATTTATCCCATTTTCTGTTGCAGGTTGTGTGACAGGCTGAAGTGTCATTTTTTTTTGGGTGTTTGCCAAGTGGTTTATGCATATTAACTCGGTGCAATACCTCATCTGAGGTGGGAGAAGTGATCAGTACAGTCAGTACATCAGGGTTTACAGCAGTGTTTGTGCTTTGTCAGATGATTATGCATTGTTAAGCACTTGTTGAGCAACTGCAGCAGTCTGAAATTACTGTTTTTATGCCTCTTTGAGCACGGTACAGTGTGTCAGAAGGTACAGTATTTGCAAGGTCATTTACTGTTTTGCTGCAGATTTCCTGACAGTAAAAACAGCACCATTGAGAGTGCTTCTGGCTCTTGAACAGAGCAGGTTTTTTCTGAGAAATCAGAATTTTTTATTCAGTCCTTTTTACTTCTAGGGAGTCAGGTACTTTCCTTATCTGATATGGCATCAGGGGGAAGTGATTCTTCAATTCTGAACATAAAGAAACTGGAAGGAGCACACAACTATGCATTATGGGCAGATCAGTGCTTGAATGTACTTCTGTTAAAGAAGATTGCTAAGCCCATAAGGGTGAAGGGTGTCAAGCCATCTGATATGGCAGCTGATGACTGGGAAGAGCTTGATTTGTCCGCAAGGGCAGCTATCATGCTCACTATTTCAGACACTCTTGTGTTCAATGTTCAGGCTGAAAAGACCTCTTATGTTCTATGGCAAAGACTAGAAGAACTGTATGCCCAAAAGAGCTCAGCCAGTAAGGTTTATTGGCTGAAGAAGCTGGTTGATCTTCGCATGAAGGAAGGTACAGCTATGACCTCACACTTGAGTGAGTTCAATGCCATCTTTACACAGCTGATTGCACAGGGGTTGAATCTTGATGAGGAGTTCAAGGCTACTTTCTTGTTGTGTACCCTCCCTGAGAGTTGGGACACTTTCAAGACCACCCTGTCTAATTCAAATGTCACTCTTATATATGCTGATGTAGAGAGCTCTCTCCTCATGGAGGAGATGAGCAGGAAGAATAATGCGGGCAGCAAGTCTTCAAATGCTTTGCAGGTACAGGATAGAGGCAGGACTCAGCAGAAGGGGAGATCTGCTAGTAAGTCCAAATCCCGCAGTCAGTCCCGTGGCAAAAAGGATATTGAATGCTTTTATTGTGGCAAGAAGGGACATGTGAAGTCTAAGTGCTTCAAGTTCATACGGGATCAGAAAGCCAAGAAGGCTGAAACAAAGGATGCAGGAAATGCAAGCAAAGGCAAAGGCAAGGCCAAGGCAGATGACTTGGATGCAGTGAATGTTGCAGCAGAGGACAGTGACAGTGACATACATGATGTTTTATGCTCTTCTGCTGTAATAGTACATGCCTTGGTTATTGATGGTCACGACATGCACACCTGGCTCTTGGATTCAGGTGCCTCTTTTCATGTTACTCCTCATAGGGAGTGGTTTACTTCCTACACAGGTACTCATGGAGTTGTTCATCTTGGGAACAACTATGCATGTCAGATTGCAGGGATTGGCAGTATACAGATAGTATTTCCTGATGGACGCATATTCATGCTTGATGGTGTCCGCCATGTGCCGCAAATCAAGAAAAATCTGATTAGCACTGGCTTATTGGATGACAGTGGTTACCACACCACATTTGGGGATTCCAAATGGGTGATTACTGATGGCCAGACTGTAGTGGCTGAGGGTTTTAAGAGTGATACCTTGTACCCTCTTTATGTTTCCAGTGTGGGTAATCATGTTGTTGCCATAACCGAGCTGCCAAAGGTTTCATTGTGGCATAGCCGGTTGGGACACATGTCTGTTAAAGGAATGCAAGAACTGTCACGTTTGGGTTATCTGCCGCCTCTTTCTTTTTCAGATTTGCCTACTTGTGATCATTGTATATTTGGCAAGCATTCTGTGACTCCTCATAAGAGGAGAACTCCCCAGAATAGAGCACCACTTGATCTAGTGCACACTGATTTGTGTGAGATGCCACAGTTATCACTAGGGGGTGCAAAATATTTTATTACTTTAATTGATTATGCCACACGCAAAGTGTGGGTCTATTTCTTGAAGCATAAGGGAGATGCCTTAGATGCTTTCAAGAAGTTTGTTGCTCAGGTTGAGAATCGGACAGGTCGCAGGCTGAAATGCCTCAGGTCCGATAATGGGGGTGAGTATGTGTCACATGCTTTTGTGCAGTTTTGCCAAGCTAAGGGCATCAAACAGGAACTCACAGCCCCTCATAATGCATCTCAAAATGGTGCAAGTGAGCGTATGAATCGAACTATTCAGGAGAAGGTTCGATGTATGTTGTCTTATGCTGCAATACCCCATGGCTTTTGGGCAGAAGCCGTGCAAACAGCAGTTCACATTATTAACAGGTCGCCAAACAAGGCTTTGGAGTTGAAAGTGCCAGAGGAGGTGTGGTCTGGCAAGCCACCTTCATATAAGCACTTACGTGTATTTGGCTGCGAGTGCTTTGCTCATGTACGCAAAGACTTGCGCACCAAACTGGATCCAAAGTCTATCAGATGCATCTTTATGGGTTATGGTGACGAAGGTGAAATGGGGTACAGATTATGGGATCCCGTTAAACGGAAGATTATACGCAGCAATGATGTCATCTTTAAAGAGGATAGTGTACACAAGGAACCCGTGCAACCTGTGGAATACAGGAGGGTTATTTATGATGATGTTGGACAGCAAAGAATGCCCATTTATCTGCAGCAGCAGGCTGCTGCAGATCACCCTGTTCAAGAGGGTATACAGGCTGAAAATCAGCCAGATAATTTTGCCAATGATGCACCACTAGATATGCCAGCAGATGGGGCTGTAGAACAGCCAGATATAGTGGTACAGCCACCTGTCATGCATGAAGAACAGGCTGGACAGCAGCCTAATCCGGAACATTTTGTTAGGAGGAGCACCCGTGCACAACGGCCTCCTGCCAGGTTTGTTCCAGGAGCCAATAATGTGGCTGATTTTATCATGCTGACAGATTGTGGTGAGCCTTCCAGCTTCAAGGAAGCTATGGGAAGAACGGAGAAAAAGAAGTGGGAGAAAGCCATGCAGTCAGAAATGGACTCCCTACTTCAGAATGATACATGGGACTTGGTGCAGTTACCTGCTGGCAGAAAGGTTTTGCCATGCAAGTGGGTTTACAAAGTCAAAGTGGATTCAAATGCTTTACCTAGGTATAAGGCCAGATTGGTTGCCAAGGGATTTAAGCAGGAGAAGGGCATTGACTTTGATGAGATCTTTTCCCCTGTAGTCAAGATGACTACTTTGAGAGCAGTGTTAGCTCTTGTTGCTCATGACGACATGGATTTATGTCAGATGGATGTGAAGACAGCCTTTCTTCACGGAGATCTCCATGATGAGATCTATATGAGTCAGCCAGAGGGATATGCTGTTAAAGGGAAAGAGCAGCTTGTGTGTAAGCTCAAGAGGAGCTTGTATGGACTCAAGCAGGCGCCAAGAGAATGGTACAAGAAGTTTGATGCCTTCATGCAGTCCCAAGGGTATCATAGGTGTGAGACCGATCATTGCTTGTACACCAAACGGGCAAAGGATGGCAGTTTGATGCTACTCATTCTATATGTGGATGACATGCTTATTGCCAGTAAATCTCAGCATGAGATTAGTGCTTTGAAGAAACAACTGCATAAGTCTTTTGACATGAAAGACTTGGGTGATGCAAATCATATTCTTGGCATGCGGATTACTCGTGACAGGTCCAAGGGACTTTTGTTTCTGTCACAGAAGGAGTACATTGACAAAGTACTGCAGAGGTTTAAAATGGAGGGGGGGAAGTCTATTAGTACCCCGTTGCCTCCACATTTAAAACTCAGCAGTAAGGACAGCCCCAGATCAGATGATGATAAGGCTGAAATGGCCAAGGTTCCGTATGCATCTGCAGTTGGTTCTTTGATGTATGCCATGGTTGCCACTCGTCCGGATATTGCTTTTGCGGTGGGAGTCATCAGCAGGTATATGGCAAATCCAGGCAAGCGGCACTGGGAAGCAGTGAAAGGTGTCTTGAGGTATCTCAAGGGTACCAAAGACTTGTGCATATGCTATGGTAGGCAGGATGCATTGGTGCATGGTTTTACAGATTCAGACTATGCAGGGAATGCAGATAACCGGAAGTCTACTACCAGTTATATTTTCACATTTGCAGGAGGTGCTATATCATGGGTGTCTCGGTTGCAGAAATGCGTTGCACTGTCAACCACTGAAGCTGAATATGTTGCAGCCACTGAGGCCTGCAAGGAAGCAATATGGCTTACTCGGTTGGTGGGAGATTTGGGCATTACAGGAGATATGCCAGTTTTGCATTGTGATAGTCAGAGTGCTATCATGTTGGCAAAGAATCCGGTCTTTCATCAGAAGACCAAGCACATAGAAGTGAAATATCATTTCATCAGGGAGGTACTGGAAGACAAGCGACTTGAGCTTGTGAAAGTGCATACTGATGATAATCCTGCAGATTTGCTCACTAAGAGCTTGCCTACAGAGCGGTTTGCACATTGCCGCCACATCATGGGATTAGGATGAGACCATTCTTATTTTATGGTCTTGTATACAGTAACTGTATATTGCTGTAATTTTTATTCTTTACTCCCCTTTAGGCACATTGGCCTTTAGGTGGGAGGTTGTTGGGGTAAAGGCACATTGCCAACCCTTCATTAAAGATAGGACACCTATGACTGTCTTAAGACAGTCATAGGGTAAACCTAATCCTAATAAAAACAAATGAGTTTGTGGTGTGGCTCATCACTTCACACCCGCACACCTTGAGTCTTCTCTCTCTCTCACTCTCTCCCTCTTGCTCTTCTTCCCCTTCAGTCCCTTTCACAGCCAATATATATTCCAACTTTGAATGCATAAACAGTATCAAAACTGTAATTAATTTCCTGCACCGATATAACTCCAAAACTGAGTGAAATATGCCTGCAAAGCTCCTGTGTGGCTGAAAACTGTTGCCCAGCATAAACAGCACCAGATCTGACCAAATGTGATTCAAATGTAGTCGTCCTGCTGTAGGAGGTGTAGCAATACCAAAAGCTCCAACTGGAAAGTGTCCTTGACCACTTTCTCGCTGTATTTTGCTTACTACAGCCCAAAAACCAGTCAAAAATGCTGAAAAACAGCAAGAACACTCACCCAAAAGATGTCTCCAGCTAGGAGCACGAGAATAAAAGTGATTCCCGCGATGAAACTCCATGAAACAGCTGGGGGCAGCGAGGGAGAGTGGCTGGACTGCATGGGCAGCAAGAACAAGTGACTTCCTGCGATGGAAAGGTCACACAGTGCGAGGGGAGGCTAGGGAACGAGGAGAAGCTGGTGGGTCGGGAGGAAGTGATACCAATTGATGGGAGAAAGGAGCGGAAGCAAGAGGGAGATGGAGAAAGGTGAGAGAGCAAAAGAGAGAACACAAGTTTTGTGGGAAGCAAGAGTCTTCGATGTGACTTCCCTTATTGCCTTTTATACAAAGAATAGATAAGGTGATGACGTGGCATTATAAGTACCACTTATACAAGGGATAGCACAATATGCCTTTATCCCCAACATTTATAGGGCTGGTTGGACCAGCCAACCAAGTCAGTTTTGTGACAGACCAGGTCGGCCAGTCTGGTTGGCCAGATGGGCTTCCATGCCCTCATTTTACATTTCCTGGAGCAGCCAAAAGTCAGCATATTGGAGCAGCAGTAAGACCTACCTTGGGCCTATCTTCTGGAGGTGAAGGAGGTACATCATAGCCTGCAGACAAAGCTGAGAAAGGGCTGCCCACCTAGGCTGGCTTCCGGACAGCAAGGTGGAAGGGATCTAGATAGAGAGTCTACATATGCTCGAGGTGGAGCATGCAGGCTCAGAGATCTAGAAGTGCTTGACATTTAGTAGGAGAACTTTTTGGTGTTGTATCCTGTCCTACTTTGTGGACGGACGGAAATATAAAGTGTTGCTTCTATATTTGTCTCTGAGCATTGTCTATTTACTGGCTTGCCCATCTATGCACATAGTTTAAGAAGTTTGTGATTCCACACCCCACACCACACTGTGTGAGCTTTTGGGCAATATTGTCAGTCTGCCACTGTGCGTACGGGTAAATTCTAACATGGGCGTAGAGGAGGATGGGGATGAGGGCCCCTGCCAAAGTCAAGCCTTGTCTTCCCAAGATGTTTACAAAAGAAATCCATCTCATCCATGTAGAGCCGAAAGAGTGCAAGGCATAAAGGGCGCCTCTACGTCACACTACTGGTTCTACTCACATCATCTGCCATGCCCTAATTAAAGCGTACACTAACATGTGGACCATCATGCATTGACAGGTGTCATAGGGGTGGCTTGATTGTAGTATGTACTTCTTTACTTTGTGTATTATGGGTTGGATGGGTTCTTCAGACACTGATAACCTATGCTTTCATTTATCCATTAGTAGACACAACTTGAAGTCAAGGATGTGCTTCTTGGTTGAATTTGGATGTTGCAAGCTTCCGTTTTTAAAGCTACTGCATCTTTTTTTCAAAGAAAGGAACCATCTATTAATGCTTGAAAGATTTCATACAAGATAGCAGCCCGGAAGGTGCTGAGTATGGAAAAAACGGAAAAGGCTGAAAGAAGAACCAGCCTGTTCCAGAGAGACCCAGCTCATTGCCTAGGGGATCTCTAAAATTGGGGCTAATAGCCAAGTCGGGGGACTATACAGTCATCGAATCCCTCGCGGAGTGAAGATGTAGAAAACACCTGCAGGCCAAGCCTTGCAGAAGCGAGCACGCCTCTCGTTAGTCGCCTTGGAGCTTGGGGTCCCACGCTCCCAGGTGGACCGTAGAGTGTAAATGATATCCTGCCAGATGACAACTAGGGTAGCCAAGGGTGGAACCGGGTGCTCACCCATCACAAGACTGCAACGAGCCACCCAAATGTTCCAAGCCGTGATGCTGGCTACAACCTCCCAAACACTGTCCTCCCTAGGAGGAGGAGGAGCTAGGCTGTTAGGAGGGACTGCCTCATGGAGTGCAATCCTCTGAATGCTCTGACCCTGTATTCGGTAGGCTGGGTAGATCTCATCGATCTGAAACGCATGTCCTCCCTCTGTCAACCAAGCCACCATCCCCCAGGTGTAGTCTCTATGAAGACTTTGCAAACGTGTCATGATCCTGAGGGATCGCATCCAGATCCTTGCTGCGCTACGGTAGCTCCATAGGCAGTGCGGGATAGTCTCCAAGACACCCTCCTCGGAGTAGTAGTGGCACTGACCCTCCACACGCATCTGCTCCAACCACGGTCCGATGGGCGGTCAGCCAGAAGTATGAGATCTTCCTCGGCTGCAAGCTGGACCACAACCGCATTCAGAAATTGCAGCGCACCTCCCGGGGCACTCTCTGAGTCACCCAATGTCTCTCCCTCGAGGGGGTCCACCTCGACGAATCCATTTGAAGCCTCCTGCCAATCCGGGTGGTGTAAGAAAAGAAGGGCATGTCATCGACCTGCTCAGCTAGGCCGTCCCTGGAGGGCTAGAACCACTCTCCCGGGTCCCACTGGACCTCCCTCAGGGGTCTACCCTCCCACAGCCAAAGGCGCCATCTAGAGGCGTTCTGCTCTGAGATATTGGGAGGGTCAATGTGCCACTCCTTCCCCAAACGTCCTACCATTCTGATCATCTGCCAGTGTATCCCATCAAGACTCCAATCCATCTCGAGGTCCTACACGGAAGAAGCCGGGGTGCGTGCTGTCGTGCTGCATCAACATCCTCAAGGGAGCACCAGTACGAGAAAACTGCCCCAACCATCTGTTGTCTCACCAAACATGAAGCCCTTCCCACCAGGACTCTGGAATGGCTAAGTCAAACTCGCCCATCTGCTGCCCTGCCCCTCGCAGATGCGCTAGGGCGTCAAGCCTCGCCTCTGTCTCCATAGGTAGTTTGCTCCAGTGGGGATGGAGCTGAAACTCCTCTCTGCATCTAGGCGGAGCACAGATGAGACCCCCTGCCAGTCTCTGCCATACCCAGTGAAGACTCCTCATCAGGGGGGAGCCCTTCCTCGTAAGGGGGGCCTCTGAGAAGATCCATTGATGTGAAGGCTGCCAATGAAGACTCCTCATCAGGGGGGAGCCCTTCCTCGTAAGGGGGGCCTCTGAGAAGATCCATTGATGTGCTTGCCGATCAGGGCCCAGTGGTCTGAAAGAACTGCTTCGTCATCTTGTCCCCCTGCTGCACCCATCGGGTCCACGAGGAATGATAGGAGAACTCAGCTCGCTGCACCTCCGTGTCCTAAAGCTCGAGACGAGCGCTCTTGAATCTGTCACTAAGCCACTGAGACACTGGGTCCTGCTCCCTGAGCCTCTCGATGGAGGCGAGGTCTCTCCTCAAAGCCCACTCTCGCTCCTGAAGGGTCCTCCTCCGTCTAAGGGCGTGAGCCTGCAGCTCCTCACTGCTCCTCTGAATCGCATCAGCCACCCACGCAGCCCAGCCCTCACACGGTGCCGTCTTTGACTACTCCCAAATCCCTGCCATGACCTGCTGAATCTCCTCGTCCTGCAGGAGGTTCTCTGGAATGTGGGTCCCCTTTTGGGGGAGACCTCAGCGGGGCTGATCCAAGTGAAGTACCACTGGAGAGTGGTTTGACATCGTGGTACCTACCAGAATCCCGGTAGATCTGCCTTTGTGTAGTGCCCAGTCCCCAACATAGAAACGGTTTAGTCTCTCTAGCAATCCATCGTGTCTCCTCTGTCCAAAGGAGAAGAGAAGGCTGCTAGGTGTCTTGCTGAAATCTGGCTCTCTCCACGAGTCTCTGCCACTGATCATGAAAATGAACTGCTCCCAGGTGCTACGCTCTGTTGCTGGCATCTCAGGAATGAGGCTCTGCCCTGCTTGTCTTCCCCAAACTCCAGGTTGTTGAATTCCCAACAATCCAGGAGTCTACATCCGAGAGACACTCTGACAGCCTCCTCCAAAAGGCCGGGCGGTGCTGTCTACACGCTGGGGCATACACATTCAGGATCCCGATCCTGGACGCTTTCGTCCGAACTCCCATCCAAACTGCGCTCTCTCTGATCGTAGACCTCTGGAGCCAAAGTCTGTGAGACTGAGATGCAGACCCCTCCACTCCGTCCTACCGCAGAGGGAACCACTCCTCTGGACCTCTCCCTGGGAGAAGGTGATGGCGTCGTCTAATAGCTGAAGCTGAAAACATGTGCTCCTGAATCATAAGGATGTCCACTGCCCACCCAACCAATGCCCACCCAACCACTGCCCTCTGCAACTCTTGCCGGAGTATCAGGTACTGCGGCCAGTTACGAACATGGTCGTGGAGCCCGTGTACGTTCCAACTCACTATGGTCCAGCTCATGAGGACGAGGGAGTCGGGAACAAGGCTCTCCTGTGAGTGGGTGCCTGTCCCAGAAAGACTGCTTTGTGTGATTTTGCCGGGGGTCTAGAGGGCGAGTAGTTAGTATCTGTGCATCGCCGTACTAGTGTGGATACCGGCTCAATACCGATCTTCCGTGCCCATTTCATCATGAAGGAGGTTTCCACCCCGAACAGCTCTGCACACTTCTGGAGGGGCCAGAAGTGTGCCTTCTCCACCTTTGCCTCCAACGGCAATCTGATAACTCCTGTCGCAAAACCACACCGGCTCCTCGTGTGTGAAGCTCAACTGTAAGTTCACCTCCGCACCATGGGCGTACCAAAGGTCTAGTCCATGTGGCCCCACCCACTCATCCATCATGAGTGTAATTTGATTCCCCAAAATAGCTTCGAACACCTCCGGGGACCATTTCTCCAACCCTGTGGAGGCAAACGAAAATCTCCAAATGGGGTGTGTCGGAGATCCCACTGCACTAATCAAACCCCCCTTTTGGAGCTGAAGGACCATGAGCGTTACCTCCAATGGTAGAGGATAAGAGTTCGGAATCTCCAGATAGTTCCAGGGTCCTAACCTCCAAAAGTCCCGCGGTAAGGGACGCCCAGGTTGGAGGTTAGGAGCCGCTGATTGGGAGGATGAGCCTCGTCCCTCAGGATCCCTCCCTGAATGGCGGACTTGCTGTTGCGATGAGGAAGTAGAAGGGAGGGTCATCGTTCCCTTGCCAGCTGGTAGGGGTGTCGAAGCGGAAGAACCTGCTGCTGAAGTGGAGAGGGGGACGGCAGGAGAGGGAGCGGTAGGGATGCGGGGGATAGAGGGAGGGGGGCAGGTGATGAGGGTGACTATAGGAGGGGGGGCTAAGGGGGGGGGGAGGGGGCGGGGGAAACCCTGGAGGAGGAGGGGGAAGTGGAGAGGAAGAGGGGAAAGGGTCTGGGGGGGGAGGGGGAGGAGGAGGGACAAGGACCACAGGGGCCCCTTGCTGATCAGGCTCGCCGGGGCTTTGGATCGGCTCCTCCGCAGCCCCCATCAAGCTAGCGTCTGTGGCTTCCGCCATCGCCGCCTCTGGAGCTCCTAGGGCTCGCTGCTGCTACAAGGGTGGATGCGGAGGCTGAACCTTCGAAGCTGGAGGGCCGTTTGGATGGGCGGTGGCCCCTGCTGCTGGAGGAGGTGACTCCTGTTGTTCCTCCTTCGGGGCCTCTCGGTCAATCCTGTCCCTCTCTCTGCGATTGGCCCTCTGCCTGTGGCACTTGCGGGCCTACTTGCTTGGTTTCTTTTTCTTTTTAACTTGGGTCCCAGTCCCCTTCTGAGGGGGTAACCCAAGGGGTCTGAGAATCTTGCTGTTCTTGCCCGAGAGGACGCTGGGCTCGAGCCTCGGGCTTGCTGACTCTGTCTACTCTCCTGCGGAGGGGGGGGGGAGGCGCACGAGGGAGGCCACGGGGGCAATCTCTGGCGAGGTGACCCATCTGTTTGCACCGAAGACACTGGCCTGGTAACCCAGAAATCTCCACCCTCTGGCGAAGTGTGCCCCCTTCAAGGATCTCGAGAAGGATCAACTCTGGGAGGGACTCTGGGCTCTTAACCACCAGTCTGATCCTGGGGACTCCATCATCTACTAGAACTGAGGCGGTCGACTCTAGCGGGGACTCGAGCACTATGCCAAATGCCTGACCAATGGAAGGGAGGATGGCTCGATACTCCTTGGGGAGCCTTGGGAAGCGGAGTGTAACCAAGAAATGTGGAACATGGTGTGTCGTATCCATGCCCTCCACTGTGAATCCATGATACCAAGGAAAGAGGTAAACAAGATGTGGGCCAAGGAGGATGGGGCTCTGCTCCACAAGTGTCGAGGCAGTGTCGGGGGAGCTCAGTTGGATGAGGAAAAAGCCTCGTCCATAGATGGTGACCTTCTGGATGTGGTCTCCTTCTAATGCCAAGCTTGCCTGGATCCACTCTCGCACTTGTCTACTTGTAGGCGTGAGGCCCACAATTCTGCCCACATGCGCCTTGTCCTGGAGGGACTGAACTACCTGCTGTACCTGTTGCTTGTCAGTTGGGGAAAGAAGAACCTTAACGGCCGTGGGATTCGAGGGTGCTGCCATAGAGCCCCTCTGGTTAGACCAATGGTCACCACCAAGGTTTTCTTTCGCCTTAACAAGCGCAAATGCTCTCGCTGCAGGGAGGAAGAAGAGAGAGGGGGAAAAAGCGTTAGAGGGGGAGGTGGAGACGAGGCGGGGTGAGGGGGGGTACGGATAAAAGGAGGAGGAAGGCAAGGAGGGCGGAAGGCGGAGAAGGAGGGGGGGGGACGAGAAGGCGAGGGCAAGAGGCGAAGAGGAGGCAGGAGAAGGAAGCCGGCCGGGGGGGGGGGAGGAGAGGAGGCGGCGGAGAAGGCGGAGGGGGGAGGTGGTAGGGGCGACAGGAGGCAGAGAAGGCGGAGGGGGGAGGTGGTAGGGGTGGCGGAAGGAGGCGGAAAGGGGCAGCGGGGGAGGCGGGAGGAACAACGGGGAGGGGGGGAGGAGGGGGAGCGGAGGAAGCGGAGAGGGGAGGCGGAGGGGGGCAGCGCGGGGAGACGAGGCAAGAGAGGCGGGGAGGGAAGGCGAGGGGAGACGGGGAGGGGGGGGCGGAGAGGTAGAGGAGGAGGTCGTGAGGGAGGAGGCGGCGAGGGGAAGCGATGGTGGAGGAGGCGGAAGGGGCTGCGGGAAGGAGGAGATGGCGGGAGGGGGGCAGCGGAGCAGCCAGGTGCTAGCAGCTTTCAACCTGTATTGCCATCTTTGCAAAAGGATAGCTACTGCATCTTTGTAGTAAGCATTACAGAACAGCAATATAGAGACATAATGTATTTTCTCTTTTTTGTTTTTTGCAAAAACTAATACAGTTTCTCTTGCATCTCATAATCCTAAGATTGTTTGCAATACCATGTAGGTTGGACTTGGTGAAGGAGTATCCCCTTCAGCAGCGACAGACTTGATTGCAAGGTATCTATGCAGACTCGTACTACAGACATACTTGATTGGTAGTACAATATGCTTGTATAATGCACTGATTTCCAGCTGACAATAACAGTATTCCTTTTAGGGTGATTTCTGAAGTATATCTATCTTCAGTGTACTGTGACTCCAGCTTTTGGGAAAACCATCCCAATTGATGAGTTTGAATCCCGTTTGAATGTGCTTCATTTGTAGCTTTTGCCAAGGAAACCTTTGAGATATTAAAAAAACGCTGTTTTTCTCTTTTCAAGGTGTAGATCGTTTCAGAATTGTAGTGACTTTGTGTAAAGCACATTTGTTCTAGAACCAGTTTGCCAGTTTCCATACTGCCCTATACAGCACTACAGCCCTTGCAATACCCCCATATGTGTTCTCCCTTGATCATTATTTGGACTCCTATGTTTATTTTTAGATATGTATGTCACATTCCCCCTTTTTTTTTAGGAGCTCATCTTGCAAGTGCCTATGAAGGCATTACAATCGGATGTGATGAATGCGTACATGTGACTCAGGAAAAGTTTTGAAGCCATATTTTGCTACTCTACACAAGAAACATGGGGTTTTGCATTATATCTGTTCTCGAATCTTTTAGAAGAGGAAGGCATTTCGGGATTTCAGAGACTACACAACCAGTGGATATGATACAATAGAAGACACCCAGAAGAGGTGTTATGAAAGCATTCATGCCAGCAATCATTTTCTTTTGATTCTGGTTCTTTAAGCAGAATAGTCTGAATTTATATTGAGGTTTATGCTAAGCTCAAGAATGCATGCCCAAAATATGAAAGTTACGGACAAAGGATTGCAAGGTTAAACCACTAGATCGAATGAGGATACATTTGGAGATTGGGATGCCCAATGGTCAGCCATGCAAGCACATGAATAGGCTGATATGGAGAGCGGCTGATGCAAATGGACTGTTTTCAAGTTCTCAATGACAATTTTTTCTTGACAGTCTGTATTTTCTTAAATGCTGTTGATGCAATTCTGACATATTTGACAGTCTAAATTTATTAAGTCGCCCTATTGTGCATGTCCAAACGGCTAATTACTGTTTTTTATATTTCAGGGGGAAAACCCTATAGGTGCATTGGTATGATTCAAATCAACTTCTTTTGTGTTTGTTTCAGAACAATACCTGTAACAGAGCGGTCTAGAGCAGTAGCATTTGTTTTCAATGGTCTGAGTGTGGGCAGTATAATCGGGTAAGGCTGTGGCAAAGCTGCAAAGCTTTGATGGAGTTTTGAAATTTCATTTAGATTTCATGATGTAGATAGCATTATGCAAAGTTTTGTGTGAACTTTATTTTCTTTCTGTTTCCATGGGCTATGCATTGTAGGATTTAACAGCATGCGAATCTCAACTGGTTTCTTTCTCTCATATTCTGAAATGAAATACCACAAAATCTTACATGAGATATTCAAGTATTGAACACTAGATATCAATGAACAATTCCATAGTACATTAAATGAAGACACACGACAGACAACCATGGATTGTTGACTTTACAATAGAAAGAGCAGACTCCAAAGGACTGACTTGGACTCTATGAGCAGCTGCTCAGACAAAAAGACTTCAGCACAACAAGGAGAAAACAACCCCGAATGTGACTCTCATCTGAGAGTTTGGACAAAGGAATAAAAGAACACACAGCCGTGTTCCTTTTGTAGAAGACTCCAGCCCCCTCCTTGATGAAGTCATGCCCATGGAATTGATTGGTTGTTGCAATTCCATGTCACGCATCTGGCAAATGCATGTCCTACAGTCATGTTCAAGATCTTCTTCAAGGTTTCATGCGCCAGCCTACCATATAATTCCAAAATCCCACATGATTATCTACATCGACAGGCCAAAATTTCCAAGGATCCATGTCATTGACCAATCACAATCCTACCACAATTCCTCTTGAACCTTAGTCATTCTCCAACAACAGTGAACCTCAAAGCCAGCCCTTGCATGAGTCATTTTCCCCAAAGGAAAGGTAGGTGCTGGTGTCTCCTTGCTTTAGGTCTAAATTCTTGAATGGAAGGCCCTGAGTGTGGTGCTGCATGACGAGCAACTAGAGGGATAATCCTACATACAATTAGGAAACGCTGAAATCAAGGAATAAATAGCCTAGCAGAGTATATGTGCTCTCAATCCATGGGATCCTTTTTGGGGAGAGAGAGAGGCTTGAGTGGCTAAGCAGCTGGGGGATGGGTTCCCTGTCATGTGGCTTGACTTTGTGCAGCTTGGATCCTACAGGTGGAATCAGAGCCACTACATCTCGCTGCTTGGGCGTTGGAACACAAGAAGTCTAGGATTAGAGGCTAAGAACAGGTCTGGGCATAGGCATGTAGATCTATGGTCATGGCTCACATGGGATGTGGCAGCGCTCTGGTGACATGACTGACACATGGTTAGTTATTCAGAAATTGGTGACCCATGGCCGATTTGACATCTGCGCACACTTTTTTTTTGGGGTGGAGTCTATGTATCTTTATATTGCAAAGGGCAATCTCCAGATAGGGAACATGCGATTACAACATCGAAAGATAGTATGACGAGTATGCAGGATTATCCAGACAACAAGCATGCAGACAATGAAAGAAAGAGATGTCTGGAAGAAATGATACTTGGCTAGAGATAGATCACTATGGTGTCCGCTTGCAGATTGTCAATTGTTCACCTGTACGTGGCCTTGCTTTTTTGGCCTATTGTCCAACCTTGGGCCGCAGGTAGTCTCTCTATAGGAGGCAACCTTAGAGTTCCCTTTCTCCTATACTCATACAAAACACACACACACTTTTTTCTTTTGTGAAAAGAAAAGTTTCATTGTGAAAGTAATAGACATTCATAGTTGCCCCATAAGGGGGCAAGTACTACTCAACTAGAAACAGTGTTGAAACACTTCTGTAATGTAGCAGGGAATTAGGTGGGAAAAAAGAAGGGAAATTGGTGGTAAGATAGGAGAAAGAAGGGGGACTATATAAGTCAGCCCCTAATGATTTGTATGGTACCTTTTGATGTGACATCTAATCCTATCTCTCTATCCCCGCATCCTTCTCTCTCTCTTCCTCTCTCCTTCCCCTTCTCCTCTCTTCTCCTCCCTTCCTTCTGCTATTCTCTCCCCATCTCCAAATCTGCCCCTTCCCCCTTCTCTACAACTTCCAGCTGGGCCAAAGGAAGATCTCCAAGAAAGTGAGCATCTTGGAGAGACGATGTAAAGAGGTGCGAAAGAAAGCATACACATCCACCGAGGATTGTCCATATGACTGAATAGTATGGGCATGATATAGGGACCATAGAGTCCAAAAACAACACCAACAAAAGAACTGATCATACTTAGCATAGGGGCATGTCTACCAAATAACCAGAAATGCCTGCCAAAACGCACGCATGCACAAACACACACACGCACATGCATGCACGTGATCATTATGTGACATCGAATATTGGATATGGTACACATGATAGATTGCGCACGCGCGCGTGCGCACACACAAAAAGAAGTCCCTAAAGAGGAGATATGCAATTACAGGATATAACACACACACACACACACATACACACACATTTTTTTTTTTTGGTGTGGAATTTTTGAGTCATTACATTACCAAAAAAAAAGCTATCCTTGAAAGGGAGAGCTATAATACATCAAGAGAAAATCTCACTATACATCATGATCAAAGACACACACACACACACACACACACACACACTTGCACAAACATGTGTGTAATAAATGCTCCAAAGTTGCAATGGCTCCAGATAAGAAACACACCTGATGAGACATGATCTAGAGTTATTGAGGCTCCATTATCATGACCTAGTAAAATAAGTTCCAAAAATATGATGACTTTGAGACACACCTGCTTAAAACATATGTGGGTAACTTTGCCATGAGGTACTACAAAAGCTTCACTGAAAAGAAACAAGAAGATTCCATTGAGTACAAAAAGCCATTCATACGTATGTTATAGAGGGTTGGATATTGGATACAATATCTGGTAAATGTCACATCACTTGCTTATTGGTTGGCGAGTCTATAACGTATGGCTGACAATGTACCATGGACATAGAGACTACTATGAGCAAAGGACATAATGTACACGTGTTGACAAGTGTCGTGCATTTTTCTGGGCATTAAGGAGTGCATGTGAGATTGCACATTTCTTAAAAAACTGTTGGTTGAGGAATGATTTGATGGCATACACAAATATATATTACGTCATTTTGTGTGAATCGTTCCTTGGTGTGGTAATGACTACAAGAGTGTCGCCAAAAATGGTCATGATCTCACAAATGTAAAGCATAATTGTGAGTATGATTATGAGAATTGTACACCAACACAACATGCATTGTCTTGTTACTCGAAAAGTCCACAAAAAAAGAGTGTGTGCCATATATGTGGCAAGTATGTATTTTTAGTTCGCAGGTATGTATTTTTAGTTCGCTTGGGTAATAATCAATGTTAAACCTGATGTACTTACTAGACGCCCCCTTCTTGCATGTGAAACAAGGGGCTCAATCATCTAGGATGACCTAAGGTAGTATACTGCCATAGGACATGGATATCTCCCTTGCAGCCACATGCGACCAAGACGGCCTTGTATGGAGAGCATTTCCTCCATTTGAGCAAGGATGGCTTCATCCAGGCATGCGGGTACCTCAAACCACATGGGACAGACTAGGACTTCATCCCACACATTCTAGATTGAGGTAGGATGTGAGATTGCAGCTACAATCAAAGAGACTCTATACTTTTGTGGCACACATAAGGTGGAGATTGAGGATTATGTCTTGATGGGATGTCCCATGTAATATGAGATTATGGGGAGGTATCACTACCTTTTCACCCATGGATTTACAGATATGAAGAGGGTCACTAACGACCTTAGACCAGATATGCGCACCTTAAAGTACAAAATGCGCATCACCTTATCTTGCATACACCCATAAATTATGAGATGGAGTTGGAGATGGGTTGGAGATGAGGACAATAGTAAAGAAGAAGATGGTGGCTAGCCCCTGACTGGTTTATAGATTGATAATGAACAACATAAGTAAGAAGATGTAGATAAAGAGACCTATGACTAAAAACAAGGAAAGAGAGATGAAAATGGAGATAGGTATGTTCATTGTCAACATTTTCAAGTTTCTATCTTCTAGAGAGATCTTGAATGATAAGAGGAAGAAGGTGTGGAAGAGGCCATCACCCATTCCATCTCTATTATTGTCATCATCATACACATATTCTTCATCATCAATCATATAAATATACCTTTGATAATAGGCATTATCTCGGTGATAGTATTCAATGTGATACTAGTGGTACAAGTTCACATACTAGCAAGGTTTTAATATTGTCAACAATATGTGTCTAAATGCCATCGGTTTAGATGATAATACCAGCGGTATTGGGACATGTACCAGTGATATTATTTATTGGATTTCCTGCCCATGTCTCTGTATAGAAATCTTGCGAGAGCTCTGAGCGCTCTTCATTCAACATGTTTATAGTCCATAGCTCTTATATATAGCATGGTAGGGTAAGGTGGACAACGAGAGAGAGAGAGAGAGAGAGAGAGAGAGAGTATTCCCTATGGCTCTGATATCTAGTGTATTGGGTAAAGGGTCGACCACAACTATAAGCCAATGAACATGAATGGGGTTATGTGAGATATTGCCTAGTTTTTGGATTAGAATCCTAGTGCAACCTGCCTTTATAGTCTAGACTCATGAGATCCACCCTGGGAGACTAGCCTAACAACAAGTGATTGCAGACTCAGCCCTTCCTTTACAACCCCTGTGTGGTGTGCACTTGCAGCTTGCAACTCAGTACCACAGCCCATTGCATCTTGAGGCTACGAGCCCTAGGTATTGCACATGATGTCATATGGGCAGTTAGACTGTGCAGCTTCATAAGCAGTATCAGGGGAGGTGAGCAGCACTATTGGAGGGAAGCACGAATGCCCCGTATCTCATACCGTTGATTGCAAAAAAGATAGAGCACTATACTACCTTTATAACTACTACAATCTCTTCCATATACTCACCCCTTCCCCAAACACCAGACACCATATACTCCCTCAACCCTGGAAATCTTCACCCCAGACAAGTTCAAAGCAAAACACATCATCCAAAAGAGGTCCTGCTGGTGGCAATGGCAGATTAATTCACTCTTCTTCTCTTCCATATGCTAAAACTATCCAAATACAATCATGTACTTCAGAGTATAAGATTTCTACATGTATATCATTACCAGATTTAATGCTCTGCACAGACGGGCCCAGTTCCAAGATTAAGTACATGAATACACAGTTTCCTGTTTTTTGTATTTATATCCACTCATCAAACTCAACATCAGTACACAAATGCATCTAGAGAATTTCTTCTGGGAGGTCTTTCATTGCTGGTAACACAACACCTTGCCACTCCTCATCACTTACATACAACAGTAGGTGCCACACACCTTGTGCTTCAAAGTTGAGGATTTCTTCAAACTGAAAGTCCCAGCTGAAGCACGCTGTATCATAGTGTGATTCTACCTCTAAACAAAAATACATTTTTTGCTTTTTTCATTTCCTCCAATAACTTCTCTACTGGAGTCCCTCTATCTCCTTCCACAAAAAATATCTACAGAGTCACAAACCCCACACTCAAATCACTCTGATATGATATCTACACTCTAATCTTAGAAAAATTCGTATTCTGGTATCATGTCTATCTCATAAAACAGATCTCTCGGCCAGTGACTCTTGGGAAACTCCAATCCTGCAGCTACCTCATCTGTTATCTGTAGAATAAGAACCCACCGCTCCACTATAACTTCATTGTATATTACTTCATACTGCACGTGTCGTGATATAATAATAGCCTCCACCCTGTGGTTCATTTCAAACACCAGAAACATCTTCCTAGTTACACCAAGATTATAAATCTTTCCAGCTCTTCTGGTTTCACACAAGACTATTCATGGGAACTTAGACATCTACTGTCAGCAAACCATTGCCTTCGAAATTATCACAAGCTCAATGCAAGAGCGAGACACCATTTGTCTTCTCAACATGACTAACAACTGATATCTTGTGAGAGAGCCCGCACTAGAACACCGTGAGTATAAGAAACCTAGCCAATACTAACACATGCTTATCAATGAAACTTCCTTCAAAGGATCACCAAGCACAACATCGCATCAAAAATGGCTTCTTCAAATACTTCTCAAGTAGTTTCTGTGCATGCTCTCTCTCTTTATGCTCCATTGAGCAAAGCCCAAAGGTCCAACCTTTTAACTAAACCAAATTACACATGAGAGCATCAATCATTTACTCTTTCCAGAACTAGGTACTCCCATCACCAACCTGCAGTCGCGATCTCATCTGCTTCTTATCGCATATACGCCTCTCCAACTGAACTTCCCACAGAGCTACAATTGACCTCCCCCGCTCACGGTTCTCCTCTTCACGTGGCCCTCGTGTGAGCTCACAATGCTCCTTCCTTGCTTACCGAGCTCCTCTCCTCCGCTCTCCCTGGTCTTTTAATTTCCTCCCATCCTCGAGCTCACGCCCCCAGCCGCTCTTTTGTGCTCCCCCGCTGCACAGTAATGTCATCTCCTATGATCAATCTGCTCTCACTTTCAGCAGAGCCGTAGCCTCTCTGTCGTCCACGATCCTCGCCCAGGCCAGCATAGTATCGACGCACCCCACTGCCTACACCATCTCCTCTAGAAACCACGCCTCTTTTATGTGATGATATCCGCGCTCCTTTTTCGCATCCTCCTCTCCACCAAGCTCTCTGTTGCGCCCCCCATTCTACCCACAATCACGATGCCTCCCCCGTAGTCCAGAGTCCTCTTGTAAGAGCCCCGATCTCTCGTCCTCCACCGTCTTCCTCCAAGCCTTCCCCAGAAATGGCGCCGATGACTCCTTTCAGCGAGATATCAGAGCCTCCTCCCCAAACCTCCAGTCACGATCCCCTTCAAAACCTCGTTCTCCTCCTGGACCTCAGAACGAATGCCAAAATCAGAACCCCCTCTGGGCAGAGAGAGAGGTAGCCAAGTAGCGAGATCCTGAAAGGCCACCTCGCTATCCAGAAGCCCCTCCTTCATTCTCACGTAGCCATAATTCATGCATGCCTTTTTAATCCTCCACGTCATCACATGCACTTTTACCACTCTCCATCCCTTCAAGCATGTCAAAACAATTTCACGTTCTCCTAGCTGGGCATATGCTGCAATTAGTGCACTCCATGCAACTACATCTCGAACTGGCAGCTTGTCAAACACTTCCCATGCTTTTGCAAGGGACCCACATCTGGCATACATATCAACCACGGTGTTGCCAACAAAAGGGTCTCTTTCCCACCCGTTATTGGCAATCTCAGTGTGTATTTCCCGGCCCTTGTCTGTGGCACCTGAACATATCAAATTCCCGTAACATGCAAGACCACATTGACTCAGGAAAATTTAAAAAAACACCATTCATGACTTGATTTTTACATGACCCCAAAAATATTTTCACTTGGCCACACACTAGATACCCTTGCTTTGGAGGTCTGGTACAACCACATTGCATTCCATCATTTTCCAAAAGTCCCCATAGGAGTATCTACCATCTCAAGAAAATATCTACATGAGTGTAGAATCTTTTATGAGAGTGTCCATAGCTCATTTCCACCACCAACTAGCTATGTACATAGCTATGCACCTACCCATCAACATCCAACAAGCGGAAAACATATTTACATTTTTATCCACACACCGTGTTTGGGCTTTTGATGAGCTGGCTTCTTTTGTGGATGTTTTGGGGGGACAGGATTGGCATTGGCATATACTCTTCAATCCCATCTTGTTCTATGTTGATGATGTAGTGCTTCTTTTAGACACAGTGGGAGGTTGGCCCTAAGGAATTACTATGAGAGATGGGACATGAAGGTCAACTTGGGTGAAACCAAGATAATGATCTTTAATACTGACGAAGCTCACCATTCACCTTTAGCACTACTCTTTCACTCTTGTAGGAGATTGGTTGAGCCATGCCCCAAGTTCACCACCATGAAATTGAAGCACATGGATATTTGACTAGGGGACATGCATCACTAATGGTGTTAGAGTGGCAACACTCTTCTAGCATGTCAACCCAAAGTCCCTCCTTTTCAACTCCCTAGTTAGACCAGCTTCTCTTTATGCAAGATCTTTAGGGCAGTAAACCTTAGAGAGGATGAGGTGGCAAACTGACCGATGATGCACACGTTTTCTCTTTTCTGGCTGCTCCACTCCAATACGAAAAATGAGCTGATATTTACTGAGTTTTTTATAGCTACAGCTTCTCCTGCTTTCCATTGTCTTTGATACTGATGGAAGGTGGTGTGGAGCTAATTAACGCTCAAGAAAGGAGGTTTCATCAATAATGTTGTCACAATTGGAGCAAGAGTGCAAAAGAAAGCACACAAGACTCACAAACCTAGACCAAAAGTAGGTTTTGGAACCCTAAATGACACGTGGCAGGCATACTTTTAAACTAGGCCATGACAACGACAAGATGCTTTATAGCTTAAGTGCTGTTGGGATATGAAAATGACCACCAGTTGGTATCTGAGGTGCGAAAAACTAAGCCTTCATTTTTGACATAGAATGCCAAGGCTAAAACTATTCTACGAGCTTAGAGCAGGTAATTAAAGTTTATAAATTATATGTATGGATACAACAACAGCATCCGGCCCTAGCAGGTGCCCTTAAATCATTATCAAATAGCACGTTGGATATCAGAGTCCTAGTGTGAGTAGAGTCCTATAGTTTGACGTGTCCTAGAGTCCACTTGTCCTTTGGGAGTTGTAGGGTCACTTGACTAGATTTGATTCTTCTATATGACATCATTAGTGATGTAGAGTGTGTGAGGAGATAAGGCTACCCAGCCTATAAACGAGGCCCTTTGTTCGTCATAAATAAAGTAGTCTGATTCCTCATATCCTGTTCGTCACTTGATGGGATGAATCTGCTGCCATTTGTAGAGGGGTTCCATCTTATGCTACGGTCACTGCCATCTTGAAGGTCACAGCTCAGCTTGATATACAACCAAATCCAGATCTGCTCAGTTGCATGCCATTGCTGCTATTCCCCAGCTTGTCTTATCTGGCTGCTTCTTTTCTCCTATTTATCACTATTCTGGTTGCCACAAATAATCTGCATGATATACTCTTCTAAGTGCCGCCTGCGGCTGTTAGCATACAATGTGCAGCTTTTGCCTGATGGAACACTCCGTGCAATGCTGAGGAGATACCTTGAAGATATGATGCCACAATCATCGTGTTTCCTGGGCCACCATCATCGTGTTTCCCGGGTGGAGCTACAGGCTGGAACGTATGCAACAAAACGACGTGGTTCTCAACATAGGAAAATCATTAGCATATCTTTAGCAGGCAAACAGGCGTTGAAGATGGCGCTTTTGATTCATTTGACATCTTCCTCAGGCTCAACCCTTACTGCCTACGACTTTATCAAATCATTCCTATGGTCCGGTCTTAAGGATAAGGCGCCACCTAGTGATGCATCTCCTGCGACAGCAGGTTGATCTACATTTCTTCTGGCTGACTAGCCCATTAATATGAGACGTGATGACCTGTTTCCTGCCCATATTTGGCCATTGTTGCTAAGCTGTAGCAGATCACTTTGTGGAGAAAATGTCTATCCTTTTTCGAGCTAGAGACGCTATCTACTCACACCTATTGCTGCTCCCTATTGCTGCTGTACCTGGAGCTATTATCATCAGTAATGTCACCCCTATTCGAGGTCTTCATCAACTCAGTAGCTGCTGCTTCATAGAAGCCGACCTGAAGCCAATCTTTTTACACATCAGCATTTTTTTTCAGTTTTTTGTCCCATGACAAGGCTGAATTTCATTCTTGTAATCATTTCATTTATTCTCATTTTGTAATAAATCAAGGAGGCACTAAAACTTGCTCCATTGATTGAGAAATTTTGGGAACCAACTTTCCCACTTGGCAAACAAAAATTAGGCTTCTTCTCATGCGAGAGGAAATCTGGAACATGAGAAATGGGAAGGGAAAGAAGCCGTAAGTTGGATGCCAAAAAGATCCTTCAGTGGGAGAACCAAAATGATAAGGCCTTGGCTATCATTGGCCTAGGAACCTAATCCACCATGTGGATCTCAACAAGACAGCAGAACTAAGCTTTAAAATCTTTCTGGAAATAAGATGAAGGAAGGAGAGTCATCGAGTGAATACCTGAGCAATCTAGGATCTATCCTTCAACTACTAGATGCCCTGAAAGCCTTATTGGAGAAGATGACTAGGTGGTATTTTGGCTCTCTAGGATTGAAGGTATCTCCAAATACAGTGAGGTATTGGTAGTACTAAGGGTTGGCCGTGATATGGGATACGATGATATGGTGGCTATCCTTATTGACGAGGGCCACAATACTACAAAGAAAGCTAGAGCTTCACTAGAACTTGAGAAGGCATTCTTCTCAAAGACATAAAGGAAGAATGGTTAAGTCCTTGAATTTTACCTATTGCAAGAAGCTCGGACATACAGAGGATTGTTGCTTCAAGAAAGTGGCAAACAAACAACCAAAGGAGCATGCAAACTTGGTTGTAGAGGAGAGTGATGAAGATGAAGACGAAGCTGGACCCTTTACTCCCCCAGAGGCCCCTGAGGGTTTTCACTGCAGATTTCTCAGGTTTTTCTCTTTCAAAAGAGGTAGGCGACGAATGGGCTTTCTAGAGTCATCAGCTACTCTGTCTCATGTAAGTTCCCCACATAAATGAATATAATAAATGGAGTATTTTTTGTGTGCCTTATTCATACAAGGCTCCACCATTCCATGTACCCAGTTAGGAGACGGGGGTTGTTTTGGATGTACTTTATCTTGATAGTTTTCTCATATCAAGCCTAGCTGAGTCTCAGGATGTTGGTGTACTTCTCCAGATTTTTAGCTGGTCATGCATCCATGCTTAGACACAAGCCTCCGATCATGTTGAACCTTAAGCCATGAGAGTGCTTAGTTCAACCTCTGAATCATGCTCAAACCTAGCCTCTGAGATTGCAGGAGATGCACAATCAAGATCTCACCATCATGTTCGTCTTCCGGAGCCACTCACTCACCCTAGCTCCGAAGGGGGATTTGTTGGATATTGGAGTCCTAGTGTGAGTAGAGCCCTAGAGCATGAAGTGTCCTAGAGTCCACTCATCCTTTGGGAGGTTGTAGGGTCACTTGACCTATTTGATCCTTTATATGACATCATCAGTGATATAGAGTGTGTGAGGAGATATAGGCTGCCCAGATAATGTATCACCTCACCCTATGCCTCCATCTCCAGTTTTAGTAATGTGGTTTCTTTCTCTCCTTATACCATGAAAGTTAACATAGCAGACATTAGTGATGCATTGGATCATTATTGTGAGTGTCATGTTTGAACTGTCAAAGTGAATGATATGGATTTTTTGCTTGAGATGAGTGTGGTGATGAAACCGGCTTTCAGGAATCTAAAGGGCAGTGATCTTCTTCAATTACAGCCATAAAGCAAACTTTATTTACTTCAACCACTTAGCAATTCTCAGAAATAAACTTCAACAACAACAAGGGGAGGACAGAATGCCCTTGCTCAATGCAAAACAGTACACAAGACACCCACTGGCCCCAAATGCTTGGCGCCCCTTTCGGTATTTATTTACTTCTTCTGAAATGTGAAATGCTTTACAACAAGGGCTCACCCTTTAACTGTTCCTCTTCCAACTCTTCTATCAAGCTTTGGGCATCGAATTCACGGTGCACCACTAAGATCCCACTGGCAAGGCATGCTTTGGCATTTCCCGTCTATCTGTGCCAACTGAAGGCATCAAGGCGTCAAATGCAAATTCCCAAACTGTGCTCAAACAGCCTCAAGGCTTTCAAATGCATCCAAATGACCCTCTGGCTTCTTCCCAGGCACACCCTCTATAATTGGGTGTCTGCTTGAGCTGACAAGGCCTAGAGAGTGCTCCAAATAACAAAATGCACAGCAAAAGCTTCCAAAAGACAAAAAGTAAATAAAAGGAAATCAAATACAAAGTGTACCCGTTGTCCGTTGAAGAGGGGCGAGTTTTTCTCTCGCACCTATCCCCTGTCCAGGCTCCCAGTAGGGTGCAGGTAACTCCGAGCCTTCGGATAAAGAGGAAGAAACTGGAAAGAAGGCAAGAAAAAGCTGTAGAGGAAAGATGGTCCACAGAATGACTACCTCGGATTTGTGCCTGAGTCCTCCTAAGAGAGTGTGCCAAAAGTAGCAAGGAAAACTGCTCCTATAGCATGCACTGGTCTAGAACAGCTCTCAAAGCCACCACACAACCAGAAACACGTGAAGAAAGGTCTAGGACAGCAAAAGGCAACTTCTGGCAGTTGCTGGAGGCAGTTGCACACGTTCGTACGGATTTCGTAGAGTCGCATGGACGTCCGTACAGTCCGTACGGAATTTTCAAAAAGTCAAAAAATCACTTCTGGCACTTCCTAGAAGTGTGCACTAGCCTTGGAATAGCTAAAACAGGCTTAAAACAGTTGAAAACAGGCTTCAAACAGCTGAAACAGCTCAAAAACAGTGCAAGAACAATTGAAAACGTCCAGCACAGTCTTCTCCTTTTTTCCCAGGCGTAGAAGATGCTTCCAGGAGAGTGAGGGAGAGAGATGGTAGGTGGAGGGGAGCACATGCATTTGCATGCATGCCACTTGGCCCTTCATTAAATTCCTTACCACCATACCAAGGACAGTGTTGGTTGTCCTTGGGCCCAACTTTTAGACTTCTCTTTAATGCCTTTGCCTTGCCGTACAGCCGTACACTCCGTACGGAATTTTAAAAAAGTAACAAAATCACTTCTGGCCCTTCCTAGAAGTTTGTACTAGCCTTGGAACAGCTGAAAGAGGCTTAAAACAGCTGAAAACAGGCTTGAAAAAGCCGATACAGCTCCAAAGCAGCACAAGAACAACTGAAAACATCCAGCACAGTCTTCTCCTTGTTTCCCAAGCGTGGAAGATGCTTCCAGGAGAGTGAGGGAGAGGATGGTAGGTGGAGGGGAGCACATGCATTTGCATGCATGCCACTTGGCCCTTCATTAAAGTCCTAACCACCATACCAAGGACAATGTTGGGTTGTCCTCCCACCTTTTGGACCCCTCTTTAATGCCTTTGCCTTGCCCCTAGGACCTAGTGGGTGCACTTAGAAATTACCCCTAGGGATTTCTAGGAAGTCTGCACTTCCTCTAGCCAATCCCTCACGGCCAAATTATTACTAGACTTAACCACGGTTAACCCTAGGTTAAGCACGGGCTGAGTTACATTAGACTTTTCACGTCCCTGTGACAGGTGAATACCACGTTTGAACTAGCAAAGTGAATGAATGGATTTTGTGCTTGAGATGAGTGTGGTGAATACCGTTTGCTCCCAATCCTTGCCATTGATAAAAATTGGAAGCAACACAAGTGAAATTCACAACTGTTTTGAAATATGTTAGAGCGGACAGATCAACTTTGTTGTATGGGATTAGTATCACAATTTAAATGAAATATACATAGTATTTAAGGTCACCATGGTTCCCAGTTTTTTTTGGTTGGCATATTTAATGGTATGATTTGGATTGATGATTTTGCAGGTTACTTTTGGCTCCTGTGTTTATTGAACACTTTGGTTGGGAGTTTGTGTTCTATGGCTTTGGTTTTCTAGGTGTTATCTGGTCAGTGCAATGCCTCCTAACTTTATATCTTTTGCATGTTTGGATAACAATGAAAATCTGGAAGGCTTCTTATGTAAAACTTATAAAATTTTGGAGACAAGTGAGACCAACTCCTTCCTATATAAGATCCATCCCCACACCACCAAAAAATTTCCCCTTTTTCTTCCCTTATGCATGCAGAAACACCCTCTTTTGCAGTCCCTGCAAGTAGCTTCTCGTTTTCCCTTCTCTCATCTCAAATTTATCTTGAAATTGCCTCTTCTAAGGTAGTTATTCAAGATGCTCCCCTTTCCTTGTCTCAATTCTTTGCATTAGCACTTTTTGTGTGGTACTCCATTTGGCTCAAAGGTGTATCGTTAGCAGCTTAAAATTCTTTTTTCAGTTGAAAACATTCCTTTAACCTTTTTGGGTAGTTTGAATCGTCAATTTAATGAAGTTGAAAGTATTCTATCTGAGAACTATTGTATGACTTGTCTCAGCTCTAACCTCTCCTCTTAGATCGTCCCAGTCCTACATTTGTGGTTACTTCTGTTTTCCATAGCCTAAATCTCTCATCTTTAATAAGAATTTTGCTCTTTTAAATTACAGCAGTCTGTCCTTTCTATTGGTCTACTCTTCCAAGTAATTTAGCTAACATCTGGTATCTTTGTTCATTACCACAAGCAGAATCTTCTATTTTTCCCAAAGAAAAGAATTTCTATTAATGCTTTAAAAAAGCAACCATACAAATCAGCAATCCGGGTGGCACTGATCGTGGGAGGATCAAAGGGAGAAAAAACTGGCTATCATCCAGCTTGTTTTCAGGGAACCCAGGTCACTGCCTTAGCGAATCTTTGAAGCAGGGGCCAACAGCCAAGGCGGGGGACTATACATCCAATGAATACGTCGGTTTGTGAATACTTAAAAGACACCAGCAGGCCAAGCCTTGCAGAAATCCTCTGCGTCCTAGCCATGATCGGGAGGGCCCCCTGCCAAATCCTCTGTGCTACACGGCAGCTCCACAAATAGTACGGAAGGGCGGGGGACTATACATCCAGTGAATACCTCGGTTTGTGAATACATAAGAGACACCAGCGGGCCAAGCCTTGCAGAAATCCTGTGTGTCGTGCATCTGCTCGAGTGAGGGGCCGATGAATAAACCCCCATGGGCAACCATCAAGAAGAAACAAGTAATCTTTTGTGGCTGGATGCTAGTTCACAAACACGACCAAAACTTAGAGATGACCTCCTGGGGCACCTGTTGTTCAATCCAATGTCTCTCCCTCGAAGTAATCTAGGCGGCCTCCTCTGGCTGGAGGCGATGACCAATGTGTGTCGTGTACGATAAAAAGGGCACATCACACATTTCTTCGAGTGACGTACTCTAGATGGCCCAAAACCACTCACTTGGATCTCACTAGACCTCACAAATGGGCCGGTCCTCCCACAACCAGTGATGCTACCATGTCCTGTCTTTTCCCAAAGTGATTGGTGCTGAGTTGATGGTCCAATCCTTGCCCAAGTGGATCTCCACTCTAATCCTCTACCACTCAAGCAGGCCTAGGGCCCCGTCCATCTCTAGGTTTCCATCAGACTCTAGCTGGAGGGTCTCCCTGGCCCCACTCTGTAATGCCTGGATCGGAAGGATCCAAGGCTCAGGAGCACCCTTGTCCTAGAGAACTGTCCATACCAACACGGATTAGCTGAGGCTGTGTGAAGTCCATCCTTCCAAAACCTAGGGGATGGCGGAGTCTCCAAGGCTTGTTCTTGGCTGGCTTTCAGCTCCTCTACGCATAAATAAAGTACTGCATTAAATTAATTCTTGATGCCTGGGAATATAGTGCCTCTAGGCTGCCTTGCTTAAGTTCCTATACTTGCAGCTGAAGTGCATTTAGGTTTGAAGCTTGGTCTTCTACCATTCCTTTGAGGCCATCATTCTCATTTTTGATTGCATCAAATACATCTCCTTGGCTGTCCGTTCTTTCTATGCATGTGTCCTGGCATTCCTTCAGCTTTGTGGTGAATTTCCACACGTTTTTGGATTTGTCATCGGGGGGGGGCAGCTTTTTAAAAGCCTCTTCCAAAGCCTTCGTGATCCCCCCATTTTGTGCTTGTCATCCTACATGCAAGAAAGAGTGCTCCCAGTTTGCAAAGACCAAGCCACATAATACCTGGTTTGCTGTTTTTTGGAGGCCTAAAATGATCAGCTGGATAGATAGCTCCATCACATTCCGTCAACAGGATTCCATCAATGCCCTTTTTCTTCACCTTTTACCCCGTGGTGACGTTGTGGTTTGTCCCTCTATATGAGAGTGTGGAAACGTCCAGAATGCCCATTCAACATTCACCCATTTTTGCCATTTGATGACTCCTTTCTCTGTTAAGAGCAGAGTAAATAGCTCATCTGGATGACATCGTGATGAGCCCCACAATTGGGCTGGCTGGAGTGGGAATGCCGCTAACAAGTTCCACTCCTTGCTAGGGAAAGATGTATTGATATACTGTATGCAAGCTTCTACTTGTGGTTTGCCAAGGCCTGTACAAAAAGACGTCTAGGCCATGTAAAAAAAGGATCACACCAAGGTCTGATATTTGGCCCCCTAGAAAGTAAAAAATGTTGTCCAATTTTTTGAACACAAACAATTATAACAATTATAACACTTGCAAGTGTGGAGGCATAGCAATCATTGGGCTCTTATAACAAGGGACCAATCAAACAAGTTCATAGGTCTTTACAACTGTCCTTGACAAAGGAGCCTCTGGTGCTTGGAGAAAATGAGGAGTATGATGGTCCAGAAAGACGGTTGAGGGAAAACCAACTCTTGAGGCATGTATCCCAAAGGACAAACCTAAGGCCTCTCGATGTTAATAAGTTTTAACACAATAAACATATATTGCCATACTTCTCCAACTCCTACAAGGTGTTTGCTGTCAATGCCTTGCACAATTACTGCTTGCATAAGATGGGACAATGCATACGAAAGGTTGTGTGGACCAACTACTTCTGAAGACTCTTATGACAATGTGAATCCACTCTCCGAACTTCAATATTTTATTAAAGATGAGATATGGACTGACCTTTTCTTGCTCATCATCCCCAATATGCATCAGGGATTCTGTGTGGGGAAAACAATTAAATGTGTCCTTAACAATTCTTTAAAATGAGAGAGGCCTACATATCCTTGTCGATACCTTTAAGTGTCTCAATTTGAGACACTGTTCTGTGATAGACTGTAATGTGAATGCTAGAAACACATGCACACAAGGTAAGTCATGTGACACCATTTTTACCAATATGTCGAGACCCCTTGCCTCAAAGGAGGCCAATCAATTAATGCAAATGACCTAATTTTGTTCTGCATGTAAAGATACAAGTTTCTTGCATTTTATTGCTTCCTGAGAGATAATTTATGTTTCTGTTTAGATTTCTCAACACTGCCTAAAAAGGATCGTATGGGGCTCATATTCATAGGTGTGTTGGCTTCGCAATTGGTACAGAGATCGAGGAAACAACACAATTTTCTGCTGAAGGTGATTATTGCAGTCATTTTTCTTTGAAATATGATATCTATCTATGGCTTGTGCTTATAAAAGTACAAAAGGAAGCCATACAGGAGCTTTATTTTGGTGGATATTTTTATGTGGTGTTTCGTATGCTAACATTTAATACAAATTGCTAAATCTGTTCCTTTAGATTTCAAGGATTTTTGGTTTTATATTTTAAAGAGGAGCATATTTTACAAATCAGATGCTCGAGTGTGGTTATGCCTTTTATAACAGTATAAAGGTGCAGGTCTTAATCTTTGGATATAGCACAACCTTCAAGCGATAGAAGCTTTACAAGACATAAGTTGCCTAGGCTGATCTGAACCTTTCCTCCCCCGCCTGTTATTACATTTTCTGTTTCTTGTCTTGAGCCTTGACCTCTAGCTCACCTGCCTGTTACCCATTTTTCCTTGCTTATTGCTTGCTTTGTTTGCTACCTTTTCTCTAGTCACTAGGTCACTGCTCCTAGTTTTCTTTCCTAGACTAAATTGTACTGTGCTTTCGATTGTGTTTTGTTTCAGTTCTTTCGTGCCTGATTTGGTACTTTTCTTCTAATTGAGTTTCACATTATGTATGTTTCCTTCTTTTAGTTCTACTTTACATTTCATTTTTCTTATGAATTTTCAGTTTGTATTTTCTGCTTTTATGTATTTCCTTTCTTGTTCCAGATATCTTTGTTCATTTTCCTTGGTACAGCATGACTCAAGTCCCCAGACACATAGAGACCATGGGGTGGATATGTAGACACATAGAGACCATGGGGTGGATATGTTTATCCTCAGAGATTGTGCAGCACAAGCACACTTTTTAAAATTGATAAGTTAGATTGTTGACATTCAGGCTTAATTGGTGTAGATCATGTATGTATTTGTATGATGTGATTACTTTTATCTTTATCATTTTAGGATGCAAAAAATAAAGTGCATATAATTTGGTGCATGCAAGAGGGGGAGACGGGAAAGAGGTGGCCGGGGGGGATCTTTGGGGTTGTTTGCAAGGACCTATCATTAATCTATTCATTCATTGGTGTTATTTTCTTAAATATTGTTTTTTAAAAGAACTTGAGAGTTCTTTACCTTCAATGACACATGCATGCAAGGCCTCCACCCTTGCAGCTGTTGCCTGCCTTGCTTCCCTGCTCGTCGCATTGCTGCTCCTGCGCATCACCTTACTGCTCCCCCTGCTTGCCACCCTGCAAATCTCCCTTGTCGCGTAGCTGCTCTGCCCTTACTCCGCCTCCCCCTGCTTCAGCCGCGCCATAGTTACCTCACCTCAGCCCAGTCATATCCTCTTCAGCCCCGCCATAGCCCCTTTCCTTCCCCCGGCCTATGCTGCTCCTTCCCTCACCATTGGGAGTCTCATTCCCACGCCACTGCCCCCACTCTTGCTCCTGTGTTGCGATTGGTTCCAGCCCTAAAACTTTCTGGGACGGACCTTTTCCAGCCTGCCATTCGAGCTCTCAATCAGTGCGGCGCTCTTAGACTTCCATTCGCAGCTCTAAATGTACCTGCTATATCCAGGACGCCTGTTCTTTTACCTCTGCTCCAGTTTCAGCTCCTCTAGTTTGCCTCTACATAATTCCAGCACCTCCAGTTTGTTTCTGTTGTTCCATTGCCTACCAGCCCATTCCTTGTCTTCCTGCCTGGTCTCAAAGGCAGAACTGATCGGAAGGAAGGCCAATGACCCCTCCCCCCCCTCTTCCCAAAGCAACTGAGAGGAAAAAAATCAAGAAAACAACTCCAAAAAACAGTAAGAACCATGGCAAAAGGAGAGAGAAAGAAAGAAATTTTATTAGAGTCTTCGGAAGACCGATGGGTCTATGAGACTGAAAGAAAACCTGATACAAATCACAGTAAGGGTGGAGACTACTGAAACGAGCATCATCACCCGTGCTGAATCCTAAGTTTTATCATACATAATCAAATACATCTGGATGTAACAATGAAAAGAAAAGGATTGGAGCGGAGCGGAATCCTTCGTATGTCATGTCGCCCTAGCTGGTGCATAGCCGGTGATGGGACACTGGTGCCCGTCAAGGGGTGCCGTGCGTCTCGGTCTCCTAGACGAGGCTTGATGCCAGAGCCACCGTGACTCCCGTGGGACGTATCCCAGGTCTAAAGAATGACGGGAGGTCCCCCAGAGTGATCTGTGTGTCCCCTCGATGTCTCGTGTGTCATGTTGCTGTCGTCGGGTCGGGGTCTCTGTCACGTTTGCGGCTAGAGACTAGAAGATCAATGTCACTCGATGGGAAGAACTCTGTGATCCTGCTCTGAGAGGTGTTTGATGATGTGGCCAAGCCCCGTTGCCTGAGTAAGTACTCTCTGTGTCGGACCCCCACATGAATGAAGGCCGCGAGGAGGCATCTCTGATCTGGGTAGGCGAGGAATCTGGAAAGGAGCTCGGAGCTGTCTCTGAAGAGGCAGTGGTAGCGACCTCGGATCTCGTAGTACACTGGGCACTTGAAAATAAAATGCTCCTTCGACTCAACCTCCTGACAATCACACAATATGCATAAGCGATGCTCCCTAGGAATCCCCTCTGCTCTGCCGCTCTCTATGTGGAGGCGGTGTGATGATACCCGAAATGTCCGATGGAAATCCGTAGTGAGTGAGGCATATGAAGCTCAGTGTACCCCGGTGGTGTGATGAATCTCTCCTCCAAAATACGAAGACAGTAATCTCTGTAGAAACTCAGCTTCACTGGAAGCTCCCTCGGCTCCAACCAAGTCCTAAAGGTGTGTAGCTACGGGGGATCCTCTCGAATGACCTGGTTGGTGTGTGGCCCGATTGGGATGGTGGGTGGGAGTACCGGAGGGGCATCTAAACTGTACTGAAAAGGAGGTATCCTATCGATGTGGAACCCTAGTCTCGTAAACCATCTGTGAGTCCGTGCATACCAGCATCGCTCATCTCCCTCTGCTGCCAACCTCATGGAGGAATCGAGAGCCAACCATGGCAACCTCTGTCTCCCTGATGTGCAGTCCCCATATGATCTAACCCGGTGTAGATATGTGATGGTATGAAAGGCTGCATCTAGCCGGAGTGGAGAAGCACCAAACTCGGCCTGAATGATGTGATGTGGTATAGACGGTTTCCCCCGGATCATCCATGAGAGCATGAGGATCTGCAGGCGCTCCACCCGTGTCCACTCTATCTCTGACATGTCAGGCCCCCAACAAGGGCTGCCTTACATACCGGTTGGTCGGACCAAGGAGTCGAAGAGAAGAGACTTGGTCCGAGGGTCCTGGAAGTGGGAGTGGAAGCATTGTCTCTCTAACCGAGCCAGTGAGGTGTACCCCGTGCTCAGTCTGGCCTGCATCACTGGTCCCATTGTGAAGATCAGGCCGGAGAAGATGTCCCCAAGTAAGTGTATGAGGATACGATCTCAACTGGTGACCCACCGAAAGTAAAAGTAAACTGCTTTCGTTGCATGTTTGCTCGAGAGGTGTTAAAGATCATGACCTTGGTCTTGCCAAGGTTGACCTCCAAATCATGGGATAAACAAAAAGCCTGCAGTGCATCCAGGTGTCGCTGGAGCCTCTCGGGTGTGGATGACAAGAGTGCCACGTCATTTGCATAAAGAAGAATCTTGATGATGATCCCGACAAGTGAGCAACCGGTCCCTCCGAACGCCGCCATGAAAGTCTCAAGCTCATCGATGTAGAGGCCAAACACGTTAATAAGGGACAACCCTGTTTGACCCCTATGGTACTCAAGATCTCATCTGTCCAACCTGCGCTTGTTCGAACTCGGCCTGAGACTCTCTCATAGAGTGCCATGACTGCCCAGATGATCTCTTGATCAAATCCCAATGTCTGTAGGTGTGTGATGAGACGAGCTCGAGATATTGTGTCAAAGGCTTTGCGGAAATCCACAAAGCAACAATATACCCTCTCCTTCCGTGATCTGGCCTCCTCAATGACACTCCTGAGTGTGAGTATGTGATCCATAGTCCCATGGTCTCGCCTGAAAGCGGCCTGACCCTCTGCTCTGAGCCCACTCATCTCTGCGAACAGGCTGACCGACGCATCCAATACAGCTGCATAGATCTTGGACATCACATGTCCAATCATGATAGTCCTGTAGTTACTCGGGTCCATGGGATCCCCTGCATTGTGGATGGGGGTGATGGTGTTGAGTGTCCAAGTGCGGGGGAAGCCAAGGCAAACAGCGTCATTGAATAGCTTTGCTAGGATCGGGGCTAACGTGTCGATCCCATATGCGATAAACTCAGTGCATAGCCTCTCGTGATCCTTAGCTCGGCCATTGTGCAGTTTCAATGTTGCATCCTTGACTCCCCCTTTGGTGAACAATGTGCAAGTGGTGGGGCGAGGTGTGTGTATGAGATCTGGAGTGGGCTGGTGTGGGACATCATAAAGATGGTGTGCATACGTGTGCGAGACTCTCGTGTTGGTGAGGGGTGATGGAGACCTACGCTCAAGGAATCTCCGCCAAAAATCCTTAGAGTTGTTGCTGTACAAGATGTGCAGTAGCTCCTCCTCATTTTGACAAAGAAATGCCTGCTTCTTCCGACGTACGAGACGTCGGTACTTGCGTACCGTGTCTGGTGTGTTCGGGAGGTGACATTTGGTTTCAAGTCGGAGCTGTCGGCGATAAGCCTTGCACTCTGCATTGTACCAATTGTTGCAGGGTACAGAACCAAGAGGTGGTGGTCTAGTGGACTGTGTGGTGTGGGGAAAGATTTGGAGGGCAGCCTGGTGGAGTGTGCGACTAATCAGGGCAGCACGGTCCTCTATGAGTGGTATGTGATCGATGTAGGTTAGGAGTCTGTTTAGGCATCTAGAGTAGGCCGGTGAGAGGCTATGATCAAAGTATATGTCGTGGTAGGTGTCGTGCTTCCTATGTGATGTGTGTGGTGTGGCTAAGCGTGGGGTGGCGATAGTGAAGAATAGGTATGTGTGATCAGCTCCTGGAGGGAGTGGTGCTACGGTGAAGTCGGTGATACATGAAGTGAAGGTAGGGGATCCCATGATGTAATCTACTACACTAGTGCCCCCCCCGTGTGGGAAGCAAGTAAAACCACCTGAGGAGGGCCATAGGTCAAGCCCGTTGTAGATGATGAGATCATGCATCTTGCCCAGACCAAGGAGCGGGTGTCCATATGGTGTAACAGGCCCATGTCGGTCCTGGTCATACCTGCTCCGTCTAGGTCCATGTCTGGTAGCATGATAGAGTTGTCTCGGAAGTCCAGGAGTGGTGCTTGGCACGTGCTCGTCCTGGCGTTGAAGTCCCCAACAAGGAGAACTTCCTCGCGGGCTGAAAGGTCTGGGATATCCTGATGTAAGGGTGCATATGGCGATGTCTCACCCTCCTCTCGTGCCACTCTGGAAGTGGGATGTGTCTGGCGGGAAGTAGCATATTGCTATGAAAAGGTCACGGATGTCTGTGCGTCGGATCCGGATCCACATGAATTGGGAGTGTGCATCCTTCTTGTCAATGGAGATGGCTCCAGCGAGGGAAGACCTGTACAATACTGCGACCCTGCCTGATCCTCGGACTCCTCTTGTACCCCTCGTCTCATCCCTGAAGGCTGACTCCCATGTGTAGCTCCTCTTGTACCCCTCGTCTCATCCCTGAAGGCTGACTCCCATGTGTAGCCACCGACTATCGGTAGTGGACGCTCTGGGCTCTGGTGTGTCTCCGTGTAAAAGACTATGTCTCGTCTTGTATAAGACTCCTAGAAGTTCCTTGGGTCTGACCATAAGGTGCCATTACAGTTCCAAATGGTGCAGTCTAGGGGTCTCAGAAACCTGAGCCTCATAGGCCCCGTTCCTCTAGGGGATACGACGGGTGTCGGTCAACAACCTACCATCTCGGACCACGGCCCATTTTCCCTCCTTGCGGGCAACATCCCGCTGCTGCAGAAGAACTCGTTGCTCCTCAATCTGTAGTGGTGTCAAATCCTCGTCCATGGACATGATGCTCTCGTAGAGAAGACAAGAAGGAAGAGAAAAAGAAAAAGCAGATTAAACAGCCACCGAAAGTAGAGATCGAGAACATGAATAAGTGCAGCAACCGCAATGATTTGCAGACCAATAGCACGGCTGTATAGAAGGCAGCCATCATAGCCTCAGCCTTAGCAGTTTCAGCTTCACCTCAACTATCATTATCATCATCATCATCATCACCATTTGTGGAGATGGCAGTACCATCATTGTTGGGTATTCCTAGAGGATCGTGTTCAAGAAATTTGATATTCAGATCAGCATGAGTTCAGTAAATCAATGGATGGAGAAACTATGAGGTTCAATCATATTTGGAAGATATGATGAGAGCTTATGTCTCTTGGAGACAATGTAATTAGGAGGACTGTCTTCCACTATTAGATTTTTACAATATGACTAAGCATTCAACCACCCGAATCATGCTGATATATGGATTCTAGCCCAGGGCCCCATGGGTAATTGGCTTGCAAGAGTCAAAGTTGGCACCATTGCTGATTGGTTGCAATAGCAACAAGATATGCTGTAGTTCGCAAGGAAAAGCATAGAATTAGCTCAAGATAGAACACAAATTTTATGCTAATGAGAGCGGTCACGTCGAGCTATCTAGGAAGTTCAGTGGGTTTACTTGAAGATCCCTATCTACTCTCAAGTAATTCGAACTACTCAGGTCTATAAAATATCTCCATGTTTTTGTTGTCCTTTCTTGATCCTTTAAAAAATCAATGAATTGGCCTACAAATTGTGTTTATTTGATGGTGTTCATCCAATCTTCCATGTCAATAGAAGTTGAGTGCTGTAGATAATTTACTCTGTGAGGATGAACTTGTATAGCTTGAGGATCCAACCACTTTACCGAAATGTCTTTGGATATACAAACCAAGAGCTTAGGAACATGATTGAAGCAGAGCTGAAGGTTAAGTGGAAGGATCTCTTAGAAGGGGATAGTACTTCAAAAAAGTGTTGATTTCTTCGGTGTCAATTCCCAGAGTTTGTATTAGTCCTTCTCTGCATAAGGGCTGGAGAATGTTTTGTCCACATTTAGACATAGCGTGGCTAGTTTTATGGAGATCAGGTAAATCTAAGGGTCCTGTCACCTCACCATGTGGTAGTTAGGACATGAGATACGATTGGTATAGTTACGGTTGTCTGAGCGTGGAGACACCTAAGACAGCCTATGCCTTGGGCCATTCTTAGGAGTTGGGCCTCTTGAGAATAAAAAGCTAGGATGGAGCCCGTCCAAGCCTATGCCTCCCTAAAGGCATTTGTGCATAGATGGGGCTGCGTGGTATGGAACATGTAGTCCTACCTTAGATAGTTGAAAACCATAGTTAGGTTTTGATCTGCGCTATCTAATGTGCATGTTGGTGATACGGTGTCTCTTTATTAACTGGAATACACTCAAAGATTATTGGTTATGGAGATTATGTCCCTCTTATAAGTTTGAACTATATAATCTAGTTTTGTACTTGTTAACCAAGCGTTATTGCCTAGCACATTGAGGCTCGCCCTCAAGGCCCAGTCTGAAGGTACTAGGATGTCTATAGGGTGTATAAACCCTGTGAGTGGGTACGAATGCCCTATGGATGTGTGGAGCACCCCACTCTCGTGAAGCCTATGGAGGATGACTTGGTAAGAAAGTGATAAGCCCTATGGGCCTCAACAACCCTATGGGTGGGAAGATTATCCTACGTGTAGTAGAATCCATCCCATGCACTAGCTCCCATTATCTTGCCCCACTAGATGTGATTGGATGACTATTGTAAGAATTGTTACCTGTTAATATCCTCACGAAATCGCCACCACCATAGCAAGATGGTGTATGAACTCATGGTGAAAACCTTGGAAAAGAGATCTCTATAATTGAAGATGAATAGTGCATAGATTTGATGAAGATAGCCAGCTTGATATGTCAGGTCATGAAACAAGACCTCACACAAAAACTCGCATGTGTAATCAATTAGCGTGCACAAATAATAAATAAATGAGAAAAATGGAGGAGATATCCATGGATAGGGTAGGCCTATTATAGTTGCTTTGTGTTCAGGATCACTTACAATTAGGAGGGAAAAGTCTTGTAACCTTATCATAATTTACACGCAAATGTGTAGCCCAATCTATGGTTTGCACACCCTATCTCCTAGGGTATGCCACTATAAATAACTTCCCTATAGAATACATATGTGGACTCTGATGATTGCTTGTTTATTAGATTGCTAAATTATCCGTAGTAAGGTTATTATGTTCCAAAAGCTGTTTTTTAGGTGTTGTATGGAATAATGAATATAAGTTGTATTGTATGCAGATCCATCATTACTACTAAGATTTCTTGTCATAGAGCATAGCACCAATACTGTCTACACAGCTTACCTCTTATCTGTATGATAGGACTCCGGAGTCTTTGATGGTCTGTAGATGTTTTTCCACTCATTTGGCCGATTGTTATTGGCATTCCTACAAAAATATTAATTGTTAAAATTTGACCTTGATATTGCGATAACAAAATTTGCTGCAAGATGTTGACTTTTGATTGTATGTTGCAGAAGAAGATAGTGTTGCAAAATGTAGCACTAGGAAGCGAACACCCAGAAGGCTAATAGATTCTTTTATTGGTTTAAAGAAAGGACTCTTTGATAGACATCGTGGAAGCTTTGATACAAGCGTTGGTGTGGTATGTTATTTTGGATATAGAGATCTCTTCATCGAAGCACATATGTTTCTGTTGTTGTTGATGGTTTAGCATCTTCCATGTGCATGTTTTCCACCGTTATCAAAAACCTAATGTCCATTATAATTGTACATGTTGTCAAAATATTTTGAGGGCAGTTTGTTTCACAATCAAATAATGTTCAAAAGAAATAAAACTGCTTCCTTTTATAATGATTTGATTACTATGTGTGTTCAAACGATTTGGCAAAATACAATTTGTACAGCTTTAATAACCTACAACATTTGAAGGATGAAAACATGACATGGTATTCTGTTTGAAAGCTTCCAAACAAAAGCTTTTGATACTATTGCCCTCTTTGACAGCGCCCCCCTCCCCCCCCCCCCCTCCCCTTTTCCTTTCCCTCTTCCTTCCCCTTTCTCCAAAACAAAAATAAAACACCAAAAAAGAAAGAAAAACGTACTATCTATGAGAAGGTTTGAAAATGATACAAGGTTTCAACAATCCTTGAGGCTTTGAAAATAAAAGTGTTGGCTGTCCCGCAGCCCCCCTCTCGGGGTCTCACCTCACTGCCTAGGGTAGCCCGAAAGCCGACACCAACAGCCAATGTGGAGGACTATACAACGAATAGATACCTCGATCTGGAAAATGTAGAAGAGACCTATCGGCCATACTTTGTAGAAATGCTCTCACTTTTTGGAAGTCTTCCTAGAACCCTCAATGCCTTGCTTTGAGATGGTTCATAGGTGCAGATGATGTTGTGCCAGATATTGATAAGGGTAGCAGGCTGAGTGTGGTGTCCCCTCATCACAAAACATCATGCTTCCCAGATATGCTACGCTGTGATGCTAGCAGTCATCTCCCAAATGTTGTCCTTTGGCAAAAGCTCTGGGCACCATCAAACCAGAGGGGAGGAATCGTGGATATCTTGGGGCTGATGACTTGCTCATCTATCAAATAAGTTAAGGAGATCATCTCTATGGCAAGGCACCTAGCTGTAATTGTAAGTCAATGCTGGTTGCTTAAGAGGAGAAAGCAACCCTCTGCTGTCCTCTTTGATTTTCCAATCCACCATGGCTAAAACTATCCTTCTAGGTCGTATTGCGCCTCACGTAGTGGTCGACTCTTCAATAGCCATTAACGCCACTGAGTGAACTCTCTGTAGGGTGTGAAGTCGATGCCCATCTCCTCCCCAGCCACTGAATCACTCTAATCCTCAGCCACTCGAGTGAATCCAAGGTTCATCCTTGGCTGGATCTATTCCTAGGTTTGACTTTAGCTGCAATGACCTTCCCAAGTCTATGCCTTAGATCCATAGGGATGACGAATTAATAATTCATGAAGAAAACTCGAGTGAAACACCGGTCCTAGAGTATATGCCAAGCCAGCGAGGGAGGTTTGTTGCATCTAGAGCCGCTCTGAGTCCGTCTTGCCATATTTCCGAGATAGCTGTGTCAATCTCCACCATCCTACGACCAGCTCCCCTTAGATGTGCTCGTGCACAAAGTCGCTACTCAAGATGTTGTGGGAGCTAGCTCTAACCCCACATGGATTGGACGGGTTCACTATCCCATTGAGCCCATCTAATATGAAGCATGTGCTCGATCTCGAACCTTTGAATGCCAAATCAAGAGTTGTTGCTCTATCTCCTTTCTACAATAGGGGCTAGTCTGAAAGAGACCAAGCTTGAGAGATACCTCCACACCCACATCAGACTCCTCATTAGTAGCGACCCCTTCTCCTTTAAAGGGGATTTTGTGAACATCAAACAGTTTGACTATTACCATTGTCCCCTTGTGCAAAGGTTGTTCCCTAGAAGACCTTGTTGGAGCAGAAGCTTCTAGAGTTCTATGCGTGGGCTAAGCCATTCTAAGGATGAACTTGCTTAGGAGAGCTCTACTACGCATCTGTGGGTCAATGATGCTAAGACTCCTTTCTAATTGTGGTATGATTAGGGTTCTATCTGACCCTTCTCACAAGAAATCGAACACCAAACGCCGAAGATGGCCAATACAACCTCTGTGGGAGTACCAACAAGATGCAATGTACCATGCCATGGCCAAAAGGACTTGGTTTACTACTAAATTTTTCTCTTTCAAATATAGCTTTGCAAAGCTCCAGTAAAGGAGCTTGTAGCGCATACACTTTGTTAGCACTTAGCCCTGATATGTGCCTTGTAGGTCGAAGTCCCTGGCATATGCCTTGTAGGTAAGGTCACCTCATATAGTTGACTTCATTGGTCAACCATATGGTTGACTTCGGGGCAATATAGGCCACCCCTTTGTACTATCTCATTATCCATTTGCAAGTACTCACGTTTGCTTCATCTTGTTGTTTGCTCCCTTGCACTCTAACTGCCATTCCATTGCTTCCCGCACCCAACAGTAGTATCATAGCACTTTGTATCTTGCTCCTGTGCTTTAGCCCCGACAGTGGATTTACTTCAGTTACAATAGATCAAGCTGCAACAGTTTCATGACTAGCAGTTTGCAAGCAGATTTGTGCCATTTTTGTAGCGTGACAGCAACACTAGTTTGACGTGTCATCAGTCGTACAAGTTAGATCACAGTCGTCGGACTATTTCCAAAGCGCAGTCCAGCATTGCCGTACAGCGTCACCAAATGTAAGTTGCATCAAATTGACTTATCAATCGGGGCTACAATCGTAGTATCTGCTTGCTGCCTACTCATCGTACATCGCCATACACCAGCAAGTTTGTCTGTCCATACAATATAATGTCTGCAGTTGTCTGTACAAACGTACAAAAATTCGCCGTGCAGCACGACTTCACGTTTGTACAATCGTACGGAAATTGACCGTACAAGCATACAGAAGTTTGCCGTACAGTCTGGTTTTTATCCGTACAATCGTATGTGCAGCTTGCGCCATGTCCTTAAATCTGCCGTACAATTCAAAACTGTCCGTATAGTCTGCCAAAAACATATGTAGACTTATAAATTTGCAGCTCTCATTTGCAGGCTCGCAAGAAATTGGGCATTTTTCTTGCTTTGATAGATAGCGTAGTAAATTGCCGAATTGCAGACAAATTTGGGGCTTTTCTTGCAATTGCCCTCTTTCTGACTGAATTTTGCTCTACAAATTGCGGCTTTTGGCATTGGGATGCAATTTTTGCAGAAAACAAGACATTTGGCAGCTTTGCAGGCATTTTTTCACTCAGTGAGAGTCAGAATTGCAGACATTTGTGAATATTAGCAGGCTGAATTAGCAGATTTTGGGGATTTTTGCGGCCATGTGCAATTTATTGTAAACATTGCATGCAGGAGCATTGACATTGGCTTGAAATTGCAGCACATTGAGTCACATTTGCAGGTTGCAGCACAATTTGGGGCTTTTCAAATTTGCCCTCGTTTTTGTTTTTTGTTTTTTTGGCAAGAAATAGACTTCCATTAAGTATGAATAAAACCCACAAGAACAAGCTCAAGGTGTAATGCATCATGCAGTGCATGAAAAAAGTCCTCAAGAAGAGGTACAAAATAACCAATGTTGAGGTTGAAAATGCCACCTCAACCCTGTGGAAGACTTAGAGAAGAAGGGAGAGCCCCTCCATTCCCTGAGGAAAGAAGCCCTCCTAGCAGAAGCTGCTTGAGAGGATCCTTGCATGCTCGTCCCGATGGCCATTAGGGTACGTATAGTGTCTGTCCATATACTGGCCATAGTGTGAGAGGGGTGGACCTGGGATCCATCCAAAGCCTCTGTGCATCTGGCTCTCCAAATATGCCACGCTGAAATGCCTGCTAATATCTCCCAAGAAGAGTCCACCGAGGCATGCACAACCCTGAAGGGTAAGGCAGGAACGACATGTAGAGAACATGGCTCAAACAATTGTCGTCTGATAGTTATAGCCCAAGATGAGTCACGTCTCTCAAAGAAGATGAGAGGCCCTGAAAGGGAAAGCCAAGCAACTGAGCCCCAAGTCATGAAGAAAGGGGAAGGAGCAAAAGAACTGAAAATCCTTGCAACCACCTTTGATATAACCCCTTCTTGTCGGCAATCCCATAGACAAGTCTCCAGTTGAGATTGTATCCTCATACACTTACTTGGGGGTCATCTTCTCCGGCCCAACCTTCATGATGAGACCAGCGATGCAGTCTAGACTGAGCAGGGGATACGCCTCACTGGCTCGGCTAGAGAGACAGTGCTTCCACTCCCATTTCCAGGACCCTCGGACCAAAGCTCTTCTCTTCGACTCCTTGGTCCGACCAGCCGATATGTATGGTAGCCCTTGTTGGGGACCTGACATGTCAGATATAGAGTGGACACGGGTGGAGCGCCTGCAGATCCTTATGCTCTCATGGATGATCCGGGGGAAACCATCTGTACCACATCATATCATTCAGGCTGAGTTTGGTGATTCTCCACTCCAGCTAGATGCAGCCTTTCAGACCATCACATATCTACACCGGGTTAGATCATATGGGGACTGCACATCAGGGAGACAGAGGTTGCCATGGTTGGCTCTCGATTCTTTCATGAGGTTGGCAGCAGAGGGAGACGAGCGAGGCTGGTATGCACGGACTCACAGATGGTTTGTGAGACTGGGGTTTCACATCGATAGGATACCTCCTTTTCAGTACAATTTGGATGCCCCCCGGTACTCCCACCCACTATCCCGATTGGGTCACACACCAACCAGGTCATTCGAGAGGATCTCCTGCAACTACACACCTTTAGGACCTGGTTGGCGCTGAGGGAGCTTCGAGTGAAGCTGAGCTTCTACAAAGATCACTGTCTTTGTATTTCGGAGGAGGGATTCATCACACCACCGGGGTACACTGAGCTACACATGCCTCACTCACTACGGATCTCCATCGGACAGTTTCGGATATCATCACACTGCCTCTGCATAGAGTGTGGCCGAGCAGAGGGGATCCCTAGAGAGCGTCACATATGCACATTGTGCGACTGTCAGGAGATTGAGTCGGAGGAGCATTTTATTTTCAGGTGACCAACGTACTACGAGATCTGAGGTCGCTACCACTGTCTCTTCAGAGACGGCTTCGGGCCACTTTTCAAATTCCTCACCTACCCAGATCAAAGATGGCTCGCGGCCTTCATTCACGAGGGGGTCCGACACAGAGAGTACTTACTCAGGCGACGGGCTTGGCCACACCACCAGACACCTCTTAGAGTAGGATCACAGAGTTCTTCCCATCAAGTGATATTGATAGTCCAGCCTCTAGCCACAAACATGACAGAGGCCCTGACCCGACAACCGTAGCACGACACACGAGGCATCGAGGGGACACACAGATCACTCTGGGGGACCTCCCGTCACTGTTTAGACCCGGGACACATCCCACGGGAGTCACGGTGGCTTTGGTTTTGAGTCGAGTCTCCTCCAGGAGACCGAGACGCACGGCACCCATTGACAGATGCCAGCGTCTCATCACCGGCTACGCACCAGCCAGGGCGGCATGACATACGGAGGATTCAGCTCCGCTCCAATCTTTTTCCTTTTTCCTTTTCATTGTCACACCCAGATGTATTTGACTATGTATGATCAGACTTAGGACTCAGCACGGGTGATGATGCTCATTTAGTAGCTCCACCCTTATTGTGGTTTGTATCAGGTTTCTTTTAGTCTCATAGACCCATCGGTCTTCCAAAGACTCTAATAAATTTCTTTCTTTCTTTCTTCTTCTTTCTTTCTTTCTCCACAGCAACATGGCAACGGGGACAAGTAGGGTCAGCCTCGAACTTGGATCTCCACAGGCTCACTGCAATCCCACCATGAATAGAAAGCTAGAAAAAGAGTGATTTTTCTTTTCCTGTGGGATTTCTAGAGGCTCCTCCAATTATTTTTTTTGCAGATCAGTAGAAATGTGAAAGGCATCCCAATTAAGAGCTCTAGAGGACCTACAACCTCTACAATTGAGCTGAAATATCTTGGCATTGCTAACTGTGTAATGAAAGAAGGGGAGGCTCTTCTCTCGGTGCCCTTTGTCAATCCACTTCCACTCTCTTGGGTCCCATTGCTGGCACTTTATTGGGACACCTCCATAAAGCCATAATCTCCATGATATGGCAAGGCTGCATCGATTTGCTGAATTCTGTTTGCACTCCCTTTGAGATGACTAACCACGTGAGCTTTCCTATCCTCTGGAAGCTTTTTGAAAGCTTCCCAGGCACGTATAGTGGAGCCAGGTCCCCTATCCCAACTGGACCATTGCATGTAGTGAGAGGCACTTCCACATGAGTGGCTCCCTATCAATTTCTTCATGAGAGGAAGGGGTAACGGGTAACCCTCCAAAGAGTACTCCTGAAGCTGGCCCATGCTTTCAGGATAGCAACCATGAGAGGGAGGAAGGAGATCTGAGATGGGCTGAAGTGAAGATCCATTTGCTACTATCCATCCAGTAACCTCCCAAAGACAATGTGCATGAATGTATGCTGCGAATAAAAATCCTTTCACAGCTCCTGCCTAGGCTTAAGTCCCCGAGCACAGAAGGCTCTTCGATTGTAGCTTAGCTTGGGCTGAAAGTCTAGTGGTCAGAGCAATTTTGGAAAGAAAGCCAAAGGGGTCTCAAGAGCGCAGGCTGGCTCCGAGTGCACTGGACGTTGACTCACTGAGAGGATGGATGAGAGGTTATGGGCCAAAGATGCGTATGAGTACGAACTAGCTGTGGAGTTCCTCATGGTTGGCTTGGATCCAGATAGTTGTGGATATCGACTACGAACGTAGACGCTCCGGGACAACCGCGAGAGATTGCCACTGCTTCGGGCTTCACGACTGCTTCGGGCTCCGGGACAACCGATTGCCACTGCTTTGAGCTTCACGACTCACGAGAGTGGGAGCTTGGCGACCTTGTCATGGGGATTGTCTTCAGGACACGGGCACAACATGTGAGATCCGCACGTAGGAGGGCAGCTCATGTTGGGTTTCAGCATGGATATGAGGCGGATGTGAGCTAGCTCAGGACTTGGCTAAGGGCCAAGGGATTGGCACCTTAAGCCCCAATCCACTCTGTCATAAGCTTTCTCAAAATCTAGGAGTAGAATGGCTAGCCTCTGACCACTCTCCACGGCCTGCTTAGAATCTTCCCAAAATGAGAAGATATTATAAAAAATGCTTATACCATGCACAAAACCAGTCTGCGTATCATGAAGAGTTGCACTTCCTCTGAGCAAAATTGTGTGAGCAGGTTTTATGAGCGATTCAAGATTAGCAATAGACTCAAGGAGTGTTTAGTAGAGAAACTAAGTTGGAAATTAGTTCTCTCTCTTCATTTTCATTATGGAGTGTTTAGTACTACACAATTTGCTGGCTATTTCTAGAGTGTTTAGTAGAATGAATTTATAGATTGTCTCTATTAAGTAAGCATGAAAAACCAAGACAAAAACAATGAACCAATAATTAAATACCGTGCTTCCATCAAACCATAGCATGTTATATGTTCTCTCCATAGAGTTTTATTATCACTTTTTGTGGCTCTCATTAGAGGCTTCATCATTGAGAATTAATGATTATTTCACTAAAATGTGAAAAATCTACGAAGACTAATATATATTATGACTATTTTTATAGTCTTAAAAATTAAATTCGGAATTTGAGACTCTAAGGTGTGCTCAAATAGCCTGTTTTGTTCAATTTGAGTGGCTAAATGACTATGTTTGGATAGTGGAGGTGAAAGTTATGACATTGTAAAAAATGTTGTCCAAGATAGTTTTGTAGGCGAAACTACCTTTTGAAGGCTTCCAAGAAATGGCTTTCTTTGGAGAAACCCCCTACGAAGAGGGCTGATGAGAGCGTTTCTTCAAAGTCCAAGGTAGTTTCACAATGAAACTGCTTCCTTCAAATGAGTTTCTTTGGAGAAACCCCCCATGAAGAGGGGTTATGAGAGGTTTTCTTCAAGTATACTCCCCTATCAAATAGAAGTTATGAGAGGAGATATGAGGGGATTTTCTATGAGAAACGCACTCTACACTCGGGTTTTTTCAAAATCCTTTTCATCCCAGTATCCACCATGCCTAACATCATTGTCATCGTGAGATGAAGTTCTCCATCTTTGTGCGAAGATTTATGGACACAATAGACATTCTCAATTGAAGTGGAAATGTGCTCTTTTTGTAATTAACTATAAAAATATAGTTTCTATGAGAAACATGGTTTTAGTAACATACCCTAATATGCCTTTTTTGAAGTAGAAATATGAAAATTTTGCCCTTCGCTCGGATGTTCGAAGGTTTTTGCTCAGAACGAGGGAGAAAGTCCATGTGAACCTGGGCACTGCAAAATCCCATTTGAGTTAATAAGCTGTGAAACTCTACTATGACAGGGGACAAGAAGAGAAGAAGTGTTTATTAACTCTACCCCCTATCTGAGTTCAGAAATGACTCCCGGGCATGAAAGGCATACTCTGCTCTTTGATCAGCAATATCTGCAGATGATCCCTTGCTCCAGCAAGGTGCCCCTGAATCCAAGCATCTGTGGGCCTTTTCTGCTCTTTGCTCTGCAGGGTTGCCAACTGCTGGCAAATACCAATCTCTCGTCTAAGAATCTCCGATGTCCTGGTACTGGCGATAGAATGATACTAGCTGCTTATACCAGTCAGGGCTGCAGCCATAAGTGAAGGAGATGGTACTCCACCCTACATATGTGACATCCATATGTGCAAAGCTGCCTCTCTGAGATCCTCCTCTGCATAAAAGACATGTGGAATCCTAATACTGGCAGAGCGTCCCCTCAAGTGAGGCTTAGAAATCATTAGTACTACCGGAAATTGGTCTGAAGTAAAAACACCAGTGGCAATGCATAGTGACCCACCTCTACTATCCAAAGCCCAATCATCTACATAGAATCTATCAATCCATGCATGTATAGGCATCTGCTGTATACTGTTCGACCACGAAAACAGGAGAGACTGAGTCTGAATGTGAAAGGCATCATCAATCCAAGCATCTCTGCCATTGAACGAAACAAAAGGCATCCTAGGCTGCCCTCTCTAGAGAGTGAATGCCACCCTCTCTTCCCCTTTTTTTATCAGAAGGCAACTCAACATGTTGAAGTCACCTCCAATCTCCCATGAGTCTGCAATGGGGCCCAAGAGAGCAGCTCCTTCCACATAAGGACATGGTCCCCTATATTGTTTGGAGCATAAAGGTTAAGAAAGCCAACCTAATGTCCCCCAATCAAGAGAATAATCCATTGAGCTCTAGCGGGGATGATCAATCCGTGTCCAACAACCAAGGGGAAAAAGGATTGTGAAACTGAAATGCAAGTACCTCCCCTAGTGCCCAAGGCAAGTGATAGACTCTATATGTTCCAACTAACGATCCTCATCGGCGCAGGGAAGTTGGATGAAATACCTTACCCGACCTGGTAAGTGAAACAAATCTCTCCTAAGTAGGATCCCTCCTGCCAAGGGGAGGAAAATCCATTGGAGAAAGAACTCCTATGCCTACGGAGGGGGATGCTTTGTCAATAGGGATTTCTAGAACAACATTTCCAAAGGTGGAGGGACAAACTCCTCCCCGATGTCCTCCAAATCTGTAGAGAATGAGTTCCTTTGAATCAAGCCTAGCTGAGGAGTACGAAGAATGCCTGCACTCAAGGATGGTGAGGGTGGCAGAGGGGCAACCCCCTTGCCTCTATTGATGGAGGTAGAACGAGGAGCAAAAGAGACAAGGGTTTGCAATAGAGAGGGGCCAGGAGTTTGAGAGTCAGAATGAGGATCATCAATAGTCTTGTCCAAGGGAGGATCAGGGGTATCTCTGGTAGGGGGTGAAGCATCAAAAGGCCCCTCCTGATCTGCAACTGGTAGGACGGGGACGGAGGCATTTGTAGCATCACCCGCTCGAGTCAAAGGAGGGTCTGGGGCATGGGGGGTGTCCTCTTGTATGGAGGGAGGATCAACAACCCTGACTGGTACCCAATGGTGAACAGGTGTTGGGCTGACTGAGGGTCGAGGATGCGCCTAAGCTGAGGGTTTTGGGCGCGCTGCTGAAGCTGAGTGTGACACTGCGGGTGGCATGTTGGTCCAAGGTACACAAGGCGAGAAGATGGCACCAAGGGAGCGGTACAAGGAAGGGCTCCACCAGAAGACCACTTGGGTCTCTTCTTCTTCCTTGGGCATCTCTAGCAAAGTGCCCAAGGGCTCTGCATATCCTGCATTGGTCCTGCTTATCGGTGATGGTGAAAGAAGGAGCCATCCGGACGCTGAAGCATAATATGGCCATCCGTGATGGGCGGCGGAGGGGGGAGGTAGAGGCGAGGAAAAGGGGTGGGGATGGCAGCTGAGAGGGCGAGGTGGAGGGGGATGGCTGAGTAGGCGGGAGAAGGGGCTGTGGGAGAGGGAGAGGGAGAGGGAGAGGGAGAGGAAGAGGGAGAGGGAGGGGCTGAGGGAAGGGGAGGGGGAGGGGCTGAGGAAGGGGGAGGGGCAGCAGGTTAGCAGTTCACTCACTTGCATGTCACCTTATGGGCTTTTGCCTTCTTTTTGGCTATTTGCCCTCTCAGAATTTAAGGCTTTTGCCAGATTTGCAGTGACCTTTGCTCATTACAGCCGGTTGATGCACAAAAGTGATAGGGCCAATCCCGCCTTTGTAGCCACTCTCATCCACTAGATATGCTACTGGAAAACAAAACACAGAGCAAAGTAACACTCATTCAAAGTCTTCATCTCTGTGCACATCAACATTCAATACATCTTCAGGCCACATGTCTTCAGGAAGCCATTCTATTTCAGCCCGCTCCTCATCATTCACATGTAATATCACAGACGAATAATCTCCTTGAACCAGGGAAAGCATAATCTCAACATGAAAACCCTCAAATAAAATGCCAAGTATTTCTGGCCCAAGTTAAAGAGATATTATCATGATTCATTTTAACTGCGTCTGTAGAAACAACAGAGTCGAGGTGCAAAGGGGCTGTGAACAGCTCTGTTGTCCTGGCTGGTCCTGATCAATGAGAGGCATAATAGGCTAAATATCTGGCTGCACATGTGGCTACAAATGACCAACAGATGGAGGAGGTACAACCTCAGATGGAACAGCATCTTGAGCATTGGATGGAAACAAAGGCATCAAGCTATCAAAGATATCTGGGGCATCAACAACGGGCTGTTTTTGACAGTCTAGCAAAGGCATAGTGGTAGATTCATCAAACACAACATCCTGACTGACAAAACACTTGCCCATGCGGGGCTGATAGAGCTTATAGCCCTTGATCTCTAAGCTATATCCAATAAAAATGCACTTGACAGCTTTATCATCCAACTTGGTGCGTGCCTTCACAGGCACATGAGCATAGGCCAAGCATCCAAAAGTCCTCATGTGAGAAATGCGAGGCTGATGGCCCGTCCAAGCCTCATAAGGTGTGATAGTCTGCAATGCCTTTGTGGGACATTAACTCAAAATGTAATTAGCACATGACGGCATCCAACCACAACTTGTTAGGCAAATGTTTGCCTTTCAACATGCACCTGGCCATCTCCATGATGATAGACCTATTCTTCCACCCAGCCACGGGATTTTGTTGAGGAGTATAAGGCACCGTGCATCGATGATGTATGCCACGTGAAGCCCAAAAAACAGCAAAATCCTTTGACATGTATTGCAGCCCACTCTCATTCTCAACCAAGGCAATAAAATGCTTGAAGCATGAAGAAACTTCAGATTTGGATTTCAAGGCGAAAATCCAAGTGTACCTGGTGAAGTCATCAATAAAAGTGAGAAAATAATAGAAGCCCCCAAGAGCTGCAACCCTCATGGGTCCACAAACATCACTATGAACCAGATAAAGCTCGCGTGAGAGGCACCAACTCTCCCATCCTTGGGAAACTCAGCACGGTGCATCTTACCAAGCAAGCATGGTTCACAAATATGCTTTGAAGGCATATGCATTTTGGGAAGATCAACAGCCATACCATCCTTATATAACTTCACTAAAGCTCCAAAGTTAAGGTGTCCAAACCTCTCATGCCACAAATGGGTATCTGCCATGGAAGAATCAAGAGAAAAGGCATGTGCATTTGCTAGTGCAGCATCATCATCCAAACATCTGTCACAAGCATCAAGTCTATAAAGACCTCTAGTCAATGTGCCAGTCAAGACCATGGTAAAGGCATGTGTAGCATCATACACACTGCACACCTAACACCATAAAAAAGAACCTGATAGCCACATGTAGCTATGGCTTAAATAGAAATAAGGTTCTTGCAAATGTCTGGAACATAAAGCACATTCTCTAGAGTAACAATACCACCAGAGACAGAAGTAAGAGCAACTTGCGCAATACCTTTCATGGTATATGATGCATTATTGGCACATGTGACACTGCCCCTCTGAGACGTATGCTCTAATGAAATGAATAACTTCCGACAGGAAGTGATGTGCTTGCTAGCACCAGTATCACAGAACCAGGCATCATGAATATCTAAAACTGTCATGCAAGCATCATGAACATTAGGATTATACTGACATGTAACCAAGAAAACCCAATGCTGGTCTTGTGCAAAATTAGCGGGCTCACGTCGATCTTTTGCACTAGAAGAACTAGATACTACAAGACCCGACTCCTTTTTCTTTTCAGATGCAATTCACTTCCTGCAATAGTTGCATCTCTTCTTCTTTTTATTATCCCTCGAAGAAGAGGCACCATGTGAATGATCATCCTGCGAGTGAGTGGGTTTAACAGTTGAAACCTTGCCTTTGCCTTTGTTTTTGTGCTGGGTAGCAAAGGCTTGGGCACTAGCCATAGAAGCATTGCGATTCACACGACTTTGCTCCTCCTGAAGAAGAAGAGCAACCAGCTGGTCAAATGAGAAATGGTTGGCATTGCCACCTGCAATTTGCCTCAATGTAGTAGCAAAGCCTTGATAAGAGTCAAGCAACCCATCAAGGGTATACGAAACAAGTTGAGAATCAGGCATAATCTCATCAATGTTAGCCAATTGCTCTTTCAAATCCTTCACATTAGTGAGATTAGGCATCCATGTTACCACCCTCTTCAAGCTTCAAGTCCTTCAACTGCTTGCGGAGATAGGCAACCCTCACCTCATTCTGCACCTGATACAAAGATGCAAGCTGATCCCATGCTTGCTTAGCTGTCTTGCAAGATCGGATATGAGGGATAATAACCCGTTTCACTGAAAGAGCAATTAAGGCATGTGCTTTGCATCACGACCATCCCACTGAACTGTGGAGGAGCCAAAGTACTTGTAGCTGCAGGTGTTCTAGAAGTAGCATTAGAACCATCACCTGAAGACCCATCACCTGAAGTAGCACCAGAGGTGATAGGTGTAGCATCAGAAGCTGCAGTACGTGTAGGCCTGACCTCAGAACCTGAAACAATATGCCATAAATTCTTGGCACCAAAACATGTCCCATCATGTATGACCACATGGGATAATTGGTGCCATCAAGCTTGTCATCAGCTCCAAGCATGCCAAAAAGGTCATCTTTGTTGCTAGCCATTAATGCAAATAGAGAAGCAATAGCGCAATGGACAAAGGCAAAGAAGGAGAGATACAACTCTCAACTGCAAGTACTAGTGTCTGCACAAGCCTCAAGGCTTGAAACTGCACAAATAACTTGCTGTCCCAACTGAGAAGCGGAATGAACAGCAAATATGTGACTTCAAGAGTGCAAGAACAAGCTCCAAAAGCTTTCATGCTTCATGAGGCAGCACTAAACTGCTCCGAACTGAAGAGAAATGCAGAAAATTGGCTTCAAATGGCTGGCACAAACTTTGAGGCAGACTGTACTAGTTCAAATGCTGGAAAAACAGATCCGTACGGTTAGTAAATGCTGCTGTCAGAACCGTACAGCTGCCGTACTGCCATTAATGCTCCGTATTGCACTCCGTACTGCTGCATGGACTACACGTGCGAATTTATGGAGCAGTTAATGCACCGTACAAGTCTTCAACGCAGGCCAGAAGCCGTACGCAGGCGAAGCAGTTCCGTACAGTCCGTATAGGGTGTACGGACCACATGTGCGAAGTTTTGCCTGCAATAAATGCAGTCTGCAGCGTCTTAAATGCTTCTGAGAGTTCCGTACAGCAATGAATGAGACTGTATGACCACACGTGCGAGGCCTGCAGTCCGTACAGAGTGTACGGACTTCTGGACAGACTTAAATGGCTTCACCAGTGCAGAAAAAGAGCCGAAAAATGCAGCAGCAACTCAAAAAAGATGTTTTCCCGCAATGAAAAGGCTGGAAACTGCCTTGGGTAGCTGCAGCAAGCACCAATGCCTTGGGAAATGTGCCGACCAACAAGGAAATGAGCCGAAATGAGGCTGGAACAGGTCACCAACAGCTTGGAGAAGCTGGAAATGGCTAGAGGAAGGAACTGTTGGAGATATCATAGTCAAAGAGTGTGTTCGTGAAGAAGTGTTAGTGTGTAGTACTAGGTGATCTAGTACTAGTCTATGTGTGAGTCTTGTGTGAGTGCCACGTGTCCTCATGGAACTTATCCCATATGCACTAGGTGCTAGAGTGTGAGTGAGTAGCCTACATAAGGCTTGTACAGGCTTGTACTTCACTTGTCTATCATACTTGATGAATGAATGAAAGCCTTTGTCATGTCTTCATTTGAGCATTATTTTCTCACACCCTAACTCTCTCTCTCTCTCTCTCTCTCTCTCTCTCTCTCTCTTCACCATGTTTCTAACATGGTATCAAAGCAGGTCAATCCTGCCATAGCTACCCTGCCACGTCATCATCTTCTGACACGTGGCAGTGAGGACACCAGCTGATGTGGCAGTACATGTGGCAACCAGTTGGCTGACCCATGGTTAGTATAACTGTGGTTAGTTGACCCTGGTCTGAGGTCCAGCTAGTTGGTCTAACCAAACAAAACTGGTTAGACAAACCAGGTCTGACCAACTAACCTTAGTTTTAGTTAACCAGACCATAGCTGGCTAACTAGACTACAGATGGTTGAGGTCTAGTTGAGAGCCAACTAGACCAAATCCTATTAGTCTGGTTAGAGTAACCAGTAGTTATCCATCTGGTTACTGCCCAAAAAAAAAAAAGGACAGTTGCAGAGATTGTTCCCGCTAGCAGTTTTCACCAATCCGAGAGAGTATTTACTGTCAGAAAAAGCAGAAATCAGAGAAAAATCAGAGATTTGCACAAGCAAAGGAATGCATGCCTTTGTGCTCAGAAAAAGGGAATCAGATGCATACTCAGTGCTTTTTGCAGCAGCCAGAAAAGGGGCAATATAGTTGTCGATGCCTTGGCAACTTTGTGGGTATATGCCTTGAGTTGACAGCCCGGTACTGGCATAGATTGTGAATGCAAGACACCTCTTTTTGAGGTAATTTTTCTCTTTGAAAAGCAAAGGTAGTGTGCATCAGTTGCATACAGAGTGTGTGTGAGAAACTTGCAGATCTCAGACGAGTTATAAGAGAATGGCTTAATCACCTATTCAGTGGGATGCCCACCGTGACTAGAATTAGTGTGTTATTTGCATGCAAAGCGCTAACAATTAATGGGTACCATGGTGGTGCGCTTTAATCAATTGTTGCAGGTACTAGGAAGAGTGATTTTCCTAAGCGCAATGGAGCCTAACAAGAGTCTAGGAGGCGATTCGCGTGACCAAGTGCTTCGAAGACTCCAGAGTTGCTCTTAGTGGCATGTAATTAAGAAAGTAATGTAGAATTTGACAAGTGGCTTGTTGCCAAGAAGGGGAGCCTGAGAGCTCATGTAAATTTTATCCACGTTTTGAATTTATGTATGAACAGCTTCCACGCTGAACCCATGTACTTGATTTCTCTGTGATGAATATAAACCTTCGGGGGGATCAGAGCATGGTGCCCGAGAAGGTTTGTGGACGCGAAGTCCCTGGGTGATTAGAAGATCCTTGCACCTGTCAAAGTTTTAAGTGGGCTGCCTGACCAGTAGTAAGGGCTAGAGGGATTATGAAGCTAGCTGATTGGAGCGAGGTCATGAGATATAGAGCACAACGTCCTTGGTCTTCGCATGCCTCTTCTCACCTGACACAGACATAGCACTGCTGTTAATTGAGAGGAAAAGAACCGATGCCTCTATACAAACGTGACACGGAGAGCCAATGATGGTAGGTACGCATTATGTCCACGTAATTTCAGACAAGGCCAAGAGAACCATCTGTGTATGCAAAGACTGTTGGTGACGAAAAGCTATGCTGGTGGATAGAAGCTTTGCTCCTTGAGACGGACCCGACGCACCTTCACGAGAGAACATCGCTAACATATGTTCATGCAAGCGCACGTTTGATGGAGATCATGGCGCAGTTCCGTTGTTTGACAGAGGCCAGATTGGCGACGTTGAGCGTTGATGAAAGGTTTTCTTTTCTCGTTGGACGTGAAGGCGTGAGGCGCGATGCTTGTTACCCAAGGTCTCAACCTTAGGCTGACGTGGCAGCCAGCTCAACAACTGACATGGCAAGAGATGTGACAGGTGATGTGGCGCCCACATGTGGCAGTGACGTGTCATATGCTGACGTGTCAAGTTGACACGTGGCAGGTGACAGGGCAGTGAGGACACTTGCTGATGTGGCAGTACATGTGGCAACCAATTGGCAGACCCGTGGTTAGTATAACTGTGGTTAGTTGACCCTGGTCAGAGGTCCAGCTAGTTGGTCTCTCTCTCTCTCTCTGTGTCTGCTTCCTCCACCACCCTCGCTCAGCCCCCCCGCTAAGCCCCCGCTACCCTCTGCTATGTTACCACTCTTTTCTAACTTAGTCTCTAGTTCCGATCACGGGAGTAGCACCTCTCTTTACCACCCAGCCAAACTGCCAAAGCTTCCAGCATGAGAGAGAGAACCATAACAAAAATCACGTAAAATCACAATTCTTCATTCACTCACAAGCCTTGACAGACCCCAATTCCCTAGATAGATCTAGATGCCACATGTCATCCATATAGGGCCTTTCTAATGCAACATTTCACCCCTCTCTTGGGATGCATTTAATTCCTTGCCCCTAGGCACATTCTTTGCACTAGGCCCCTGGTCTCAGATCTATCTAGTCCGGTGCTATCAGCCCTCACCTAGGACCTTGACATTAATCCCTCCCGATCATTTACATAAAGCGCAAACACATATATTACAAAGATAGATCCTATAAGGGAAATGTCGACTGATTCTTCCGAGGTCATGCTACCTCGGCTAGAGCGTAACATTCCTTCCCTCTTCAGACATCAGCGTCCTCGATGATAAAGTCTGGGAACACTCTCCGCAACTGATATACGGATTCCCAGGTAGCTTCGGATAGAGGCTGACCATGCCATGCAACCAACACCGTGGGTATCTTCCGATTTCGTATTTGCATTGTTCCTCGGTCCAGGATTCTTGTTGGTTTGCGCCTTGCAATATCCTCTATCTCCTGAAACAAAACCACACCTTCGATTAGTGAGTCACCAGTATGTAAAAATTTCTTTAAACGTGAAACATGAAAAACCGGGTGCACCTTACACCCCTGTGGCAATTCTAATTTATAGGCTACACTGCCTATTCTCTTTAGAATTAACCACGGCCCACAGTATCGAGGTGATAACTTAGCACACTCTCCTGAAGTCAACGACTTCGAGTGCGAAGGAATTCTGAGAAAAACTTTTTCTCCTTCTTCAAATACTCTTATAGACCGATTTTCATCCGCATACACCTTGGCTCTATCCATAGCCTGGCGGATGTTAGCTCTCGCAAGTGCTAGCATCTCCCTCATCTGAACTACAAAGTTCGCGGCACTAGGCACTTTCTGAGGTACTCCAACTATAGTTGGATTGACTGGCCTATAACCATAGTTCAGCTCAAACGGACTGAACCCAGTAGATGAATGTTTCCTGTCATTGTAGGCAAACTCCAACAATGGCAACCACTTGTCCCATGTATGTTGCCTCAATGACACATATGCCCTCAGCATATCCTCTAAAGTCTGGTTGACTCTCTCCGTCTGACCATCCGTCTCAGGATGATCCCCACTACTCATTCCCAACTCAGTCCTTAGTGTCTCAAATACCGCAGTCCAAAAGTGACCGGTAAACCTGACATCTCTGTCTGACACTATGGATCTAAGCAATCCATGCAGACGAAAAATATGTCTAATAAACAAATCCGCTACTTGCGGGGCACTAACAGACTCTCTAGTCGGAATGAAGTGAGCCATCTTGGTTAGACGATCAACCACCACAAGGATAGAATTATACCCTCCTTGTGTTGCAGGTAACCCTACAATAAAATCCATGGAAATGCTCTCCCACTTACTTAGTGGTATTTCCAAGGGTTGTAAAAGTCCGGGTGGCTTCACCCGCTCGGCCTTACTTACCTGACACGAGAAACACCGTGTCACATATTCATGAATATGCTTTTTCATCTTTGGCCAAAAGAAATCTCGCTTCACGAGATCATATGTCTTCTCGACACCTGGATGTCCCGCACACGGGCTATCATGGCATTGTCGAATGACTCTCTGCCTGAGATCATTCTGACCAGGTACTACAACCTTGCCATTTCTAACTAGCATACCATCCCTTATGGTATATCTTGCATAAGTTTGGCCTTTTCTGGATGCCAGGTCATCCTTTTCATTTTCCCCGGGTTTCAACACATGAGCCTTAGGCCATAAGTTCTGGACAAACTCGTCCACCTTCTGAGTTTCTCTGATCTCGGCCATTAGAGCGCTCTCTAATACCGTGAAACTCAGATTGTGCATAATGCGAGACAACGCATCAGCTACCTTATTGTCTTTTCCTCTTCGGTACCGAATCGTTAGATTAAATTCCTGCATGAGCTCTGCCCACCTAGCTTGGCGGCCCCTCAAGTCAGGCTGTTTACAGAAATGTTTCAGAGTATCATGATCCACATCCACATAAAACTCTGAACCATACAGATAATGCCTCCATGTTTTCAAAGCATGGATAACAGCATACAACTCCAATTCATGAGTTGGCCAATTCCTTTGAGAGGGAGAAAGCTTCTTGCTTTCGAAGGCTACTGGCCTTCCCTCTTGAAGGAGGACTGCTCCTACCGCAATGCCACTTGCATCGGTTTCTAGGAACAACGGTTTCTGGGGATCAACTATTTTTAACACCGGTCCTGAGACCACAGCTTGTTTTATGGTGTTAAAACTTTCCTGTTGATTCTGTCCCCAAATAAAAGGTACTTTATCTGAGGTCAGATCAGTCAATGGCGATACTATTTCGGAATATCCTTTGATATGCCTTCTATAAAACTGGACAAATCCCAAGAATGATCGCAACGCGGTCAGACTCTGAGGGATTGGCCAAGTCAGTATCGCAGCCACTTTCTTTGGATCCATTTCTACCCCCTGTGGAGTAATTATGAACCCTAGATACTCAAGCCTAACCATACACAGTATAGTTTTCTTTTTATTCACATAAAGACTGGCTTTCCTCAAAGTACTGAACACTATCCTTAAGTGTTCACGATGTTCAGTAAGACTTTTACTGAATATCAAAATGTCGTCAATAAAATGTACTACGAACTTTCCGATATACGGTCGTAGTAAGTCGTTCATAAGCATGACGAAGGTCGCTGGAGCATTGGTAAGTCCGAAGGGCATTACCAAAAACTCATAATGACCAAACCTGCTTCTAAAAGCGGTTTTATGCACATCCTCGGCTCTAATCCGGATCTGATGATAGCCGCACTTAAGATCTATCTTGCTGAAAATCACGGCTCCATGTAATGCATCTAGCAAATCATCAATCCGAGCCATCGGATACCTGTGCTTAACAGTGATATTATTCAATGCTCTGTAATCTATACAGAGGCGAAACGTATCATCCTTTTTTCTCTTTAATATCACTGGTGAAGCAAAAGGTGAGAAACTTGGTTGAATCTGCCCCAACTTGAGGTATTCTTCCAGTTGCCTACGCACCTCCGCTTCTTCAGTAAAACTCATTCTATAGGGAGGTCTATTTACAGGTTCCGCCCCCGGGATCAGTTCAATCTTATGCTGAACTTTCCGCTCTGGAGGTAACCCATAAGGTAGTTCATCCCTAAAGCATTCAGAGAACTCCTCTGCTATAAGATTAGCCAGCTTGGCCATCTCATCACTTTGCGTAACATCAGTGCTAGTCGAAGAATCATTCACCGACTCTACCGATGCGGTGCAAAGGTATAAAAACTCTACTTGAGCCTTTCTGATTTCCATTACGGAAACCAACGGTCCTTGAGGTATATCTTTTCCACCTCGCAAGACATAAAGCACATCATTCATCTTGAATTGATATACGTGCTTTTTCCAATCAATGGCTGGATTCTTCCTAGAATGCCACGCCATTCCCAGGGCTATATCCGCATGAGCAAGCTTGGTTATTTCAAAATCAAGCTTCTCAGCATAGTCCTGAATCCGAAGCTCCAACTGGGTAACCCTTTGGTCCCATACTTCAGTTGAACTTCCATCAGCCATCCTGACTGTATACGCATAGTCAGATGGACTTGTCTTTAATCTCAGCCTCTTCACGAGCTTGGAGTTAATCACATTGTGAGTTGACGCGGAGTCAAACAACACAATGACATCATGACTGGCCACTTGCCCTTTCATTCTAATTAACTCCGTATCATTGAAGGCTGTATACCCCGTTGCTGCGGGCTTAGATAGGATGTTATCAGGTGCACTCGTCACTAACTTAGCAACAGACACACATAACAAACAAGGTACTAACCTCTGAGAAGATCCCGCTAGCTGAATCTGCATCTCTTCCGCTCTGGGACTTCCCTGCATCTCCACGTCGCATTCTGAGATCACCATCTCAGCCATCCGACGATCTTTATTACGTGGACAATCTCTCCACTGATGAGGTTGAAGGCAACCAAAGCATAAGCCTTCTCTCCTCGCTTTTTCCCTTTGTTCCGGGTTCAAGGGAGACTTAGACCAAGCCCGGGCTGCCATTGGAGTTACTTTTCTCTTCACTCCAATGGTGGTACTTGGTTTAGGAGTTTCAGCCGGTCTCACCTGCTTGGCTTGACCACTCGGCTGCGAACCACTCCCTTTACTAGTCCACTTCTTCTTAAACCCAGATTTCTTTGGATACCCATACTGGGTTCCAACCTGTGTAAACCCACTTGGCTTGCTGCCTTTGGCATCCTCGTAGTTCAAGGCTATAGCTATTGCATCATCTAGCGTGTTCGCGTACTTAGCCCGAACTTCCATTTTTATTCGGTCATTCAATCCAAATATGAAATCTTTCACTTGGATTGATTGAGGCAGGGGTTCGTCAACCTTCATTACACTCTCTCGAAACTTATCAGTGTATTCTGCCACTGATAAATTTCTCTGACGCAGGTTCCTATATTGATCCCAAGCTCGGGATGCCTCGTCAGGAGGTAAGAAGTGTTTCCTGAACTCTCTTTTAAACCCCTCCCAGGTAGTGGATGCTATGCCATCCTTTTGTTGCTTAATCCACCACCGATCCGCTGCCTCACTAAACATATGGGTGGCCTCGCGGATCTTTTTGATGTCATTTCTGATCTCACAAATGGCGAACGCCTCGTCCCATTTGTGTAGCCAGGTCTCAATGACATCAGAACTACGGTCGTTCATCCGACCAGAATACTTTTCCGGTCTGTAATTGGCAATAATTGGCACTTTAGCCTTCCTAGGCTCGACCGTATGAACACTAGACTCCGGTTCCATTGGAGCCTTTCCCTTCTCCTCTCGAGAAGGTCTGGCAGACATACTCTGTAGTGCTCTCCTAAGTTCGGACTGCCCTGCATTGGCTTGTAATTGCTGCGCTAACAACTGTTGTAAGGCATCCTCCAACAATGCAATTCTGCCAGATAAAGTGTGAGCTACTGGGCGCGATCCCTGCTGGGTCGGCCGGACTCCTGATTCACCAGGGTCCCTCCTGGAAGCTCCTTCTTCTGCTTCCATTTAGTTCAATAGGTGTTTTGTCTTGGGTTTTCCTTTTTTTTTTTTTTTTTAAAAAAACACCCCTAGAACACCGTAATCACAAGCCGACACAATTCAGGGTACTGACACTCCGAACACAATTCCCTATACTAGGGAACTCCTGCAATCTGACATGCACACTGATTACGTATTTGACACAGGCATATATATTCAATCCCGCCTTTCCCTATACTAGGGAAACTACTGCATTTCACTCTGACTAAAGCCCACAGGCATATTCTCAAGCATAGTCTGTCCTTACTACAGCATTAAATTCTATGCATACTTGTCGCTTTTCACGCAAACGGAGTATCAGCAACCAACCAGGGAAAAAAACACAGAATCGACAGAAATGACAAAGAACCTTCCTGGTCTATGAATTTTGATCCAAACCCAAAAGGGAAAATAGGTAGAAGGCCCCCTGGAATTCGAATTCTGCAGCTTGCAGCCTGCACGACTGTCTGTTATCACCTACGGGCCTGGTCTACCCTTGGCTACCCTTTGTAGTCGGTAGTTCTCCGATTGGCGCCGTGCCTTCAGCGATGCCCACACCAATTTTACCCGAAGCCATTCGTCACCACGTCTCCGTTGAATTCCCAAAAGGCGTCGTGACACGGTCTACGCTCCACGCCAGGCGATCGTTCAAGTGCCTAGGCACCTTTTTCGGACGCGTACGTAAAAGAATGGCGAATCTGCTATCCTTCGTCGCTCGTCAGCAACTTCTTCGTTCGCTTCCTCTCCAAAGAAGCTCCGTCCAGCTTACGCAATCGTAATACCAACTGACGCGATCGTCAGACGGACCCTTGCCCTCATGGTAATCCAGCACCCCGCCAATACGCAGGTCCGCACGTGAGCGTCACACTGTCACAACCCTCGACGAATCGCTCCACCAGCCCGTTCGTCGATTCTACCTTTTCTTCCAACCTTCCGCTCTGATACCAAAATGTTACCACTCTTTTCTAACTTAGTCTCTAGTTCCGATCACGGGAGTAGCACCTCTCTTTACCACCCAGCCAAACTGCCAAAGCTTCCAGCATGAGAGAGAGAACCATAACAAAAATCACGTAAAATCACAATTCTTCATTCACTCACAAGCCTTGACAGACCCCAATTCCCTAGATAGATCTAGATGCCACATATCATCCATATAGGGCCTTTCTAATGCAACATTTCACCCCTCTCTTGGGATGCATTTAATTCCTTGCCCCTAGGCACATTCTTTGCACTAGGCCCCTGGTCTCAGATCTATCTAGTCCGGTGCTATCAGCCCTCACCTAGGACCTTGACATTAATCCCTCCCGATCATTTACATAAAGCGCAAACACATATATTACAAAGATAGATCCTATAAGGGAAATGTCGACTGATTCTTCCGAGGTCATGCTACCTCGGCTAGAGCGTAACATGCTACCCCCCCGCTCAGCCCTCCGCTACCCCCGCTACCCTCGCTCAACCCTCTGCTACCCCCCGCTCAGCCCCCCCGCTACCCCTCTGCTCAGCCCCCCCGCTCTAGCTCTAGCCCCCCGCTCTCAGCCCCCCCGCTCTTAGCCCTCCACTACCCTCTACTACCCTCGCTCAGCCCTCCCGCTACCTCCCGCTACCCTCGCTCAGCCCTCCACTACCCCCTGCTCAGCCCCCCCGCTACCCCCCGCTCAGCCCTCCGCTACCCTTTGCTAACCCCCCCCCTTTTCCCCCCCCGCTCAGCCCTCCGCTACCCCTCCGCCACCCTCGGTCGGCCCCCCCGCTACCCTCTGCTACCCCCCCCCGCTCAGCCCTCCGCTACCCCCCCCCCCCCCGCCGCTACCCCCCGCTCAGCCCTCCCTGGGCGCTGCTGCAGCTAACCGCACCCCCCCCCTTTCGCTCCCTGCTACCCCTTCACTCAGCCCCTACCCACCTCCCTCCCTCCCTCCCTCCTCCTCTTTTTTTTTTTTTTTTTTTTTTGGGGTCTCTTTTCCGTGGGGGGGAAAAAATAAAAATAAAAAATCATCGCCATCTTAGCCTCTCCTCCTTCTCCACCTCTTGGCTGCCTCTCCACTTCAGGCTTCCGCACTACCTCTCCACCACCTCGCACTGGACGTGCCTCCCATTATGGGGGGGGAACTGGTGCCTCCCGCTCCTGGCTGAACATTAACACTACGATCTGCACCCGCACCCCAAGAGAATGGGGGACAAAGCCAAGAAAGACGAAAATAACAACAACAAAAAAAAGCAAACGACACAACTGAATTTGGAGGATGTGAACACACGTTACAACCGAAGTGGACTCGGGGTAAACAGCAAGGCAAAGTTAGGACCCGCCTCAGCTTCTTCAGCATCTATCTCTACCTCAACGTGAACCTCAACTCACGCTACAGTGTCAGTTTCGTTTTCAGCTCCAACCTTAGCTCCCTCTATCTCTATCTCTACTTCGACTTTAGTCCCCGCTTCAGGCCCAGCTCTAGTTCCAGTCTCAGCTCCATCTACATCTACGATGAGTGACATACTCATGCCCATGGCGCCGGTTGTTGTTCCCTTTCCCTCTTCTCCTGTTACAGCTCTCACACAGCTTATGACACCTACTTCCGAGGTGTCATACACTGTGCCGCATTACGCTTCACTCTCCCCTCTCCCTCTCAGTCAGCCCATGCTCCCACACCCCGTTGGGACTGCCTCACCCATTCCACTGTCATCTCCGTTCCTCACTCAGCCACCGTCTAGTTTTCGGACTCAGTCCCACTCTTTCATGCCACAGTCACCACAGTTTCAGCATGGACATGGGTGGACTGACACACCAGAGGCCCGTGAGACCCTACTCATGGAGATACATAGTTTTCGTGAGCGTGACATGGAGCTGGCTCGCTTCGCACGGGAGCAGGTCCGCTTCAACCAGGAGCAGAGCCACATCATACAGGAGCAGGCTAGGGCCATTCGGGAGCAGGCGGGTCTTATTCAGGGACTCAGACAGGATATCATGCAGCTCCGATAGGAGGTCACAGCCATACACACTGTCCCAGGGAGTACCCCGGTGGTCGAGGCACAGATTGCGAGCATGCAATCTGCTATTGAGGAGACTTCCAGATGGGTTGACGTGGCCAAACGGGAACCCGCAAGGGTCACCGTTTCGGCTACCCTCATGGAGCAGCAGTAGAGAGCCAGTAAGGCTCTCAACATTAGAGTACGCGGGATCCCACGCACTGAGGCTACACCGATGGTAGATGCGACTGCGTTCGTGACCGCTCCTGTGGGTGTGGCTGAGCACAGGATAGAGAGGGCATGGCGGGTGGGGAGAGATCCCAACCAAGAGCAACCCCTGATCATACGATTTCATGACACTCATGCACGACTTTCAGCTCTACGGCGCAGGTCAGTCCTTCGAGATCAGCCAACGATCTCTATGGATGAGGACCTCACACCTCTACAGGTTGAGGAGAGGCGCTCTTTGCTGCAGTAGCGGGATCAGGCCCGAAAGGAGGGAAAGTGGGCAGTGGTGCAAGAGGGACGACTTATTACAGGCCCTCGTAGGACACCTGCCCCCTCCCCTACATAGGGAAGCAGGGCCTATGAGACTCAGATATCCGAGACCCTGTCCTGCACCATTTGGAACTGTAATGGTACCTTATGGTCAGAACCAGGGAACTTCTCGGAATCCTATACAGGCCACGACATAGTCTTCTATGCAGAGACACATCAGAGTCCAGAGCGCCCTCTCCCAATAGTCAGCAGATATACATGGGAGTCTGCCTACAGAGATGAGACGAGGGGTACAGGAGGAGTTCGAGGTTCAGGTGGAGTTGCAGTCCTTTTCAGATCCACACTTCGGGGGATCATTTCAGTAGAGCAGAGAGATACACATTCCAGATTTCTTTGGATCCGGATACGACACATGGATAGCTAGGATCTGTTCGTCGCAATTTGCTACTTCCCCCCGGAGACCTCCCACTTTGCCAGAGATATTCGAGGTGATGATGAGACATCCCCATTTGCTGCCCTTTATCAGTCCATCGTTGACTTTTCTAGCCGCGGAGAAGTCCTTCTAGTGGGGGACTTCAACGCGAGGACAAGGACCCGTCAGGTACCACTTCTTGATTTCAGAGATGATTCCACTCTACTGGCAGATGTTGACCTTGAGGAGGCAGGTATGCTACGGGTTTCGGCTGACAGGCGAGGTCCACTCTCATCCTATGGGCAGGCCCTATTAGACCTGGGCAGAATACATGATCTCATTATCTATAATGGTCTTGACAGATGGCCCGCTTCAGGTGGTTTCACATGCTTTCCACATGGGGGGGGCTCCAGTGTTGTTGATTACATCATGGGATCCCCTGGCTTCACATCTCGCATTACTGACTTCATTGTAGCACCTCTCTCCCTAGGGGCTGATTACACATACCTTTTCTTTCGCATCTCCACCTCCCTTCGCACAGCACTTTCCACCCCACTCAGTGCTTACTCCACCTACCACGATATACGCTTTGATCGGGATCACTCACCTTCTTACTTTGGCCGTCTGTACATACTTCTCGCTTATATTGACTTCATACCCCTTTTAGAGGATTGTGCTGCCCTTGTCACCCGCTCACTACACGAGGCTGCCATTCACGCCTTTCCCCACACCACCCGCTCCACCCGCCCACCACCCCCTGGAACCGTACCCTGTAATAGTTGGTACGATGATGAGTGTAAGGCCTTACGCCGTCAACTCAGATTCGAAACCAAAAACAGTGTTCCGAGTGCACCAGATACGGTACGTGAATACCGTAGACTGGTACAAAGGAAGAAACTAGACTTCGTTCGTCGAAACGAGGAGGAGCTACTGAACATTTTGTTTAGTAACAACTCTAAGGATTTCTGGCGGAGATTTCTAGAAGGACGGTCCCCTCCGCCACTCACTGACACCCAGATCTGGTTTGATTATGCACGCACACTTTATGACATCCCAAATCAGCCAGTCCCTAGCCTCTCACACATGCCTCGTCCCACATCCTGCACCCTCTTCACTAGAGGAGGGGTAAAGGATGCCGTAATGAAACTTCATAATGACCGAGCGAAGGATCATGAGGAACTATGCACTGAGTTCATTGCATATGGGATTAACCTCCTAGCCCCGATCTTAGCAAAGCTTTTTAATGAAGCGGTTTGTTTGGATTTCCACACAATTGGACCATTAACACTATCTCACCCATCCACAAGGCAGGGGATCCCATGAGCCCAGAGAACTACAGGACCATTATGATTGGACATGTCATGTCCAAGATTTATGCATCAGTACTTGACTCCGAGGTTAGCAGACTTGCAGAGTGTCGAGGACTCAGAGCAGCAGGACAGGCCGGATTCCGACGTGATCATGGAACCATGGACCACATTCTGACACTCAGATGTATCATCGAGGAGGCGAGATCATGGAAGCAGAGGTTTTATTGTTGCTTTGTGGATTTTCGCAAGGCATTTGACACGGTCTCGAGAGCCCGCCTCATACGGCGCCTACAGGACTTGGGTTATGACCAGGAGATCATTTGGGCTGTCATGGCACTTTACGAGAGAGTTTCTGGCAGAGTTCGGATAGGATTCGGGTGGACAGACGAGATCATGAGTACCATCGGGGTCAAACAAGGGTGTCCTTTGTCACCTACCTTGTTTGGCCTCTACAGTGACGAGCTTGAGACAGGCAGTGATGCAGACACAGGGGGGTGTAGGTTGCTCTCTTGCGGGCACGCTAATCCAGGTTTTGCTCTATGCAGATGACGTGGCTCTCTTGTCTTCCTCAGTAGAGGGGCTTCAGAGACACCTAGACGCACTACAGTCCTTTTGTGAGTCTCATGATTTGAAGGTCAACCTGGGTAAAACCAAGGTCATGATCTTCAATACATCTCGACCCATCATGCGTCAGGAGCAGTTCACATTTGCGGGGTCATCTGTTGAGATAGTTTCATCATACACTTATCTTGCGGTTATCTTCTCCGGACCGAGCTTCACTATGAGACCCGCGATGCAGGCACGCTTGAGTAGAGGGTATGCCTCATTGGCCAGGCTAGAGAGGCAGTGCTTCCGCTCACACTTTCAGGATCCATGCACCCAGGGGTTGCTTTTTGACTCCTTGGCTCGCCCAGCGGGGATGTACGGCAGTCCTTGTTGGGGGCCAGACTTGTCGGATACAGAGTGGGCCCGTGTGGAGTGGCTACAGGTTCTCATGCTATCACGGATGATTCGTGGTAAGTCATCCGTTCCTCACCAGATCATTCAGGCTGAGTTTGGGTCACCCCCTTTACAGCTAGATGCTGCATTTCAGGTCATCACATATTTGTACCGAGTTAGGGAATATGGGGATTCTACCTCGGGGCGTAGCAGGCTACCATGGATAGCTCTATTCTCTTCTATGGCACTTGCAGCAGGAGGAGATCAGAGGTGCTGGTATGCACGTACAGAGAGATGGTTTGAGTGAGTGGGGCTCCACATGGATAGACTACCTCCCTTCCAGTATAGCATGGATGCTCCATTCTCTCCCCTCTTGTCACACAAGGTCAACCAGGTTATCCATGAGGATCTACTATAGCTACATACTTTTCGGACCTGGTTGGAACCGAGTGAACTCCCAGTGAAGCTTAGCTTCTACAGAGATCACTTCTTACATATCACAGCGGAGGGTTTCATTGACCCACCAGGATACACACAGATTCACCTACCCCACTCGATGAGGATCTCTCTTGGGCAGTTCCGGGTCTCTTCACATAGACTTCGCATCGAGAGCGGCAGAGCAGAGCGACTACCCAGGGAAGGGCGCATATGCACACTATGTGACATACATGAGGTTGAGACAGAGGAGCATTTCATCTTCAGGTGTCCTGTGTACTATGAGATCCGAGGACGTTTCCACTGCCTCTTAAGAGATAGTTATGGGATTTTAGCCCATTTCCTTTCCTACCCAGACCAACGGTGTTTGGTAGGTTTCATTCATGAGGCACTTAGACACCGCGAGAGGATACTCCGAGCACGGAGACAGGAGCAGACTTCTTCCTCGGTTGATCCCTCTCAGAGCTCTATCACAGAGTTCTTTCAGCTAGATCACATGGACCCCAACGAGACGAGGCCTCGACATGACCGTGACCCGAAGCCCGTGACCCGACAGCTCAGACAGAGGGTCGACACACAGATCACACTTGGAGACATCCCCTCCTTTTTTAGAGCTCCGACGAGGGTCACATTAGCCCTGGTTAGACGTAGAGCTACGACCAAGAGACGTGCCAGGACCGCACCTTTGAGTGGCCGACAGCACTCTATTGCTGACTTCATGCCTCCACTGCCTCATCCATCCTGATATCTTGCTGTTGCTGGGGATGATGATGATATTGATGATGATGCTGAGATTGATATATAGTCGACCACTGACATGACTATGTTGTACTTAGGACTTAGTACTGCCATTCTGCATTTTTGGCATTTTGCATTTTGCATTGGTATGGACGCTCGTTTAGTAGCTCCACTACCACAGCTCGTTGTATCAGGATTTTCACAGTCTCATAGACCCAGCGGTCTTCCGAAGACTTTAATAAACTTTCTTTCTTTCTTTCTTTCTTTGTAACCAAACAAATTTGGTTAGACAAACCAGGTCTGACCAACTAACCTTGTTTTAGTTATACAGACCACAGCTGGTTAACTAGACTACAGATGGTTGAGGTCTAGTCTAGAGCCAACCAGACCAAATCCTATTAGTCTGGTTAGAGTAACCAGTAGTTATCCATCTGGTTACTGCCCCAAAAAAAAAAAAGACAGTTGCAGAGATTGTTTCCGCTAGCAGTTTTCACCTATCTAAGAGAGTATTTACTGTCAGAAAAAGCAGAAATCAGAGAAAAATCAGAGAGTTGCACAAGCAAAGGGATGCATGCCTTTGTGCTCAGAAAAAGGGAATCAGATGCATACTCAGTGCTTTTTGCAGCAGCTAGAAAAGGGGCAATATAGTTGTTGATGCCTTGGCAACTTTGTGGGTATATGCCTTGAGTTGACAGCCCGGTACTGGCATAGATTGTGAATGCAAGACACCTCTTGTTGAGGTAATTTTTCTCTTTGAAAAGCAAAGGCAGTGTGCATCAGTTGCATACAGAGTGTGTGTGAGAAACTTGCAGATCTCAGACGAGTTATAAGAGAATGGCTCAATCACCTATTCAGTGGGGATGCCAACCGTGACTAGAATTAGTGTGTTATTTGCATGCAAAGCGCTAACAATTAATCAGTACCATGGTGGTGCGCTTTAATTAATTGTTGCAGGTACTAGGAAGAGTGATTTTCCTAAGCGCAATGGAGCCTAACAAGAGTCTAGGAGGCGGTTCGCGTGACCAAGTGCTTCGAAGACTCCAGAGTTGCCTTTAGTGGCATGCAATTAAGAAAGTAATGTAGAATTTGACAAGTGGCTCGTTGGCAAGAAGGGGAGCCTGAGAGCTCATGTAAAATTTATTCACGTTTTGAATTTATGTATGAATAGCTTCCACGCTGAACTCATGTACTTGATTTCCCTCTGATGAATAAAAACCTTCGGGGGGGTCCAGCTTGACGATTGTCCAGGGCCCTAGTGTATCTGTTGCGAGAGGGAGAGAGGGAGAGAAATGAGAATGTTTCTGCCCTCTTTTACGAGGGAGGATTACATCTTCTCCAACAAACCCTAAACCCTAACTCTGCTTAGCCGCCGCCTCTATGCAACCTGCTCATTTCCGTCTCTAGCTGCCTCCTTCTCCATAGCTTGCTGCCTCCATAACCGCCTCCAGTAGTGTCCTTCACGGGCTATTTCGATTGCTCTAGGCGCCTTTTATCTACTGTCATACCCTGGTCTACAAGCGCCTGCAGGTGTGGTGCCGTTTTGAAGCTCTTCATTGCCGAACCTAGGGTTCCTAGGCTGCTACAGCCGCTGCACTGTTGCTGCATATCCGCCTTCAAGAGAGCTGTTTGGGAGGTTTTCAACGTCAAGAACAGTTCTTTATTGCTGCTGCTGTGTAGTCGGCCACTTGACAGATTTCTGTGGAGCATTTCGAGTCATTTGAAGGCATTTTCGAGCAGTTTCTTGGCTTCGAGATCACCTACACCAGCCGTTTCTGATAGAGGTGGCCTGCTACGGATTTGGAACTGTTCTAAGGAGCCTCCTTGCACATTGGTGACCAGCCTTTGCACTTCAAGGTTTCCTAGTGAGCGGCTTTGCAGCTTTCGGACCTGCTGCAGCAATTCAAGCAGTTACTACGACCACAAAAGCTCAATTTCTGGTTCAGTTCTGCATTTCAGAGCATATTCTTGTTGTGTTTTGTTCAGGGTTTGTATTTGGAGCACCTATAGCTATCTATATCCGCCCACTTGCAAACGTGGAGGCTGCTATTGCGTTTTGGAGTCTTAGACGAGCCGCCAACTTGCTAGTTCTTCAGCTGGTGCTGCGAGTTTTGTCCCCTCAGTTTGCACACATGGAGCCTCGCCCTTGTGGTGAAGATCAATCCGCACAAGTATCAGCTTGGGATGAGAAGAATGACAAGGCACTGGCGCTTATTGGTGTGAGATTGGCTAACAAACTACTTCATCATCTTGACCTCACTACTTCAGCCAAGGAGACACTGAACAAGCTCGAGAATATATACGCCACATCTACTGGACCTGAGGAGCAAGCTCTATTTGCTATATTACATGATCTATCCCTCTCTGAGGTGATAGATGATGACCAGTGATGCTATGTGTGTTTGTGTTGAGTCACATAAAGGTTCTCAGCCTTGAACTGAATGTATTTGGAGTCAATAAGA